>NC_079906.1:13441060-13758519 GCF_024868665.1 Triplophysa rosa | reverse complement strand
TTTTTATGACTCTATTTTGACAGGAAGTAGCTACGACACGCATCGGTGTGCACCTCACTCTCATTTTGTCTGTGGTGGTACAGACGTCTGTCAGTTTTGTGCATGATTTTATTCTTTATGAGGTGAATTTTTATTTTTTACACCTCTTACTGCATTGTAAACAAGATGGAACAAAGTATTTCTGATTGTCTGAAAGACACATTTCCAGGTGAGAATTTTTTAAGCTGTTTCATGTAAGATTTAATCACAGTTTGTAACCAATTGTGCATGATATTACTATTCCATTAATATTTCCTGACTTTTAAAATGGTATTGTAGTTATATAACTTAGTACGTAAATAGTACTGACTTGTGCTTATTCCTGCTTTTTTAAATAAAAACATCAAAGACTTTGAACATCTACACTTTGGTGACGACACTGAAACGGCATACATTGGTGATAAACCTGAAACAGGAGCAGCCATGGAGGACAACAACAATCAAGATGAAGACAGTGTCTCTTGGACAGTGTCTCGTGTAGATTTAGTAAAGACTCAAGGCTTTACAAATACTGATGTGGAAGTAGAAACTAGTTCTCGAAACAGTAAGGATGGCCTTTTAGATAAACAAAGCATGAAGACAGGACCTATTGTCTATGGATCATGGGATCATTACGATTCAGATGAAGAAAAGACTCAATCCAAAAACCAGCAATTAAGCTTGCATGAAGAGAAACTCAAAGAAGATGAACTTGAGACACATGCAGAAACATCAGACATTCATCGAATGATAAAAGAACAAGCTCGTGTTCAGATGGAGGATGTTGGTTTCCTAGAAAAGGATCCTGGAATGGTAATGACGGAGAAAACATCACATCTACTATCATTCCAAATGGTGGATAATCTTGAAGAGAAGAGCTCAGCATCAGAAGAAGAAATAACGGATCCTGAGGATATTGAGGAACATGCCTTTCAGCATGCACAAGTTAACAAAGAACGCAATAATTTCATTGAAGATGACCCAATGATGTCAATAGACGTCCAGCCCAGGGATGACATTAAAGAATTTACAGAAGATGATCCTGTGAGGGTGGAGGAGGGTTTAGCAGATTACCCCTCTGATCTGTCTCAAAGTGAAGATGAGGACTGCCCAGAGGGAGAACCTTCTCACATGAACAGCGAGCTAGATGAAATGCATCTGCAAGCAGACGAGGAACACTGTTTCTATCAGCTGGAGAATCAAGCCATAACTTCAACTGATGATGATAGTAAAAGGAAAAACAAATCCATGAACCCTGCACATACGGCCACTTACATCAAGAGTGACCTGGACGTTGAAGATGTTTGCGAAGAATACAACAGTAATGCAGAAAAAGGTAACAGTGGGATTGAAAACACTGTAGAAAGTGCTGATTCTGAGAACTTTCCATCGATTGCTTTACTGTATGAGAGCAGTAAAGGTGACACGAATGAGCAACGTGACTATGACAGTGATATCAGCAGTGATGAAGACTACATGAGGAAGAGCATCGCTTCTCATGAACAAGAAAACACATTTGCAAAAGAAGTTGTTGAGTGTGAAGAAGATGATATGGAGGACACAGACAGTCAAAATGTAGAGATATGTGATGTTGGAGGTTTATCAGGCGTTCTAGCATTTCCTGAAGCTGGAATGTTGGACCCTTCCGCATACGGTTCACGTGCTTCTGACAATTCAAACATTAGTGTGAGCCACTTAGAGTCCAATTCAGTCAAACCAGACGAAGACAACACAGAACACAACAATGACTTTTTAAACACTGGAGAAAGTCACAACACATTGTTCCCAGAGACGTTTTGGAGGTTGGTAGATGAGGACAGCCTGAAGCTGGATGAATATGACTGGGATGTTAATGAAGAAGAGGTGATCTGTGATGAAGAGGAGGATTTTCTGGAAGAGCTAGAGAATGAGGAGGAAATGGAGAGGGACTGGGAGAAAGAACGTGAAAGGATCGAAGCTTTTAACAGATACTACAAGTCCTTCGAAGGCGAGGAAATTGTTTGTAAGTGTTTGGAAACCATTTTAAAATTCCTTGGAGACTAAAAAAAGAGAACGTACGTACTGATAAAATGTATATGTTGAATGTGCAGTAAGACTTTGTAAAGATGTCTGAATTCTGGTAAAAGTTGAACTTTCTCGAACAACAGGTAGAAGCCACAAAGTTACATTTCGTTTGGATCCAGAATCCACTCGATATGAAGAGGAATGTAGTAGGTATGAATGATTTAATTTAGCTTTTGGGTGAAGTATGTAATTTCTGTGCCACTAGCGGCACTAACACCAGGTTTTGTAAATATAATATTTTTCATAAAACACATTACCTTATGCACATTTGATTTTGTAACACAGCAGTGAAGACGAACTGAGCACAAACGTCAGTGAGTTGCACGCTGCAGAGCCTGTTTCAGTCGATCTACATCAAAGCAACAAAGAACACAACAGCAAACCTTTAGAGGCTTTAGATGCTGGAGAAAATATCCACAATGTACAACCTGAGACACTCTGGTCCACAACATTACTGATGGATGAGGGCAATGTGGAGCTTAATGAATATGATCACGACATTCATAGAGAAGACTTGGGTAAACTTAATTCAAGTGAGGTGTTCTGTGATGAAAAGAAACATTTTACGGGGGAGCAAAAAAATGATGGGCAGGAAGTAAAAAGAGAGAGGCATGAACAAGCAAGAACTGAAGTTTTAAACAGAGGCAACAAAGAGCACGAAAACGAGGGTAAGTTCTCATTTTCGTACCCCATTTAAGTTTCTATGAAAAAGAAACACACATACTGATAGAAGAAATTGTAAGTCACCTAATATCTCGCAAATCAATAAATTCAAATGTAAAAATCTCTTTTAACAGTGCCAGACCTGAGCCACAATTTTTTGTTTGTGAATCAAGAATCTTCTCAAACTGAAGATAATGAAAGGTGAGATGGGTTTTGTTCAGCTTAAAGAAATGTAAAATATTGTCATGATCAGATTTCATAGATGCAGTGGTTTGAGAATCATATATTTAATATATATCGTCGCTGTCGGGCGGAAACCTCCTATGTCCAAATTTGGTCAATTTCATATTTTTTCACAAATCGATGCTATTGGTCAGTCCCCATGTGGGTCTGTTATTTTTACAAATTATTAACCAATCTAAAGTGTTGAAAATAGCTTGAGAGCAAATCTCTTAACTCCATTGGACACTTCAGCTGTCTGAGAAGTCTCGTAACTCCACCTCTTCTTCACTCCACGGGAGCTTCTCGGCATTACGTCTCCTGATTGAAACTTTTTTAGACAATAACGAGTGAAAATAGTTAGGTTAGATACATTTGAGTAGGTCTGTTTTGTTAAAAATCGATAGCTGTAATGCTTCGGTGCAGAAGGAAGTCCGTGAGCCACGAAGGTAAATTTGCGAGCAGATTCGGCTAATTTCCGCCTATTAGACAGCCTAGTCAGCTTATCGTTTTTTTGTATTAAATCACTTATAGTTCTTAAACCTTTAAAATAGAGTTTAAGAAGATGTATGTAACCACAGTCGTTAGCTTTGGTTAACAATTGAAGCCTTTTCTCTTGTCAAGAGGCTCAACGCGACCGCCGACTTTATTTGCGTGCAGATTAATTTCCGCCTATATTAGACAGCCTGTTTAACGTTTTATTTTGGTATTGCATCACTCATAGCTCTAACATTTAAAATAGAGTTTAGGAAGATGTATGTAACCACAATCATTAGCTTTCATTAGCTCTTAAATCCTTGTCTCTTGTCAAAAGGCTCAATGCGATTGCAGACTTTGATGAACACTGCTGGCAGCAGCGACGTCTGTGTCCGTACCATTCTTATCAATGACAGCGTAATCTCGTATCTCCCTGCTCCCAAGTCATAAACCTTGTATCTCCGATTAAACATGGTTTTGGGGAAATGTTGTGTTAATGTTGGTACACAACAGTATATGATAGCAATATAAGGTATAATACCAACTTTAACGATACAATGTTTAATAACAAAAATATGCAGATTTTTTAACTTCCTGAAAAATAATGGTTTTGGAGGTTTTGGAGATACGAGGATTCCGCCCGACAGTGACGATATACAATATATATTTGATATTGCTCTACAGCAGTGAACAGGAATCAAACACAGAAGATGACAACAGGAAGACTAAGGTAACACCATCAGATCAACAGTGTTGGGTAAGTTACTCTGAAAAAGTAATTAATTACTAGTTACTAATTACATATTCAATAGTGTAATTAGATTACTGTACAAATTACTCTCTCCAAAAAGTATTTAGTTACTTGTTATTTATTACTAATTACTTTCTATATCCTATATCCACCTTGATTAGTTAAGTGATTCAAGGATAGGCATGAAACGGCTCTTTTAATTCATTCAAATAAATAATATTAAACTACATAAAGTACTCTTATTAACTGAACAAAGTAATATAAATGTGAGAATTATACATAAACGCACGGATTTTAAAGTTAGACTTTGAATTTTTATGTCAATTCCACTATTGCACACACATATATTACACAAAGTATTTAGTTTAATTACAGTACATCAAAAGTAACTGTAATTAAATTACAGAAAAAATAAGAATAATCCCTCACTTTACTTTTTCAAGGGTAAAGTAATTAAATTACAGTAACTAATTACTTAGTAACTAGTTACACCCAACACTGCAGATCAAATACAGTAGCGTAAACCAAATAATCAGAGTCAATCTGTCAAAGTCTTACGTCTCGCCATGTTTCTCAGGACCAAAGTGATTCTGATGAACCACAAAGTTGTACACAGTTATTGTCCCCAGGAAGGCAGAAGTTACCAAAGCACTCACAAAAGCTTAACAAGAATCAAAAGGAACCTAAAAGCAAGGTAAGCATTATGTTAGAGTAAACACCATTTTGCCAGCCATTAGGCTGCAGCTTTTTACATTTTCCAAAGTTTCCCAAACTTCTATACGCTTCAAAAAGTTCTTCGATGCCATAGAAGAACCTTTTGGTTCTATAAAGAACCTTTAACATCTGAAGAACCTTTCTGTTTCACAAAAAGCTCTTTGTGGCGAAAAAAGGCTCCTCAGATTATGAAAAATAAGAAAGAGATGGTTCTTTAAAGAACCTTTGACTGAATGGTTCTTTGTGGAACCAAAAATGGCTCTTCTATGGCATCGCTGTGAAGAACCTTAAGTTTTAAGCACACGCTTAAAAATAAAAGGTGCTTAAAAGGTTCTTCAGAGCAATGCCACAGAAGAACCCTTTTTGGTTCCACAAAGAACCATCTCTTTCTTACTTTTACAATCTGAAGAACCTTTTTTTCGCCACAGAGAACCTTTTTTGAAACAGAAGGTTCTTCAGATGGACAAGGTTCTTTATGGAACCAAAAGGTTCTTCTATGGCATCAAAGAACCTTTTGAAGCAGCTTTTTTTTAAGAGTGCATCTTTATTTTTAAGACACATAATGCATTAATTGTGTATATTGTATATACACATTTATCACATACAGTATTGGGTTAACGACACTTCACCCTTCAACAAATTATATATTCACGCTCAGGTTTCAAACTTGTATAATTGTTCCATCTTCAATAGAAAGAACACAGTAGGCTATACAGGTACTTATTCCAGTGGAAGGAGACAACATATGTGTGGTCATTGAAAGTTACACAGGTTTCATAACAACACCATTTTTATTTTTGGGTGATCTTTCTCTTTTAAGTCACTAAGTCCAAAGCATCTAACCAAATGGATTCAGTCTTAACCCAACTACGTTTTAATTTCTCTGTAGTGTCTTGTCCTGCTGAAGTCAGTATTAGCAGTGAGTCTGGCAACAGCGGTGGGAGTTCTGTCTTACTGGTGGGCCACAGACAGCCTGGACTGGATCTACTGAATTTATATTTGTTTTGGCTGTACAACATGATTTAAAGCAACAAATTTGTGACCTCTCTGTGTATGATAAAGAAACTGTTGCACAAGACCAAGCTTGCATGTAAAATGCGATTACTCCACAAAATCGTAGTAAACTGACTGAGATACTGTAGGTCCAAGTTTATTTCTTTACAGGATGCAACTTAACATTGTTATGGTTAAACAGTGCTTTGAAATATAGCTTTAAAAAAACACTTTCATGTCTTATAACACTGTTATCTTGTTTTTTATGCGAAACCCCATTCATCCATAGCAAAGGTAATCGATTTAATTTTGAATAAATGTTACTCACAACATTACATCAATTATATTTGCTCTAGCAATTTCTCACGCCGTGTCCACACCAGACGTGCTGTGACATCCTAACACATTAGAAAAGCTATTTTTTCCATGTCACGCAGAGTTTTTGTCCACACCAGCCACAACAGTGATATATAACAAGCTACAATGGATTAGAAATTAATTAAATGTTTGATTTAAATGTTGCACGTCGCATCGCATATGGTGTGGACACAGTGTTATTTGGAAAAGTGGATGTACAGGCTATCTTGCCCCTGCAGCTTGAAAAGCAAAATGTGGAAAAATAAATGAATAAAACAGAATATTATGTAGCATTTTTAAACCTAACAAAACATTCCTCCTTCACAAACAATCTGAATGCAGTTAAAGGGACATTCAACGCCATCTCTTTCCAGGTGGAATGTCATCTAATTGAGCTGTCGTCAACTAGCTATATTCCATAAACATGCCATGCAATGTATTTTAGGTCTGATTATTATTCAGTTTCTTTCTTACTAAAGCTTAAAATATAGTGCAAGATACCAATTATAGAAAATGAAAACCGATTGCATACGGTTCGATTTGTTTTCCTCTGACCATCACTTAAGTGTCTCTCAGTAAGTGCTCTCACTTTAAATATAGCTATATTTTTATCCTTTTTTTTCATTTCTACAGATAAGAAATGTAAGAGGACAGCTGTACCTGTACGGCATGCACAGCTTTCTGTCTTTTCTTTGGCTAAATGAATTTTGTCTCGAAAGAGCCTCTTCCGCTTAAAGTTTTCGTTAAATGCTCACAATGAACACATGCCCTGATTAACTACTTATTTTCATAACAGTCTCATAACACATTTCAATGAAAATGTAAAACAAATAAAGCAAAATTACATTCGCAAGGTAAAGTGCATTTGATATTGCGTTAGCTGTGATGACTGAACAAACTAAGAAGAGGTGCCTCGTTTGATCTGAATTCAAATCCATGCCACGAACTACACACACTCCTTTTATGTCTTCAGAAGGCTCCACATTTGAAACCCAAGATTTACATCATCCATGTTCAGATGGAAAATGATTCATTTATATAGCACACCTCCAATGGGTTTAAATGGCCGCATACACACCAGGATATTGGTCCCACACATTAAAAACTCCAGATTACTTGAAACCGGGCCATACCCGGTCGCCGAAAGGCACGTCCCCTGTAAAAGAAAGAGGTGATGGTGCTCCAGGTGTATACAGGTCGGAGTCTGTATCTGACTCCCCCTCAGCCAGGTAAGGCCTAAGTCGGTTGCAGAGTGTTCCCCCTCCACCACCCCCAAACATCCCCAGACCCACAGGAGGTACGTAATCCTCTTCTCTGGCCTGAGAAATACTGAAACCGCTAAACGAGCGCTCTAGTTCCTCATGGTCCACTGAAGGTATAGAGAGGGACGTGTCGCTCTCGGGAGCCGCCTGCTGCCTTTGTCTCCTGGGCCTGCGGGACCGGCTGTTGTCCCCGCTCTCGTGGAACGGTGGAGGTGGGATGCGGTACAGCGAGGGGTCGTCTATTGGCGACACTCCTCGGCTGTTGTTCCAGAGCGGCACGCTGAGAGGATGCTCTTCTTGCTGATGCCATGAGGTAGAGGGCCGACACTGGCTGTCAGTGGGGGTCCCATTAGGAACAAGTTTGACGGGGGACACGCTCTTATTATTATTCTCCTCCTCATTCTCGTTCGCCACTTTCTCACTCTTATCGTCTGGGCTGTGGTAGGGAGGTGCAGGATAATTTATTTTAAATCCAAGAAGGGCTTCGGTTTCAGAACGTGGGATGCCCATGTGTGTGGTATACACACCGACCAAAAAGTTAAGTTTGAGGTCCATCGCGCCCACCTGAGCACAACAGAGACGAGTACACCGATTTCTAAATGTTTAAATAGTAAATTACAAGAAAACAGTGACATACAGTACACATGCATTATATAGACAACCCATTCTTATTAATGGTCTCAATTATTGTGAAGTGTGAACACGTGAAGTGTTGGGGAATCTACATACATTGGCTATATAAGCTGCCAATGCTCTGCAAGTAATTTCAGAGAATAATTTTTAGAACTTTCTAAGTATATTTTATTTTTTTACAATAATTATTATAAATATTATTTATAATATTAATAGCATATTATGAATAATATAAAAATATGAATATCAATACAATATTATTGTTAACACGCTGGGACTCTTTGTTTAGGGGTCACACTTGGCTCCTTCACGGTCAAAAGTGACCGAAGCTTTAAAAATTGAACTTCTTTTAATCAGGAAAATTAATGGAATACATTTTTGTTCAGTAATGTTTATTCTTTTTTAGTTCACATTTTTAGATAATTTGATGATACTAATTAATATTTATACAATAAATATTACCTATTTTTACCCACTGAAAACAATAAATAAAATATATATTTTTTAACTATTTTTCAATTAATGCATCATGTTAGGTTAAAACAGAAACCGGGCTATTAAAATCCATCTTTAGAAATTTTTTTCATTAGAGCCTTCTGGTTGAAAAAAAGCAAAAACATGTGTAGTGCAGGGCATGTGTAATGGAGTAACATAGGTTCAAGTATAGCCCTCTATAGAGTAGTTTGTGAATTTCCTAGTTGTTCAGATATTACTTAGAATTTGAATGTACTATTAAAAATTTCAAAGAAGGTTTTTTTGTCAACGTTTAGATATTTTCTGTTAGATAAGTACCAAGTTTTGCATTATGATTACAGTCAAACATATTTTTTTGTTATAAAGGGAACATATGGAAAGCCTTTTTGTTACTTTTGATAATTGATATTTAAGATGTCTAACAAAATGAGGAATGGATAGTAATACATCAAACACTTTATACAAACATCTTGCAATTAATTGTTATTTTATTCAGTTTACTCGGCCTCTTCATTTAGGGGTCACACTTGGCTCCTGTAACTTTTTTCAGGAAAAATTATATAATACATTTTTGTTCAAAATATTTCTTATTTTGCATTCTGACAGAATTTTAAGGTACTAATTAATATTTATGCTATTATCCATTTTCCATCGAAAACAATACAATTTTCTACATTTATTTTTGTCACAATTTTGTCAAATGTTTTTAAAATATAATTTTTCAATTTATGCATTATTTCAGGTTAGAACAGATACCAGGGTGTTAAAATCCAATCTTTGAAAAGCAGATTAGTGCCATCTGGTTGTAAAAAAAACAAAAAAGCCTCCAAGTGCCATCTCATTCCGATGAAGCTACGACTTTTAACATTTCAAAATGTAAATTTTTCGAACAAAAATGACCGAAGAGTCCCAGAGGGTTAAATATATTATTATTAGTAATTTAATAAGTAAACAGTAATAATTAATTATTATTATTATTAAATCGTTATATAACAATAGTAAAATCATTATTATGATATTTTAATATAATATTAAAAAAATGTATTATTATTAATATTATACAATTATGATAGAACAATACTACACTAATTATGATTTTGTATTAATAATTAAAATAAACAGTATATTTTGAATATTATACAATTTATTAATATTAACAATGTTTATTAATTAATATATATTTTTTATTAATTTAATAATTAAACTGTTACAATTAATAATAATTAAATATGATTATTATTATACAATTGTTATATTTTATTTGTCGTTAACATAATTTATTTGCTAAACAACAGGAATCTACTGCAGATCTGTGGTGGTTACGAAGTGGTTCAGGCGAGAGAATTCATCACCTGTTTTTCCATCTTGTTTAAACGTCCCATCATGCTTGGGTCTTCAGCCACCTCAGCATCGCTTTTGGGCTTGTCCTTCTCTCCTGCCGCAGCTTCTTTTCCCACAATCTGATCCACTCTAGTGATCCAATAGACCATCACTTCGACACATAGTCAATACACCCTCATCCACACTGAGATTCAGTGGTTAACTGTGCATTGTACCTTGTCAAGTTAACAAAAATTAGCTTCATGGAGGAGAACTTGAGCATGCAAATGAAAAACAGGCTAATGGGAAATAATAAGAATGAAAGATAGCTGCAGACCAGCTGAAGCATTGATTTGCTGGAGGTGATATTGTGAGATAACCCATCCTGCATGCAATACTGCAGCCCTGTTTATCAACATGCGTCAACAAGGGATTTGGATGCCAGTGTGTTCAATAGTCTATTGATGGAAGGATGACTCTTTCAAACAAACATGTGCTTCAGCATTAGTGAGATGAATGATCACTGTACTGCAGTGAAAAAACATTTGTGTTCCTCTACACTGTTACTGACAGTCGTTTGACGAATGGTAAGCCATTGACTATAATGAATGATGTGGGGAAGGACGTGAATAATTGATAAAAGAAATGTCACCTGTTTCCATGCCTTATGATGCTTTGTGTTTCACAGACTGTATATTTTTGTTATTCTCTCTTTTTTTTAAACACTGGAACAGCATGCACAATTGCATCAGTCCCCCAGTAAGCAGGCTGAATGGTGTTGTATTATTGTTCAGCAAAAAAAGTTCTTTTATTCATTATTTCATAAATGAACCTTGATAAGCTCCATTCAGCAGCAGCAGCAGCAAATGCAAGTAGAGCTACAGTACAATCATTGCATGGAATAACCTATGAACAATATAAAAAAACAAGAAGTTTCACTACAAAATGAATATTATGTCATTGTTACCCTCCCTCATGTTATTTCAAACCTATATGCTGGTATTAGGCTATTTCACTGACTCACTACAAAGGTCTCAAATCTTTTATATTAATCGGTTAATTGAGTTCAATGAACTGTTTACTGAACCATTCACCAAGCTCACTGACTGCAGGAGAACATTAGAGTTAAGAATGATTTATATTTTTGTCTGTTCCTCGTGTAAAGCTACTACATATACGTATATAGCTTTAGAAGGCTATAGAGCACAAGTCAGATGGACTACTTTTATTGTGCCCAAAACAGCTTGTCACATTAGTTATGAAGCAATGCTTTTAGGTTCTTTGAAACAGTGATTCATTTTGTGATTTTATTTTAAAGGCTAAACACCAAAAGCTAAGGACATCTGCTGGTTCAATGTGTGTAATTCAATGTAAAGACGGTCAAAAGCAGCTAAAATGGCAAATTACTTCCATATATTTTCATTTTAATGTAAGCATTTTTCATTTAAAGTCCCAGTGAAATATAAAAAGGCAAATCTTATTTTTTCATGAAATATTGCAGCGTTTATAGTAAATAGCTTATCAGTGTGGGTCATTTTCTTTTTAAAATTCATGTACCCTCGTAATCTTCAGTTAAAATCTGAAAATGCACTTCCGCCCTGAAATGACGATCCATCAGAAATGACGTAAATTAGACGGCTTGGCCAGAGCATCCGTTACCTCCTCCCCTTCAACTGTCAGTCTGCTGCCACTTTCATTTCAAAATCAATGCAACAGCTGTTTTACACATCCAATCAATTCGCAGTGAAAAACCGAATCCACGCCCACTCATTTTCTTCTTTGAAATTCCTTTTCACTCGGAAATGTGTCAGAATACGGAAATAAAAACGATCGCAACTTCCGGTTCACGGGGACTTTAAAAGCAATGTGTCTTTAAATACACAAATCTAAACTTTTGTCAAATATTGACCTTAAGGTATAAGAGAATTTTTTATGTGTTCTGCGCTTTTAAAATAACCTTTGCCTTCATACACAAATACCAACTTTAGTTTTGTTTCTATAAACAATAAAACGTCTCTTTATGCCATCCCAGTGTGAAACCAGCAATACAAATGTTTCAAAACCTTTCATTTTCACCTTTCAACCTAATATGACGTGAATTGGCCAGTTTGAAATGCATGCCGGTGCATTGGCTCAAAACAAAATAATTGTAAAAGTTTAAAAGCTTTCTCAAGCATTGTGTTGTATGTTGTTCCTAAAGCATTGTGCCATCACCGTTGGTCACTTTATATCGTTGGTGTAAAGAAAAGCTCTTCATAAATATAATCTAAAGAAAGAGTCTGAAGAATGACGGGGTGAGTAAATAATGACAGAATTTTCATTTTATCATCTAATATCTAATACACTGGATCATAAAACCGAAGTTCAATGCTGTCCAATATAAAACCCATTCAGCCCGGGAAGGCCATTGGTGAATTGATTACGTACTTCTTGTGACGAGGGGTCGAGGGGGGAGGGGGACCCACAATCAAATCTATCCTGGCAAAGTACACAGAGAGAACATGGATACCAAGCATCATCAAGCAACACATGGAAACCAATCCCTGTACACCAGCAATGACTATCAAAAAGTAAGAATATATTCCATACATGTCTGTTCTCAACTATTTCTATGAACAGCGTTTTATGTTTACATGTATGACATAAATGGTTTTTGCTGCTGGAATATATTGGTATATGTGTGGATGTTATATCACAACATATATGATGCTTATTTGAGCAAAGGAGTGAATCTAAATTCAAAAGATTTCAAATGTGACACAGTAAATAAACCAGTGAATGTGATCTCTTTTAGAGGAGGATCTGTCTGTTTAACAGCAGACAAGCAGCGTTACAGGTGCATTCAGTAATTTTTCATCTAAACAGCATGGACTGAGACGACAGTTGTGTTGGAGTTATAGTGACACCTAGCAGTGTGGATGCAGCATCATGCAAAAGCCATTTTGATTATTTTGACGCCACTGTAGAAAAGCATTTTCAGTCAAAGATGTACAATAAAAGGGATTTCTGAAATAAAGTGAGTATATTAATATTTTGCACTGAGTATTTGGTCATGTACTGTATATAGGCTATATGTCATGTGATGCCAACAGGTCCATGTAAAATAAAACTTTTCTAGATCCCTAATAACATACATATTTCTCAAAAGCATTACTAATTTCTGTGTTAAACTTTTAAATGAGTAAAAAATGACTGAGCGCACCCCTTGTTTTATTTCTTCAGTACTGAAGTACAGTGTACTGCTCTATGACTGAATGAAATACAGATCCTGTCAATGTAAACAATGAGCAGGCGTGCTACAGTTACCAACAGGGGAAAATACTGTGATGTAGTTGTGCTGGACAAACTGAAGTCTTGCCTGGACTGAAGGTTTTTGATGCGTGACAGCATGTCCAGATGACCTGCTGAATACTGTTCAATCACATCCATCACGTCATAGGGCCTGAGGCTCTCCTTAAATCTCCTCTTTGACACCAGGAACCGCATAATACTGGAGAAACAATAAGAAGTATTTAATAAGTGTAAAAATGAACATTTTAAAATTGTGACCAAATTTAAGATTGCATGCATCTGATTGGACCAACAGTAGTGCATGATGAGTCATCAATACCTTCTATTCTATTCCAAATTTCATTTTGTGGAAAAAAACCGCATTCCAATTAAATCTTAAACGTTTCATTTATGCAGCTCATAATGATGCCAAATCATTTCAACTTAATAGAGACTAAACAACCTTGGTGTTGATAGAAGCTGACCCTAAACCCTGATCTATAAGTATAACTATTATAGTAGTATTCAGCAATGAGTAACTTCTAACCAGAGATTCTTCAACTTCTCTAAGCTACCATATGTACATTCGTGCTTTTGTGGAGATTGAGATTGGTTTCTCTCACCAGATTGCTCTGATAGTGACTTTAAGTCCAGGAGAAAGGTCCGGCACAAACTCGCAGGTGAAAGCCCTTTCGTCCCCAAGCTCATCTGGAAGACTTGCCTCTACAACACACAAAACCACAGGCTGGTTACCCACAGAAAAAGTCCTAGTGGTTCTGAAGAACCGTCCTTTACTAAATAAATTGAAAGATTGCAGAAAACATCTGCCACAGCAGACATGCTCGATAAACTGGAAAAAATTCTGTAAGTTACTGTACATCTCTTAAAGTGTTAGTTCTGCCAAAAATGAATGAAGTCACCGTCATGTCATTCCAAACCGGTATTACCTTAGCTATTCATTCAAACTATAGCACAAAGAGTTGTACGTATGCTCTGTATTTATGGTTTATTTTTTGAGCCTTAGTAGCTTTTTGTTGTATAGATAAAAACATTTTTGTGTGTTTGAACGAGTCAATACAAATTCATACAGGTTTGAAATAACATGAGGGTGAGTAAAATGACAATTTTGGTAGAATTATTTCTTTAAGGTGCATGAGGTTCAAGAATCATTGACTAATGCACATGTTGCACGATCGCAACTTTCAAAAGAGCATCAGATCAAATTTGTTTTCAAATGAAACTAATTCATTTTACACTTCAGAGGCGATCAGGGGGGAAATGAGACTTTACAGTATGTGTAAAACCGATATTAATCTCAGAATGACTGTCAGCATTAACATGATTTTTTGGCAGAGGCTTCAGGCATGCTTCAAAGTTCCATGTATACTTGGAGCTGAAACAAGTGTCATTCATGCATGAAGCACTTACCAGAACCTTTACCACCACTCCTGCGCACCTAACAAAATCTAGTACAAATTTCATCCCCCTTTGGACAAAATTACTGGTTAGCATGTGTCACCCGTATGGCAGATGAATGAAGATGTGAAAGCTATAAATGCATTTCCTATTTGAATGACTATTTGAATGACTGGCATGTCGAAAAGCACAAGAAGATTGTTAGAAATTAGTTTCTGAGTCATTTCTCCATGCAGGTTAGTGAACATGTTTGATGGGAATGTTTTATTAACGCTTTCATAAAGCACGTTCTGTCATGGAATGGTCGGATATCAATGTCAAGATATCCAGTATGCAACAACTGAGTAATATTTGCTTTGCTCCACCAATATAAATCACTGTCATATGGGTGACAGATTACACTGATGTAACTTCTGTAAAAACTATCAAAGCATCATAGAGAAAACTGATAATTTGGGAGACGCTTCAATTGAGATGAAACTTTCAGCCAAGCGTTCATGACAGAGAGTGTTGATGATGAGCAGATGTGTGACAATACGTTGCATTTGTAAAACATGCACAGTGGTTCTTTAGCAGAGTAGTGTGGTGGGGATTTTTTGGACTAGTGCTAAAGAGATGCAGCCCCAGACAACATAATTTGTCTTACTGATTAAGCCCTCAATCGCTGCCAAAATGTAAAAAGAAAAAGAGAGAAATGTGGGAGAGAGAGAGAGAGAGAGAGAGAGAGAGAGAGATGAGAGACAAATGGTCAAAGATGACAATGATTTTACCCATGCAATTGTACAACACATGGTCTGCTTTCGCTTATTCGCTTATTAATAATTATGAGACACTTTTCACAAACAGTACAGTTTGGTTATGATTTGTCTTAAAGCATATTCTGTTGTGTGGTGTAAAAACTCTGGTTGCACTTTATTTTACAGTAGGTATACCTATAGTGTACTTACCTAAGAAAGTACTGTGCGGTATAAGGTAACTACGTGGTATAATTTTAGGTTTAGGGGTAGGTTCAGGGTTAGTACCTAGTTATTACCCAGTTATTACATTAACAGTAATAAGTACACAGTTTGTGGGAAACAGGACTGTAAAATAAAGTGCTACATCTGTTAGATAAACTATTATCTAACATTATTTATATCTAACAACTGTTATTACCTGTATCAATGAATGAAGTAAAGTTAATATAAAATGTACTTTCTACTTTTGAGAAAATCTGGTAAAATAAATATTAGCAAAGGACTGAACATTGTAATATACATTATTCTGACCCTTTCTACAGCATGGCGAAAAAGAAAAAAGTAAAGCTCAAGAAAAAAAATCTCATGATAGAATATTTAGTTTGACCTTTAGTTTGATTTATTTCTGTGGTTGACAATCAATTTTGTCTAGTAAAGCACCTCACACTTACATTTTGTTGAAAAATACTAATAAAGTTGACCCTATTCATGGAAAATGCCATAAATGTTACGATACTGGACGTGAAATCGGTTTCTCGTATTGTGTTTGCTGTAGATACTCAATTTATGATAATTAACTCAGATGAGATTTGTGTTTCATACATCTTATGACATTTGCAAGAGAAGTGATCGCTGCATTGCATTTAATTAAATATAAGCTACTTCTGCCCTGTCATCTTCTTTTGGGATCATATTTCTGGATCATGGCCTAACCTGGAGAACTCTTCATGGCGAAGTCTTCGTCTTTCAACTCAATCGGCACTTAATTTTTTTCCAGTAGAGAAAAATAAGAAAGAAACTGATGAGTATGCAGGATGTGAAAACACAGAAAGCGGATCCATATAAATATATTTTAAAGTTGGTCACTGTAGAAGAGCAAGAAAAACAAGTGCTGAGATATACACAAAGCATTTTTGCGTATGAAGTTTTGTGGGGATCAAGTTAGGAAAGCCGATAACCCTGCAAAGATGAAAACCACTGCATCAACAACCATTAATCTGCAATCCTTTACAGGCTCAAATAAAAGCTGTCAAACTTTGTGACATTGTAGCAGCAACTAGAACAAATTTATTTCAAATATATTTTTATCCTACTTTCTGGTTTCTTTCTGCAGCAACCCTTTTGCCTTTTTTTGTCTTATGAACTAATACATGGAGTGTCACTACCACCACCTTTTTAGCATGACATATTTGACAATTCAGAGGGGGCATCTGGTTCTCTGTCACTTGTTTGCTTCGGGATGCTCACATTGACTATTAAAATTCATTCAACATCAAAAAGAACTGCAAACAGAACATAATATACTGTATATTGCAGCCTGTTTAACAGTGGAAATAAAGTGTGTCATTGCACAAATCAACATTCTCTGACCTTCAGAGTTTTGCCGGGTAGCTCCATCCTTGATTTTCAAAGATTGTTTTTGTCGGTTCCGGTCTGTGAAGCTCCAGCTCTTGGTCACTTTGCTTGGACTCTCTTTGACTCCATCCTCTGTCTTGAGGGTCTTGGTGTCTTTGCCCCCGGGGGTTTTACAGGGGCTGGGGCAGCCTTTCTCTTTTAAACTGGTCTTACGACTGTACAGCGGACATAAAGAGACACAGAAAACAAACAAAAAAAGCAAAGGAAACAAACAAATCACCCACACAGAGAAGAATGGAGTTTTTACCAGTTTAGGACCACTGGTAGAAATAGGTCCGAAAAACATTATGTGGTGCATTACATCTTTCAAATGCGGGAAACAAAGACCTTGGATCATGAAAAATGGATCTGTAGATTACACGTTTAGCTTGAATGTACTGTAGGACACCTTGGATAAATGCATCTGCCAAATGTTTAAAAATATATGGGGAACTTTTTTTGTTCACAGATAAATACGCTAAATAAAGGCTGGATTACACTACAAAATTATTTTTAAACCGATTTTAAAGTATAGTGTGTCCATCAAAATCATGTGCCTCATGCACACATGAAACAACATATACATAACACACATCACATACATCTAGTAGCTTCCCCTGGGAAGAAGATAACCTCGGAGGTTTCTGAACTTTCTAGACATCTTAAGTCTGGATTAGTTCTTTGTCTACGTCTTTGTGTTTTACCTCCTTGGAGCGATTTGGAAAAAACCTCCATTGTGAATCTGACTGATCTACCATTGACAAAATACGTTGCCGAGTGCTAGACACTAAGTGCAGATCATCAATTATTTAAACCTACCGACTTTTTAATTTATGACATAAACTGGATCATTTACAGTTTTTATATCATTCTGTAATGCCCGATTCTCTACTGTCAGTTCTTTGTTGTGGAAGTTGTTGTTTTACTGTATGGCCACTTTTCTGTCACAAGTTTAGCTTTTTACTGAAATGTTTGCTTTGTCCAAAGAAAAACAGCTCCACATTATGGATGTGAGAGGGGGCGGTATCCTTGATGATTTCTTTATGATTTACTATAATTTACTAAACTAGTAGGTGAAAAGTGCTGTTGAATTGAATAAACATATTCTGAGGACCTCTTTCAAGGAGTGGTGTTAAAGGAACAGTTCACCCAAAAATGAAAGTTCTGTCATCATTTACTCACCCTCTAGTTGTTCCAAACCAAATTATTTTTTTTGGCTGAACACAACGAAAGATATTTGGAAAAATATAATCTGGCAGTTCTGGCAGAACTGTATAGGAACAATTATTATATATATCTTGTAAATATTTTAAGGAATTTAGGAAAGCAAACAACTTTGACTAGTGCTGTATTTTTTTCTACTATGGTATTCAACGGTGCCCCGGAACTGTCAGTTGCTGACAAATATCTTTCTTTGTGTTCAACCGTACAAAGAAATGTATAAAGATTTGGAATACCTAGAGAGTGATTAATTCATGACAGAATTTTCATTTTTTGAGTGGAGTATCCCTTTAACTCTGATCTAAAGAATCAATTCTCGATTGCCAATACCTCAGAAGTCCTATCCTTAGTCACAAGTAAAATCATGTAATATAATCCAGCCTTAACTATCTTAAACTATTACTTAAATTACTCAATATTATTATTTTTTCTTTATGACACTTATTTAACAGCAATATCACTCCTGTAAGACCTGTAAATCAATCACAGCCATGCTGATATACTGTTTAGCAGCGTTCTTGCTCTTATGCTCTTGTTAAAACATTTGATTGTGTCTGTATGGTCAGATTAAATTAGCATTTATAGCAGTTTATGAATGAATATAGGATATTAGAATAAGTACTCATATACTAATAACTTCACATTTTGTTACATAATTTATAAACATCAAGAAAATTAATGTGAAGATGAGATTGAACCAACACAAATGTACAGTAATAAACCTAACAGCACTGCACATTAAAACATAAAATATTTAGCGAACACTGCATTCTTCTATGAACAAAAAGTTAGACTTACATGGGTAAAGATATGGATAATGGTGCTTCTCACTCATGCAATGCAATCCAACGTCAGGATGCAACAGCAGACCCACATGCTGCCAGAGCAGATGCTTTTAAACAACAAAGCAATGAAACACATGCACATTTTGGGCACGCTATACACAACTGTTATATATATATATATATATATATATATATATAATATACAGTATATAAAACAAACATCAGCCAAATTAAAAAATGATAAAGTGAGGCACTGCATAAAATCACAAGGCAGCTTGCAGAGAGGGATGGTCTTATTGGGTAAAAAAAACTCTCTCACAAAGCTAAACATAGGACTACTTCTCTGGATGTTAATCATTATAATAAAGCAGACCATTTCTCAGCACACCTGAGATGAAGAAAGTTGAAAATACATCAACATGTTTTCAATAAATGTTGAAAGGTGGTAAACATTAAAGGTACAGTAGACATAAAGAAACAGGGCAAAATCAAAATTGGGAAAGAAAAATCCAAATGATGGAGAGAGGTCTGGGCGTGCAGACGTTAGTATCTGTGTGCAACGGTACCTATGGCTTCTCGGGCAGCACCCACAGAGGGTGTCTTTGTGTGAAACGTCACTACTGCAAATGTGGTTGGAGTGGGTCATGAGAGAGAAAACATTGTACAAGCAGTGGTCAAAAATGGTTTAGTCATGTCCAAAATGGATAAAGTGTGGGCCTCAAAGATATTCCCCCCAAAACCCAGACTGTCTCAACTAAAGTTGAGCTTTATGTATTTCACATTGAACGAAATGAAGGAATATGTTTGTTTGATCAGACAGGTTGTCACGTTTTACAGGGTGGAGACAGGCTACAAAATCCTACAAAAGTCTAAAAGGTTTCATTTTTTATCATTAACATATCAAAAATGCGTGTTCTAGTATGAAACTGTCTAATACTTCACCCTGTAAACACCATTTGACGGTGCTGTGATATACAAGTACAGTACAAACAGATTGTCTTCGCATGACATCTTTGATGTCAAATGACTTCAAACTGAGCAGTATGGGTTGTTTTCTCATTTGAAGTACATTGATTCCCATGAAAGGGTGTTTTCAATGTGCTTTTGATTAAGGGGTTTTGGGAGTAGTCAAGTGTCTATGGAAAAATCATTGACAACCAACCTTGGAGCAAAATCCACTTGCGAGTCCTTCCTTTAAATAGAGAACAAACACAGTTACTCAGAGACTGTTTGACATAATTGCTAAAATATAACTTTAAACAGGCAATGCTATGAATACATCAATAGCCTATATTGTTTCAATGTTTAAATATTTAAAATCCATATAGCATAAGGGCAGACCTGAAAGTAGTTCTTCCCTTCAGACTCCTTAAAATGTCCAGTTGATTGACAGGAGGGATGAGTCTAGATAAAGAGATAACACTAGGGCTGCTCGATTATGACAAAAATCATAATCACGATTATTTTGGCCAATACTGAGATCCTGATTATTTAACATGATTACTCATTAACTTTTAAAACAACATAGAAGAATAAAAAAACGTGGCTTTTAAACTGTGAATTCAACTGAAAAATAAATGTAAAGAAATAGCACAGCAGAACTACTGTAAAGGAAGGGGTTGTGCTGCGGATATATACCACAAGAAAAGAGAGGATCCTTGCAAAATGGAATGCGGCACAATAATCGTTTTACCTCGATTATTTAGTTTTTGTAATTGTTGAAGGCCAAAATGGATGATTACGATTATTTTCGATTAATTGCACAGCCCACAACACAACCTTTACATGGTTAGCAAATATACAAATAGTGCATCACTACAACATACTGTATGCGGTTTCTACAGTTACAACTGGCCTTTTATTGTGGCCAGCCTTGCACACCTCTGCCATAATCATTCTGTCTATCAGCATCTTGATATGCCACACCTGTGAGGTGGATGGATTATCTCTGCTCACTTACACAGATTTAGACAGATTTGTGAACAATATTTGAGAGAAATAGGCCTTTTGTGTACATAGAAAAAGTCTTTGATTTTTGAGTTCAGCTCATGAAAAATGGGGGCAAAAACAAAAGTGTTGCGTTTATAATTTTGTTGAGTGTATGTACTGTAGTGTTTTGGATGATTGATTTAATTCATCTCTTAAAAGTGAAGCTGGCAGCAGTACAGGCAGTTTTTGAGCTAATGTGCTCATCCCAGCCATAGCTGTAGGTGGGCTTTTGACATCCTGTCTACATTATTATTTTCCAAAAGCTAACCAAGCATGAAAACACTGCTTATATTCACTTTAGAAATGGATTGTGCATTTTTAGTGAACTACTACTCTAATAAATATATATATAATATATATATATAATATTATATGTCTACTGTACCTGTACATTGGGACAGACACAGTCTGCTCGTAAAAATCCCATGTGGCCAGCAGGTCTGTTCGTGAGAGATTTGTGGCATAAAATCTCCAAGCAGCCTGTCAGGGGAATAGAATAAATACATTCAAATTAACATCTCCGTAGTACATAAATAACTGTATACAGTAAGCATAAGCATGCCAAGCCAACAGATCAATCAGAAGATCATTTAGTTATTCATAAAACATTGAATTTGAAGATGAAATGTTACATTTCCAATTTTAGAAAGCTCATTTATAGACCTAAAACAGGCCTAAAAATCATTCCGAATGGCCATAAAGCTGCTGGTGTTTCTTCTGGTTATGAGTCTGACCTGAATAAGACCTGCAGCAGGGTTACGGCGCTTCTCGAAATGCTTCTGTCTGTGCTGCTCTTGAACCTTAAGAGCAAAACCCGAACCCAGGATACCCTGAAACACAGATTGAGAGACAGAGATAGCAGTCATCTATATATTTTAAAGGTTTAGTGCAGGGCTAGTCTACCAGCGGGCCAATCTTTACCTGGCTCGCCTTAACATTTAAAATATGGAGAGATTTTAAGAATGGTGTGCTTGAAGAAATACACGTCCTGAGACGCCAAATCTTTGATAGTCCAAAACGCTGCTACATTCAATACAAAAGTAATTCCCGCGGCTCAAAACGATTGTGCGATTTGATCGGTCTGTCCAAGAAACTTAATATTATTTACAACATTATAACCGGCAATCCATGGCCACAGGCAGCTGGTTTGCGCACGCGTCCCAAAACGCATCTTGTGCCCTTGAAAGTAACTGCAGAAAGGGTACTACACCACGTGAACTTTGTCTCAGACAAGGGAAAATGCGATAATAGCCATATCTATGATAATAGCGTTCAGTTTCTTGCACAGACCAATTGATTCACTTTAGACGCCAGTTTAACGTCAAGGGGCAGGGATTACTTTTGTGCTGAATATTAGCGTTTCTGACTTTTGTTCAGTCAACCAAATATCTTCATAAATATCTTCTTGAAAAAACAACGCCACCCACATCTTGGAAGTAATGGGGGACTGGGGATGAGTAAATTAACAGCAATTTCATTTTGGGGTAAACTAACGCATTAAGGAATATAAAATACAATTAAAAAGATAATATCCCCTTTAATTAAATATAATGAAAAGGCCCAAATCCTACAGGATGCAATATGGTGTGGATGTTTGAGTATATGACCTATTAGTAACATCAACAAAAACAGTATAAAAATAACAAAATGCAATAAATAACAGAAATACAAAATAACAGAAGAAATGATGATATGGTAAAAAAAACTGGCCCGTATCCTATTGGATATGTTTGGAATCTGGCCCTCAAAGAAAAGTAGTTGAATACCCCTGGCCTAGTGTGTAATTTTTTGGAGGCTCTATTGACACAAATGTAATATAATATACAGAACTACGTCTTCAGAGGTGTATAAAGACCTTACATAATGAAGCGTTATGTTTTTATTACCTTAGAATGAGCTTTTTCTACTGTATCTGCATACACCACAGGTCCCCTTACATGGAATTCACCATGTTGTTTCTACAGTATCCCTAAACGGACAAACTGCTGTACAGAGCGTGATTCGTAAATACGTTATCTTCTTCAGCAAAGAAGCGAAAACATGACGAAAACATGAGTGCTTCGAAAGGCAGGGGGAGTGGTAAAGTGAGCCATTGGTTGCAATTCGCAACCTCGCCGCTAGATGCCGCTAAAATGTCCACATTGCTCTTTTAAATTATATCATTATTTCATATTGTTTCAAGGCAGATTTACCATGACAACAGTAGCAAGGAAATTTGGTCACTCAACCACTAGTACCAGTAAAATGTCTCAAGTCAGGAATTTCAAGAACTTTTGCTCAAGTCAAATGTGTTGTTAAAGAGAAACTCACCGCAGGAAGAGCAAAAAAAGCTACTCCGATCAAACTAAATGTGGCAGCGATCAAGCGTCCATTCCATGTGACAGGATACTTGTCTCCATAGCCAATTGTTGTCAGAGTGATCTAGAGAACAGAAATACTTTAAGGTGGTGATTATGGGTTGCTTTTATCTTCTCATTCCTAACTCTGGCACTTTTTCCATTTTGTATTTTTCTGTAACAATCAAAAGTCCCAATTTGACACACAACATTTGCTGAACCCATGGTTAAGGGTTTTAGATGGTAAACCAAAGATTGCAAGAATAATCTCAGGTTTGGGGTACTTTATCATGACACGATCAAAAAGACCACCTTATGTATGAATATCAATGAAATTGTCTTGCTATAAGTATATTTAGGCTTATTAGACATTATTAGATTATACAGTAGAGGAGCTGGCAGTTAATTTACGCCACTGGTCCATTTTGATAATAGATCTCTGAACTCTGTTTTAACAGCCTCCCCTGTCAGTTTGCTGTCTCTCATTTCATCTGATTGCATTCTGTGGGTTTGGGTGAGGCTGTAGCACCTACCAGCCCCCACCAGAGGGCGTCTGCATACGTCTCAAACATCGTTGAATTGTCATCTTTCTCCACAGAGTACACCAAGAAAGATGCCAGGATGAGACACAGGAACCCAATATACCATGCTGTGATGAGTTCCTGTATTTCAGGAAAATGAGGAAAACGTGTCATTCATAATGAATACTGTTGATATCACTGCACATTTATGTTACTGATTTGCTTGGATGGATTCTTGATTTAAATGTGTATAATAAATCAGAGATCAGACCTCATTACATCAACATCAATGTTAAGTCCATGTCTATTTGATTTAAGGTCACGTATATGCTTGTGTATCCTTATCCTCTCTTTTGGAAAATGGAACAAAAACATCGCTGCCTTATTTTAATCACATATGCATTTTTTTCTCTTGCATTTTTGCTGTGCTGTCATGTTACCCAAACACAATTCCATTTTGAATAAGAAGTATTCCTTCAATAAGGCTCAGCCCAACTTCTTGCCTCAACACGAAAAGCACCAACACAAAGGAAGTTTGCATTCATTTAAGTATTTCAGGAGTGTTTAAGGATGCTGGATAGTCTTCAATGAAGACTCATGAAAGCAGCAAGCTAAATGCAGTTTTCCCAGTAATAGAAACTGAATTGCTTCCTACTGACCTGCATGCATACAGGGGAAAATGCACTCAGTAACCTACTTAACGTTAACTTCTGCTATCTCTGCAGGCCTTCAGTCCACTGTTACCACCCGGTCATCTCGCACATACATTAACCTTCATATACATATGCATAATGAAGCAAAAAAAGTTCTTTAAATACGTTTTGATTGGCTGCGATTGTGTGACTTCCATTTTCATGTTTAGCATAGACAGTGAAATTATTTATGGCTGGAAACTTATGGCGGAAAGAAAGCAGGTCACCTTGCTGTGAGCATAGACCACAGATCCCAGCAGCTTCCATGTGCCGGCACGACGGTCCATCCGCAACATCCGAAGGATCTGAAGAAACCTCAAACTCCGAATCGCTGAGGTAGCAAAAACGTTCCCCTGCGAACCAGCGGCCAGCACAGACACAGAGGCAAACAGGACCATGATGTCTGCAGATGAATACAGAAGATAAAATCAAAACCCAAGATGACAAATGTGCTGCACAACATTAGGCATAACATGCTTCTATTCTCACATCATCTTTCATATAATGCTATTTAAGGATAAGGACAGTGGTTGGGTTTTATATTTCAGAACAACACAGAAATGCCAAGTGCTCTTTCTTCGTAATGGAAGGAATATCCATGTGTCGCTTTTCTAAATGTGATTGAGATCAATATCATATTTCCTGGAATATTTAGTTGTTTTTTTACTAATGAAGTTCACAGCACTTTCTGCGGTAGCCCCCCAACACAGTGTTGTAATTCAGTGAGCGCCACACCTTTGTCTAATTGAAGTTGTCAAATGCATTCAAGAGGACATGAGAACATGAAAGATGGTTTTCTAACCGATGATACTGAAGGGTTTGCGAGCAAATCTCAGTCTTCCTCTCCATCCTCTGTAGCGACAGCAGCATCCTGCTGCCCAGATCCGCACTATATACTCCACACCAAACACCACAATTGTCACAATTTCCTGGAAAAACACAAAAACACTTCAATAAAACAACACATTTTTGCATGGATATTTTTAGATGTGGGGACCAAAAGACTGACGCATTTGTTATAAAGCTTCTGCTTTGCATTACAATTCTACGTTGAGGTCACATTTTGAAAAAGTTGCATAGAAAATATTCAAAATATCCATGTTATCCTGCATGAAATGAACATTTAAAAGAACCAATTGTGCTTCAATGGAAGCAGTGAAATCAAAAGAGTTAAACACGGTCAGTGTCACTTACTTGATTAGTGACCTTGAATTAGTGCAGTATTCAAATTTTGTTTTATTTATTTCATTTCATAAGTTGTTCATAACTGTCCTATGTTTTAAATGGATCTAAATAAATAAAAAATTAAGAAAATATGAATGCTTTTGAATATTGTGTCCCAGTGTACTGTTTATGAATATAAGCACCTGTGCAATCTCTAGGTTTTTTCTATAAAAGGGGACCATGTGTGTCCTTGCTGTCTTATGTTACAAACACTGACCCAAACAGATCTATAAAGTGTCATGTTCACAGCAATCAACATTACTGCTGGACATTTCCTACCCATCACAATTTAATAGAATGTGGCACAAGATCTACTGTGATCTATAGTGTACAATGTGCACATACAGTAAGTCAGTCTTGTGGATCATGTTCAGTGAGGTTTAGATACGAACCAGGATGTACAAGGCACTCTCAGAACTCTTCTTGAATTCTTTAATCGTCGCAAACACTGACAGAACAAGGCAGGAAAACACCAACAGAAACCTGAAAGGAAGGCCAATGGCAAATCAATTATTTGTAATACAGCAAAGAAGAATGTGATTTTATAGAACGACTGCTGGCAGGCTCTCTCACAAAAGTCTTTGAATAAGTGTGAAAAAGGTTCAAGTCTGAGAGCCACGCGCAGAAGTTATTTATTTACATTAATTTGTTTTGGACAGGTTGGTCAATGCAAATTCATGGACATCGAGTTAATTGGAATTGGCCTCTCTTGGGACTTTGCTTCAATTTAGTGGAAATAAACAGAGAATCCCCTGAGACTCTGACACTCTACTTTAATGCAGTAATTTAATCCCTGGAGAGAGAAAGAGAGAGAGAGCGAGAGAGAAAGAGAGAGCTAGAGAGAGATGCAATAAAACTAAAATAGTTGAAAGTCTAATTAGCATACAGTGTATATTCAGCAAAACAAAAAACCTTTGCAAAGAGTTATGAATAGCAATTTACTTTAAATTAGAGAAGCAACGATATATAAGGCAATTGTCTGTATTGTCCGATAAAAGCAATATTTCACACTGTTGGCTATCCTGCGATAGTTTAAAAACAGCTGATGATCAGGGCCGATATATCCTGTCAATTAAAAGAGTGCAGGAAAAATGCAATGAATTTGTGCTCTGTATAAAGAAATTGTTAAGAAACATCACCAGTTTGATGTTTATTATTTATAATCATTATAAGAATTAATAACATTCAGAAAGTTAAGAAATATCAATTAGTACATTAGTATTGTGTTTAAACATGAACATGAGGTTGTTTTCTTTGCAGTATTCAAGATCAATAAGGAAAGAGAAAATAATTACTAACAAAAACCACCACCGAACTTTTATTACCACTAGTTTATCATTACACACTGCAGTTGTCTTGATTGTAAGAAAACGTGTGCACATCTACTGATACAACTATTATTTATTATAATGATTAATATACCGTACAAGGACCAAAACACATTCTCATTTAGACAGTCACTTGGGAATAATGAAACTCCAAGCTGAATGCTATAGGTTTCATAACATCAGAAATGAATTATCAGAAACTTCAAATGAGTGCTAACCACCTTCCCATTTCATTGTTACAAAAACCTAAATTATTGTGAAGCTGTTTCATTTCACTTGTGCCCCTGTTATTAATATTAAATATCATAAAGGTTAATCGTTTGTGTAATAATCATGTTTAATAATCCAAAAGGAGGCGATCAGACTGGCCTAAAGGAAATGAGGCCAAGGCTGAACAAATGAAAGTTGCAATAATAAAGGTAGAAAATAGGATTGGCAAGTCAATGGTGAGTAAACCCATTCAAATGAGACTCCTCACGGGAAATCTAAGATAAGCAATTGCAATAGTCCCTCAGAAACAGTGACATCAGATGTGGCTGAGTAATTCTTGAAATGGTGACTACTCTTACAGGAACTAACTTAATGTGTTGCATTATGATAGATAAAAGCCCACCTTTGATATTTCACATCACACAGATTTTGGTGCTTATAAAGGTTACAGAACCTGCACTAAAATTACACTGACAATAATAGAGCTCCACTGGAGAGAAACGTCACAACATTTCATCAGCATCCAAAGGCAAGTTTCTACCCATACAGTACTTCATCTAAAGCTAATCACTTACTGCAACAAGCAAATGAGTCAACTTTGCAATAAGCACATCACATGCAAACTAGTGCCAGCTGGGTACCAAAACATTTACAATTGAATGAGATTTTGAGCTTAACGCACAGGAGCTGATACTCAAGGACCTCATCAAATGTAGGGTACACCATCGGCATATCGGCAATAGCATGAAAAGGCCGCAGTTTATTAGGGTCCTATGATTTCCGTGATGCGCAAAACACAGATGTAAAGTAGCAAACACTGGTGGAAAGTAGCAAACACTGATGGAAAGTAGCAAACACGCCAGAAAGTAGCACTGAACAGCATATATAAAATTCAAATTGTGCTATGAATAGCGCTAATAATGATTCAGCAGCTGTTTAAATATGCAATCTGCTTGTTGAATGAGTGGTGTGGTTTTGTGTACTGTAGTGGACTTTTTAGCATCTGGTGGACGCGAAAACATAAACTGAATCAGCGCCGCTCTAACAGAGTTTACCGTTTCATTTGAGAGAAGCTGCTGCTGTCAAACTTTGCGGCACCGGCAAGCCGTCAAAATTAAAGCCCTTCGTCAAAATAAAAGTCCAATTAACCACATGACAAAACTGCTGCTAAAAATTTACAAAACTAGTAATTAAATGTAAGTAGACCTAAAACAGCAAACGAAAAAAACATGAGATGTAAGATACTGGTTCATATTAACATAGTTGTAAAATAAAAACACAGAATCCAGAAAAATAAAAATGGAATTTGAGGAAAAAATAAAACGGAATTTAGGGAAAAAATAAAACGGTTTTTATAGGTCCCTAAACTATTAATTAACTTCATAGAGTCAATGAGTTGGATGTCTGAATATCCAATATTTTTCTCTGAGCAAAATATTTACTGTAAATAGCAACGGCACAGACTTTATTTAAATTCATTAAAGAAATGTTTAATTTTAAGTCATATTTGAGTTAATGTTTTAATAAAAGAAATATTGGATAGCAAAAATCACCTTCGAAGATTGTCATGTTGTCTTATTGTATTTTTATCTTAACTTACATTTAGGCACATTTACATTTGCGCCTCTCTTAAAATGTTAAATGGATCCAATTCATGTTCAGTTAAATTAATTTAATGCAGAAAACTAGCTAATATTGTGTAGTACTGTATGCAATTGACCAATATCGGTATCGGAATCGGCCGATAGTTGTCGGTATCGGCCCAAAAAATCCTATCGGTGCATCCCTATAGGTATTCACAAAACCAAACCAAAGTTGAGCCCTCATTTCTTTCTTTGCAGGTCAGTCTCAACCCTGGCAATGGCCAAAGATTCATCTGGAAATTGTAAGGCTGAGGAGGCTGTACGGGTCTGTCAAGCTGGGAGGCAACGAGGACACATTCTTTGACTCAGCAGTAAATAAGGAGTAATTGATTTGATTCACTCCATTAGTAGAATTCCCTCAAACTTAGAGACTCTGAAATGAACAAATAACAACCAATGATTTGCTTTAAGGTGCCATTGTGGGGTGCAGAAGGTAAAAATATTTTTTTATTCCTACTTCACATTAGATTCCAATGACTGTCTGGTATTCAGTAGTTGTGGATGCTTTCATCTCTGTAGCATGCACAATGTCCACGCTTACACACACACAAATACACACATGCACAACAAAACATTGTTATTTAGAGCCACATATCAAAGCCTCGCCTGTTCACAACTGCTAAATATCGCCCCTCTTACACTTTTTCTTTAAGCCTGAGAAAGGATTAGCTGAATCTGTACAGCACACAAAGTGCTATCACTGCATTTAATGCTCGTGAATGAGAAAAAAAAACACTTAAGAGCAAGAGGCCAAAGTCAGCACACTGCACTCCACTGAGGGTGTGTGTGAGTGCACACCCTAGATATAGTAAAATAAGTGTGCTGTCTTATAAATAATTTAGATTCAGAACCAACGCTCATATCTAGGGCTGAACTGAAAGTCATGCATGGGAGTTACATATAATGCAGAGCGGATCGGACATTTACAACCTCCCAGTATGAGTTTAATTAAATTAGATGGCTCATATTCCAGCAGCTGTGATGTGTGGTTATGATGCACCATCATGACAGATGGTTTCAGAGCTTTAATAGGAGATGAACTGATGCTGAAAACATTTGAGGTAATGGAGCACTCTAGATGTACGGTTAGGGAAATTTCTCAAGATTTCATTCTCAGAAGAACTGACGCTGTGCTTCAGGATGCCTTGGCACTGTGTGGCCCAATCTCATCTCTCACTAAATCATCCACCTTTGTAACAAATACACGCCAGGATATTGGAGAAAACGCAAAACACGCTATAATGAAACAGCCCTCAAGAAGAATTCACAGTATAATTTGAATAGAAAACGATTTTTATTTTCGCGAGGATACGTAAATGTAGGATACAGAAGAACAGTGGTGACGTCGCATGGTGGTTAAACAGCTAACCTGCACCCAACACAGCACGTTTCAAAAAGACTCTCCATGGACACTAAACACAAAAATATAACCGTAATTAGTTTAGTTTAGGAATGTGTTGCTCGACTGTCACGTATTTTCCACAGACAAGCAAAACTCATTTGTTTGTCGTTTCCGCACGCGCTTTACAGAAAACTGTGACGTGATACAGGAGCTGACCGGTGCTGAAATTAAACCTCATGGATAACACCGTGTACTAAGAGCTTTACTCTCATACTACATACTATACATGATCAATAACCTGTGAATCATTCTCAACCTCTCAGGTTGTCCCTTTTATTCTACAAGTTAATATACACAAATTTTGAAAACAAACAAAAACATTTTTGGTGTTCTGCGGTCCCTTAGGAAAATTAACCGTAATTGTATTATTATAGTAAAAGTGTAGTAACCATCGTTTTGGCATATTGTTATTTGTAATGCCATAAATTCACTACACATGTCAAAGTAAAACTATGGTTATTGTGGTGAGACCATAGTTAATTTGTGGTTACTGTGGGTTCACTACAAATAAAACTAGTTAAACCATTGTTGATTTACGCAAGAGATATAAGATACACAAAGAGTGAATTATCGTTGTAAATATGCGTTTCCTTGACAATTGTTACATTAGAATCAGGAAACAAAACTTTTATAACGATAAATGTTTTGTGCATTGCTTGAGTCGTGTCGCTCTGCGACAAAAGCTGCAGGCAGGCCGACAAAACCTCAAACTTTCAGCATTCTGGGCGTAGCAGCACGGCAGCATCTGTATCTCTTGAGGTGGTCACATCAAAATACAAGCAGAAATGCGAATCACGGAGCAAATACTCACACGTAAGCGTGGTAAATGAATGCCCAGCCACGGGGTCTTTCAAGCGCATTGTACAGGAAATTTTGCAGTCTCCGATAGCGCGCGTTTCGTTTGTGAGCTAGGCTTCCCCTCGAGATGCTGGACCTCTGTCTGCATAGGATGCTGCCCCGTTTTGTACTCTCGGAACCGGCGATGAGAAGTGCCCCGTCTCGGCTCGTCTCCGCAGCGCCGGGGTCCAGTCCGACAAAGCCCACTTTCAGTTTCTTCTCCACTGCCGAGGGGTGATAAACTTCACCGTTGGCTGATTTCTTTACCATCCTTACAGTTTAAGAAATCCAAACGAGTGTACAAAGTGGGCAGACATTCCCGAACCGGGGTGTGTACTGTATAGTGCGGCGGTTTCCTATTGAAACTGCAAGGGGTAGTGCTTTATCTTCACGTCTTCCGGCAATCTTTCAACAACCAGATAGTGGTTTTTATAGGCTGCAGTATTACATTAATGCACGTAGAAAACTATTAAAAACGCTATTTACATCACTCACACAAAAAACACAATTAACTTTGGTCGCCCCCAAACAGCACCATTAGGGGCTTTATTTCTGTGACGTAGAGACGAATTTGTCGATTGTTGCCAAGTAAAATAAAGGTTGATTTTACCTGTAGAAAAAATCACATTCATTCCAAAATAGAAAAAGTAGATTTGCTAAAACGGTTCATTATAAATATTGTATTCTTCATTCAGTGCTTTCAATCTCCATTAATGACACATCAGAAATAATTTATAAACATTTTTATTTTGTTTGTTTGATATTAGCAATGCATTCCATACAGCACAGAGAAATATTTAACAGAGCTTTAAAGATTACTCCAGTCAAACTGAAATGAGCTATTAAATCACCAAACTGTTATTGGGGCTGCATTCTTACATTTTCACAAAAGGGAAAGCACATTGAGTCTTGGGCATTACTAGACTATTTTACACCTGTTAGGAGACAAAGGCTCCAGGCCCCTGGATTTATTTTCTTTACTATGTGTGGCAAGTATTACATAACCTCAGAAAGAGAAACAACACAATTATTTTAATTCTATATTGAGTTAAAAACACCTGTATCCTGACATAACCAGCAAGCGTTTAAGACCCAAATGAACAAATTGCAATATACAGCAGGAAGGACATGAGACTCAAACATTATAAAATATGACGAGTTAAGCTATGAAAAGTAAAGGTTTTGTGTACTTCAAAACTCCACCAGTGAGTTTTTGTTTAAGCTGTTCATACTGTATAATAAAAACAATCTGAGTCAGAGAGATTAAAAAATGATTTTAAACTGTTAAAATAAGAAAAGCGAAATGGAGGTAAACACTAAAAAACTTTTAAGGCCCGCAATAGAAAGGCTTGATTTATAAGCACCATTACATAGATTTTCTGCTCTTTGAACTAAAAGTACACTTAAAGTTGAGGCAGAAATTTGGCAAATATGAACTTAATACCAGTAGGTCAAAACAAAAAAAAACCATTGCATGCCATGTTTCAGTTCACTTATTAGTGATGTTACTTCTGATGACAGCTTTTGAAAGGGGAAGCTAACCTCACAATAATGGACCAAGATAAAGCAGAAACCTGAGATTTTAACATACAGTGATAGGAACATACTAATGCTCTGTCTTTGGGTTTCACTAGATTCATGATAGGTTTCATGTGGGCACTATAAAGCGTGTATAACAAGCAACAATGAAGACTTTCGAAACATACAAATAAACACGCAAAGATTTCGTTCATTAAACACAACCGTAACAGTTGCTTGCTAACATGTTTGATATTTGAAGACCAAATAAAAACTCTTAAGACTGTGAGTCTTCAAGTTGGATAGTTTAGGATGAACGCAGATTCAGCATCAATCCAAGTATTACTTGTCTAAACTAGTTTGTCATTATAACACGTGAAACAGTCTCTTCTAACTGTCATGCTAATATGCGAGAGATAGGCTAAGCTAAAATACAAGCAAACTTTTGCCATATATAATGACGAGATTATTATATTTACTCACCTCCATTTAACAATATAGATGCGTAAATACAGCAAGTCAACCGTTAAGATCAATAAAGATCACATATAAAACAATATATTAAAAATGTAGACCTAAACAAAAATAGCGCATTACAAAAGCCCATCGCAAATACTGTACAAACTAAGGTTAGCTGAACTAGTAACTTACACTGTTAAATTTCCAGGCCTTCTCGGTTACTGACCGCAGTTAGAAATTTAAATATTTAACACATTATGTAAAAGCACAATAAAGTTTCCTATATCCAAATATACACTAAGTATACAAAACGAAAGTTGTACAATACTACATTGTTTGTTTTAACATTATTAATACTCTTTAAATTATAGCACTGCTGTTCCCAAAAAGCGTCTGCGTATCCCTCGCTCTGATGCATATATACATTTACCTAAATAAAAAATAAAAGTCTTCCGTATCTATTTTCAATGTTCCCTTTTGCTTGTGCTTTATTCTCAACGTGTGCAGTACGTTTAACAAACACTGATGATGAAGAACACAAGCTTTTATTGTGCTTTTCCAAACACCTGCACACCGTAACAAAGCACCGATTCATGTTTAAAAAGTGGTTTAAAAAGTGCTATACACCAGGGACACACTTTTTCTTTTAGCTTATCAACCGTAGTTGATCGATAAACCTTTTCTGCCTTCAATATCAACACTTTGATTACAGTGAAACTTTTTGTACGCAGGCTTATTTATATATTGAGCGCCTCCCATCGTATTCCGTTATCCTTCAATGAATGAGAAGTTGACGGAACTATAATAAAATCGTGTCATTTAACAGAATAATAAAACACAGGACGGATAAGAATGAAGATTTAAAACAGCCCCAGACTGGTCCATATAACGTTAGCTGGAATGACTTCAGTAATGTCATAATACCTGATAAGTGAGAGAAAGTGACAGAACGCCACCTCCTGTCACATAGTGCACACACACACTCATGCTAAGATACAGTAATTGCACATAATCACCAACTTGGCCTTCTGAACGGAACCCCACCACCCACAGACCAAACCGGACCCGCCGACTAAGATTGCAGTCAAAGGCAGAGTAAGAAACAAAACAGCCTTTAACGTGAGGACCGAGCGATTCGCTTCTGTTCTCTGACGTGCAGTCCAGAATGCGCTGGGAGGAACTCCAACAATGTAGAAATGTGGGCAGACACAGCTAGCAGATATTAGCAAAGTTAGCATTAGCGATTTTCTCATCTGCCGGAGCAGCAGATAAAGATGGCCGGGCTTTTGTGGTTTCTCCGACCTGAGCCAGACCTCTCTGGATGAGGCTGGTCAGGAACGAGAAGGTTTTATAATGAATAAGAGCTCTTTAAGCCAGTCTTGATATCTCTCGGCAACCAGGAGGTCTGAGGGACACGTCTTTAATTCAAAGATCTCCATCAGAAGGTGGTAAACACAACCTGAAGAGCCTGTGAAGAGGTTAAAAAGAGATTTAACACAAAATGTTCAATGAGGTCCTAAAGAACAGAACTGTGCAGAAGTGATACCTGGGAGCAAAAGGGGGCATCTGGTCCATTACTCTGAGATTTTTGGCAGAGATCTCCACTCTGGTGCCCTGTGAAGAAAAAGGTTGTTTTTATCGAGCATAATACCACAGATTTGAGCTTTCTTACAATTTGTGCTTAACTTTTTTCATCACAACATTTTAACGTCTGGTTTTGAATATGTTCTACTGGTTTGTTGTTATTTGCGTCTTATACTGTATTTGCACAAATATTTGAAATATAAATGGTTAACCCTACTCTTACCCTGAACCATGCACAGTATTGATGACAATATAGCCTATAGCTGTGTGTCATGTACCTGTTTTCGCATGATGTCCATGGTTTGCATGAGGCAGCGGGGCATGAGGCCGTGGTTTCTGGTTAGAGTAACGGCCTGCTCCAGTGATACAGTCAGAGTGCACCTGTAAGGTACAGAAACATGGGTCTTCAACAGGGGGTCCGCAACCCTCAGGGGTCTGTATATAATACATATATAATGTAACATTCTTCATAGGTACTGAAAGGAACAAAGTATTTTGCATCAAAAGATAGAAAAAATGAATTCAAATATAGCTGAAACTTGAGCACTGGGGTTCGTTCCTCAAGTTTATATTTATCTGTGGTACCAAGATCGACTAGCAGATCTAAGGCAACATTCATTTAGTTTCTCCACTGATACTGTACCTCTGCATTCCAGTGGCACACATGGTGATGTGACACGCCCCCAGACGGCTGCAGAGCTCAGAGGAGGCCAGCAGAACGCTGACACCTGAGGGTTGACCTGCAGAACTGGCTTTGATGTTCATATATGTCTGCATGAGCCGACAGAGGTCATCCAAGGTGTTAAGCGGCCGGAGAAGCTGGGAAAGGATTTAAGATTTTGGGACCGTCAAGATATTCATTTCTGCATTTTGAATGTGTTCTTGTTAACTTGTGTAGAAATGAAAAGAAACACAACAGAGACACACACGCTGTAGAGGGTTATAATCTATACCAACCTGGTCAATTTTCATGGCTGTGGAATTTGAGTCTGAATTAGACTTCTCCAGATAAAAAGCCCTTAAAATAACATTAAAACCCATTACAAATGATAAAAGATATGTTTTCATGTTAGATCCAGAATACACAGAATAGAATGTGCCCATTTAATGCATATTAAACAGCTTTAGGATCTCTTCGTATGCTCAAATGAAACATAGCAGGGCTTTACCTGAGTTTGCGGTAATAACCTTTGACCTTTTCCAGTGACAGAGCATTTGTGCGCTGTTGAAACTCTTCCATGGAGACGAAATCCTGAGACAACACACCCTCTGGTTTCTCTAGCCCTAATAAACATAAAAAATTCAGAATTTAACAATTTGTAGTGTTTCCAAATTACCACTAGATGGCGCTAAAGACTTGTTTCCATTATTTACGCGCCCTCATGTCACTCCAAACTTGTACCGTATGAACACATTTGTTATTTTGAAGAATGTTGGTGACCAAACAGCGTGGGACCCCACTGACTTCCATTGTATGAAACAAATCTTACGTTCCAGATTTTGAACGCTTGTGAATGGGTTCCGTCGCTGCTCGGTTTCACAACATTCTTCAAAATATCTTGTTTTGTGTTTTGCAAAAGAAAGTCATACAGGGTTGAAATGACAAGAGGGTGAGTAGATGATGATAGAATTGACATTTTTGGGTGAACTTTCCCTTTAACACGGTTTATGATGCTAAAAGGAAAACATCCACTGTTTTAGCATGTTCGTACCTATCGTGAAAAAAACAGCCTGAAGTTTCAGAGAGCCTCCGTTCTGCAGTCGAGTTGGCAGCTCGCTGAACTGACACCTGTCCAGGAACATGGTCACCCTGATGGCCTGCCGATTACCTTCAACCTGATAATGCACTGAGGTGTCTGTGAAAGAGAAGATCCAATATGAGACATTAAGCATTAGCTTTTTGACTTCACAGTGATTTTAATATGTTTCCCTTCTGTTGTTTATTTAAAAGTCTGTGCACCTGCTTGTTATTATCAGTGTTCGCCCACATTGAGATGTAGTGAACTCAACGGGATGAGTTAAAAACAAAACCTTGCAGATGTGTGAATCGGGAAAAGCAGCTGAGCTGCTTACATTTGTACTATTCAGAGACTGACTCACATGACCTTGTAACAAAAACACATCTGAAGCAGAAACAAACAGAAAAAAGCTGGAAATCCTTCCTCTGAATTACTCGAACCCAAGCAGAAGAGCCTAGATAAGGCTCCTATTGCTGCTAACTGTGCTGACATTCCCAAAGAGGACATCTGGAGGGTGTGTGTGTTTGTGCCGAGAGGGGAAGTGTGTGTGGGGAGGGGTGATGCTATAAACGGATGACAGTTTTGGCTTGTAATTTTTAGTGAAATCATACAGCTTTTATCACAAAAGGGAGTGGATGTAATTCTATTTAGGGAAAGGAAAGGAATTTTTTGTTGCTGGAGGGCATTAATGGCTTACAGCATCCAATCTTGCACACTAAATACATTTGTAAAATGTATATTTTGTTGAAAACAGAAATCACACCCTTTATTCTACTATATACTACCCTGTACAATGTCTCTTATATGTTATTATCCCCCATTTTCTGTAAAATAGTCTTTATTTTATATATGCATATTTTAGAATCTTTTAGACTGTAAATCGTATTATATTGTATTGTCATTGTGTTGAATGTCTGTACTAGAAGCTTCCAACACCAAAGAAAATTCCTTGTTTGTGCAAGCACACTTGGCAATAAAGCTCTTCTGATTCTGATTCAGTTTTACAGCCTTACACATATACAGTTGATCTCATTTCTATTGGCACTGTGACTGACAGTCCATGTTTTAATGTATGTGCTGTCATACTTGGGACGAGACACTCGTTATCCAGTGGGCGGAATAAGACGGTGACTTTCTCCAGATCCTGCAGAGCTGCTTTTGTGTCTTCCAGCATGATTCTCTCTTGTTTCTGTTAATAGAGACAGTTTTGAGTTCTTCATGCATAAGCAGGATAATACAGTATGTGAATTTAACGCAGCATTACAACGTCTACTAAAGAACTGAAACTTTGATGCGATTAGCTTCCAGTTGCAAAGAAACCCTTGAGGTTAAATGGAATCCAGTGAGGTCTAGCATGTGATAGTTTGGGTTTAGTCTTTACGTCACCAGCCTGAGATAAAATTCCAAGAATGCTGACCAACAGTTTGGGTATGATAACGTTACACTAGCCCCCTTTAATGGCTTTCTTGTGTATCATTTTTAGTAGGGCTGTCGCGATAAACCGACGATAAATATCACGTGATTTATGCACAGTTTTTGAGAGAAGTACGGGAAAATGCTGCTGCATCCAAAAGCCAGAGGGCGCTCTCGTGCGGAAACTTCAAAAAGGCACTGCAGAAGAAGACCATAACATACGGAGCCCGTCTGGTCACCCCTCGGAGAAAAGAAAACAAGACCCGCAAATCCGTGGCCACAGTTTTGTAATTCGTTCCCTCAGTTTAAAAATCCGTGCTCTCGGATTAATAAACTGTACCCACGAGTTTCCAATCCGTGCTCTCAGTTTTGTAAACCGTCCCCTCAATTTTTGAAATCTGTACCCACGAATTCATAATCTGTGCCCACGCACAATCTAAAAGGTGTGCATTATATCTGACACACACATGAACACTGTACAGTTAGTCTTGTGGGTATAAGTCATTCCCTTTAAATGCCACTGAAGTTGGAAACATGTATTTGAATGTGTATGTAACTTTAGAGACGGTCCCTAAATTCACGAATATCGAAAGTTTAATGTCAAACCAACTTTATGCCAGTGAAACGCGGCAATGAACGCATGCTTTATATGCGCCACGCGCTCGTGTGTAAACACATTAAGACAATTTATAATATAATCTAAAATAAAACCGTATACAACATTCGTTAATGTTCCTGTAGGAGCTTGTTCTGTTGACAGACAGAGGCTTCAATTCCGCTAGTAGGCTACAGTTTGTAAAACTGTGCGAACGGATCCGAGAGCACGGATTTTTAAACTGAGGGAACGAATTACAAAACTGTGGCCACGGATTTGCGGTTCTTGTTTTTTTTTCTCCGAGGGGTGACCAGACGGGCTCCGTAATAACACGTTCTAGAATCTAGGAAATACCTATGGACGTCTTTTTATCACTGTTACTCAAGCCTCATCAGGTATTTTTATGATAATAAAGTATATTTATAATGATCATGTTTGACGGGTGTTGCTTTTTCAAATGCACATTATAAGCGACTCAAACTCGCACTGCTTTTAGATCGAGCAGCATTTCCTACTGATCCCAGAGACGTGCTTCACGGACACGCTACGCATTAAAAAAATATCGACACATCGCAGCTTGATTTCAATAGGATTTGGCGGTATCGCGATAAATTATCGTTCAGCCCTAGTTTTTAGGCCATCAGTTCATTGTTACCTTTAAACTAGCACTGGTTGTGGACTAGCAACACCAAGGCCGTGGGTTTGAATCCCAGGGCATGCACAGGACACTAAATGTCTGACAGTCTTACCATGTGTGGAGACAGCGTGGACTGGAAGTTAAAGAGCACTCCGATTGTGGAGATCTGTTCTAGCCACTTTCGGCTGACCTCTTTACTGTCCTCCTCGTATTCTCCGTTATTGTTGAAACGCAGGTTCAGCGCGTTGACAAGCTGCTCAGCCAACGCGCACATCGCTCCCACCAGGGCTTGACAGAATATAACATCTCGCCGCAACTGGAGTTCTGTGTCTGGCGGAAAGGGAAAAGAAAAAATAGGAATAGCAATGTGTAAAAATATAATTAAGATGTGTGCGTTTCCATGTATTGTTTTAATTCAGCAAACTGCTAATTCGCTTTAATTTACTGTTCAAAGATCTACATTCATACATATCCCGTCAGTTACAGAGGAATGGCAAATATTTTAAACCCAATGTAAGTCATGCTCAGATTGTGTAATAAGTTAAGCAGATGGTGGGCTTCAGTGTAGCTCTGGGTGGGAACGGGTGTCTGTGTGAAGCGGGGCTCTAGATCGGATTCCAAAACAAATGCTCAACAGCTTCCATATGTCTCCCACCACAGACCCCCCGGGACAGACCCACTCTCTCCATTCTCACTTAATCTTTGTCTACTGCTCCTTCAGCATCTCACAAACAGCCACGCCCTACTCCAACTTGGCACAACACACACACGCATACTGTACACACACTCCCAGCTACAAAATTCCAATAAAACACTCCTTCGTTTTAGAACATTGTAAACTCTCTCTTTCTCTCAACAGGTAGTCTAACTTTTGTTGAAACCAGTGACTTTGTATTGGCACCTGTTGTATTATTGCTCCTGTATGACATATCGCTTATTGCTCCCTGAACAAGTCGCTTTGGATAAAAGCGTCTGCTAAATGACTAAATGTAAATGTAAACACAAGAGAGTCCAGAACAGTAGTTGGGTTTGGGTCGAGGGTCCTTTTTGAAAATCTTATACAGATGATGATATAGGAACAAGATTATGTACATTTTCTGGATGGTTAAATGTTTGAATCAATCCACAATGATCAAGTTCAACCCAAGAGTAATATTTACATCCAGGTGTTACTAACCTGTGCATTTAAGCAACGCCAACAAGAGCTGACTCCTTCCATCTGAAACACAGTCACAGATATAAATACAACACAGAGCACAGCACATTACATTCATATACTTTAAATGTAGGAAAATACATCCGTCTCGCATTTTCAAATCCTTTACCGTGTCAAAATATTAAACAAACAAAATGTTCTATTAACTTAAAGCCCAACTGGGTTAGGAGACAAAAAGAAATGTTGTCTGGAAAGGTGAAGCAAGTTATTCGACTTAAATGAAAGAATAATTAGACATAAATGAAACATTATATATAATATAATATATAATAATAATATTGTCAAAACTGCTACTTCTCAGGAAATAATACAAAAAGAAATCATACATAATCGAACACTATGCTGTCAAAGTTGAGAAGCTGTTTTTAATACTTTCCTTTGGTTAATCATTTGCAAAACCCACAGACAATCACACTTAAAGTGATCGTTCACCCAAAAATGAAAATTTTGTCACCATTTACTCACCCTCCTGTCATTTTAAACCTGTATGACTTTCTTTCTGCTACAGAACCCAAAAGAAGATATTTTGAAGAACGTTGTTAACTGGCCCCCATTCACTTGCATTGGTTTTGTGTCCATACAATAGAAGTGAGTGAGGTCCAGTGCTGTTCCGTTACCAACTTTCTTTAAAATATCTTCTTTTGTGTTGTTCTCCGGAAAAAATAAAGTCATACAGGTTTGAAATGACAAGAGGGTGAGTAAATGATTACAGAATTTTCATTTTTGGGTGAACGATCACTTTAACAAAACCAACAACACGGACTGTATTAAAAAAAGTGTATAGTGTCAATTTTGACTTTACGCTGTCTGCAAACATCGTTCAGGATTGAACATACCTTCTACAAAGCGATGAAGACTGTTCACTAGAGATTTGATTGAAATGGGCAGGTTCCAAGGGTCCTCCTGGATGTTCTTGTGCAGGACGCACCTCCAGCGTACAGTCCAGTCGTCCGTGTGCCGAAACTCTGTTGAGATAAAAAGATAAGTGTGAGAGTCTCAAAAGTGTGTAGTCTGCAAAGTGTTAAAACACTTGAAAATGTCAGAAGGTGTCACACAGTGAATACAAACTTGCAGGGTCTGATTACAGTACGTACGCTCCAAAAATACATAGGAAATACTAGTTTGGTACCCGAGGTGCGAAACACGCAAACAGAATCACACACACCCTTGTGCACTTTAACGGACAACCTGAACACTCCAGACACATCCCTCAAGAGTTTCCAAACATAGCCCTCATTCAAATACAGCACATGCGTGCACACCCCGACCGGGCGTTACCTGGCTGACTGTGGTCGGTGTGAAAATGCTTGGTTTCCTCACAGGCTTTGCTCATGACAGAGCCCTTCAGAAGACTGTTGATGGAGTCGACCTGAGAATGAAACAAGCACAGTTACACCTCACATCCTGCGCTAACAGAAGATACGAAGTACAAGCTCGCTCTAATCCAGGCCTGCTGGTTTCAGTCTGTCCACATGCAACCTGTCTACACTGAATTTAAGAGCCATTATTGATATCTGGGCTTGGGGAGAAATGGATAGGGGGTCAAAAACTGTTGCCCCCTTTGAAAGGCGAAAGATTCAAAGAGTGCAGGGGGCAAAGGTTTAAAGGTCAAAGCGATGGCCAAAGAAGCTGGAAGATAAGGGATAATGGGAGACGAAGAAAAGATAGGACATATCGATGAAGAGCAGAAATAGAAGCGGAAACAAATGGGTTACAAAGCGAATATTAAATTTGAATTGAATTGAGCATTTATGAGGGAAATAAATCAATGTACTTGATTGAAAAGGTGTTCCAAACATCCGTGCAGTTTATCTTGCTTGTCTAGAGGAATCTGCATATCGCATGGCAGCTCGTCTCCTGAAAACCACATATAGGATTATAGTGTTTTCAGGAAAAACAATCATTGCTGTCAAAACTGTAATGACATGTGACAGAAGACAGTTACCTGAGCCCATCTCATCACTGCCCAGGTAAGAACTGTTGCTCCGGACGCTTGTGTACGACAAGACTGAGTCCCGGTTGCTGTTACATTCACTGACACATAAAAACAATCACATCATTAGAAATGTCTAGTTTGAGTAATATCACCATTTCAAGATTGGAATTACTTGAATTTTGCAATATGGTTTTATTTGTGCGTAAACATTAGTAAATGCATTAGCTAACATGAACTAACAATGAGCAATATAGTCATTTTTTTGTTAATCTTTGTTCATGTTATAATTTTAAAATGTTAGTTCATTGTGCATTCACTATTGTGTGTTAAAAATGTATTTGTCAATTTTGAAATAAACATGAAATATAATTAATAAATGCTGTAAAAGTTAGTTGTTAACCAATACAACCTGTAAAATGTTACCATTGAAAGAGAACAATTTTGACATAAGGCATTCAATTAAAAAAGTAAAAATTGCGATGATAAAACGATAGATAAACCTCAAAGTTAAGGCAAAAACTTATCTGGGCATTTAAGGCTTTAGTGGAAACATTCCTATAGGTCATGTGATGAACTCCACCTGTGGTCACTTTTCTAGAACATCTGTGAGAACTTAAATGGAACTGACATCATCGCTGTGGACCGACTGGTTAAAGGATAAAACTACTTTTTGAGGCTACTGTATTCACCCATGCAAAAAAGTTTTGCATCCATTATAGCTGAACTTAGAATATTAGGACCAAGAAAATGAACAAATGCCAAAGACATTTACAGTTAAACAAACATTTCCCATGATCCTGCTATTCTACCAGTATAAGTGACTATGAGCACTAAAGCCATTTCAACAGCCACAATAATTTAAACATCAACAGTGGTCCACTTTTATATTGTACCCAGTGGAATCAACAATGACATGTTTATTCTAAGACGGTGAAACCTAAAAAAATAATTTTGCTCCCAAAAGCTATATAGGGGAAAACAGACACTGCCACCCAGTCTTGCACTAACCGAGAGCAGAAGTTCCCTTTCCACACCCCACTGAGAGAAGAAAGACCAAATTTAGTGCCACCACAAACCAAAAATGGAAGCAGATACTGTTGAGACAGGTCGCGATATTCCAAGATGTAAGAAGTGTGTGTGAGAGAGAGAGAGAGAGAGAGAGAGAGAGAGGAGAGAGAGAGCATTCCGTCATATTTAACCTTTTGATCTGCTCAGCGGTCACATTCTAACAACAATCCTCTTTTCACGATAACAAGATGGGCTGCATTCATCCCCACAGACAAATTCAGCCCCTGGACTTTCTACAATTTTCACACATAAATAGAGCAAAAATGTTTCCATCTATAAAACAGCTGTACATGAGCTCATCCAACACAGAGAAACAGGGTTTTACAGCGGAACGCCACATAATGATAGGGAGAGTAAGGACAGACGTCCACTTCTCCCACCAGAAGCAGAAAACCCACAGGCTGTTTGTGGTCAGTCTCAGCTCTGTCAAATCTGAGACGCAAACAAACTCCGGTCCATATAACAGTGATCTAACAATGGTGACCGTCTGTATTCTTTAGCGGTTAAGAGGGCGTCTCAGCAGTGGGACGGCAGACACTGGGTTGCTATGGCACAACAGGTTCTCCGTGAAGGATGTTTTTCATCTCTGTGTCTGTTTTAGCAACATCTGTTTGACAGCAGGAGCAGACAGGAGTACACAAGCGCGGTCTCACTCCCTCACTGTCTGCTTCGTGTGTGTGTGTGTTGGAGGAGAACTGGATTTTATATCATCTCCCATGCATGTCATATGAACAGTCAATCATGGAAATATACTGTATGTAAGAATAGCTTTTTATCATAAATGAGAAAATTGTGATTCTTGTATGATTATTTCAAATAGAACATTTCACCCATTTCTTTCATTTATGTATGCGAAAAAAGTGAACTGTACTTTTGTTTACTTAAAGGGACAGTTCACCCAAAAAAGACCATTCTGTCTTCATTTACTCACCCCCAAGTTGTTTCAAAGCTGTATAAACTTCGTTGTTTTGCTGAACTCAGAGAAAGATATTTTAAAGAATGTTTGTAACCATACAGTTCTGTGGCACTATTGACTTCCACATTAGGGAAAAAAGTACTTTGCTAGTCAACGGTGCCCCAGAACGGTTTAGTTTCCCACATTCTTCAAAATGTCTTCTTTTGAATTCAACAGAACAAAGAAACTAACACAGTTTTGTAACAATTTGAGGGCGAGTTAATCATAACAGAATTGTTATTATTGGGTAAACTATCCCTTTAAGTAAATTCGATGCATTCTTTAATGGTGGGATTGTAATATACACTTTTTTATTGCTTTTCTTTTGCCCACCTGTAGGAGTCTCTGTAGCTCATAGTGTCATGGCCAGAATCGTCCTGGTCATCTTCGTTCACTTTGAAGCACACTCTCTTGTTCCCTCCGTGCTCTGTCTTGTCTTGGTCCGTCTCCTCTGGTATGGGAGGGGTCGAGGAGGAGTTCTCGAATGAGGGTGGTTCAGAACCCTGTGGCTGGGTCGGTCCGGTTATGGATGACAGGAGTCTAAGATCAAACAGACATGTTTAGAGAAGCTATAAAACAGGCAAACATAACCACTGTTCTGACTTTAACATGAAATTATGAAAGTCTCCTGGAAAAACAACATAAAGACACTAAACTTGTATATAGTTGATTCTTTCATTGGTTGATTAATAACACTTGTTCCTGGAAATAACCAACAGAGCGTTTGTGCTAAAACAAGGGATCATTATCATTTTTTATTTGAACAACAAAATCATAAATTTCTAGCCTCCGATCTTTTTGTTTGTCTTCATTTTATTTATGGACTGCTTTTATGGGACAAGACAGTGTGGGGAGAATGAAAAATGACTCAATTTCACTGACAATTAACTTCAGCACATGCTACTGTAGCTGCTGAATAACAAACATCGCTTCCTGTGGAGAGCTTGTGGAAATCCGCTCAAGTCGTCTGTTATGGCTTCAACTTTGTGCTTTTTTATATTCAATATTTCTAGGCGGTTATAAAAGAGTATCCTGAAGTTTTGAAGTTCAGGAACTGAAAGATGAGGGTTTTAAAACCACTCGAATGAGAATTTAAAGTGACAAACAAACAATCGCTTCAAACAAGGTTCTTTTAACAAGGTTTCCATTACGTTTCTAGACAGTTCCTTTTAACTACAAAAATGTACATGAACTTTTATGTACGTATATCAGTTTTGTATTAATTGCATTCATTTCAATGACTTCCCTGATACCTCCATAGTTTTCCGTGACCGTGGGAACAGAATGTACAGTCGAAACCATGTGCTATATAAATACGCTGATAAACAACCTCACCAGCTGCTTGCAATGCAGTCGCACCACGTCATCACTTACACATCAATCTGGGCCACGTATTGCTTCATCTCTCGCACTGCGATGTCCAGTCGATTGTATAGGAAAATATAATTGTCCTGGCTCTCCGTGTCTTCCTGTTTGAGGAGGAAACTGAGACCCCCTTCTTCCTGCCTCCTGCCGTTCTCCGCCCCACCATCTCCCTCCTCCGTTTCTTCATCTGAACTCAGACAGCTCCAGGAAGGGGCTGCCATGCTGGTCACACAGTGTAGGGCGTGAGACATTGGATTCAGATTAGCTGCAGGAAGGAAAACGATTGCCGTTAATCAATAGCATCAGTTGAGACAATTGAAAAGTTTTGAGCTGGGATAACACATGTCCACATAGTAGACTTGACTAGTAATTCATTACGATATGGTTTATAATATATATGCTATCCGTCTCAATATAGCATATAAGTGTATAACAGCATTATTGCTTTTATTAAATGGTTATTCCATATAAAACATATGCAGAATGCAATGCACTGTGGGATTGTCTTTCCCATGAAGAATACTTGTGATGATGCCTTGAATTTTGCCCAAAGGTAGACATCTCAGAAGGTGGCATAATTATGCAGACTACCCTTTGGAACAGCCTTCCTGCTGACAGTGTGGCTATGCTGCTTTAAAATGCTCTCCGGGTAAGCAGCTCAGCAGGTTTTGTAACAGAGCTTTAACTCGAGAAAACAGAAGAATGAAATGCCTCAAAGCCTTCAGATGCAGTGAAGCATGCTCTTGTATGTGGTAAAGCCGTGGACCATGAGGCTCCAAAGAGAAGTGTACAAGCGGCACATCTCTGACCGTGAGACAACTGCAGAGCAGATGTACCGAGAACGGACAAAGCAAAGTTCGGTTCCTTTCTCGATTACACGCAATGGCTAGACTGAAGCATTCCAAGCAGGTGGAGCCAAAAAACACGAGCCAGATGGAATTCCTTCACCTGACTCAGATTTGCCCTGTTGAACTTCAAGATGCATTCAAAAATATTCAACGCCAGCCAATAAAAGCCAGACGTGCATTTTAAATAAAGTCTCAGGCCTCGTAAACAAAAATCAAACCGTGATGAGAAGAGATGCAGACTGTGGGCCTTTGGGACAATGACATCACTAAAAGCCACTCATGGTCTAATGGCGTCTTAATGGAGGCCTGATGGAGGTGTTTTTTTTAACCTGAAAGCTTTAAAAAGCTCTGGATTGCTTTGGGAATACATGGCCATGGTTTTTACAAGGCCTGTGTGGTTTCTACTGTACGGCTTAATTACTATTTTACAACTTTCAATGATCACAAGGGTGAGGTTTGGTTAGCTGAGCCCATGTGTTTAATTCATACATGAGAAAGCAATTTAGGGACTTAGTAATTATAACGTAGCAGTTTGATGTCGTTTATCAATTCTAAGCATCTTCTTCTCTAGAAAGTCACACACCTTGGTCTGGATCGAGGCCGAAGAAGGAGTTCTTGCGTCCGAAACGGATGCTGAAGGCTCGGCCAGCTGAGGAGGTGTTCTTGGGGCAGGACACCTGCATCAGGTTCAGGTGACAGTTGGTGGGAACAAAGTCCATGCAGTTCAGAACGTGAGGCTTAGTGCTTGCCTGCTTAAACGTGGGCCAGGCCTTCATCTGCAGCTCCTCCACAAACTGATAGCGAGAGAGGGTATTAAATACAAGTACGCAAAAAAAATTCTAAAGGGATAAATGGACCACAAAACCAGTCATAAGTATATTTACGGGTATATTTGTAGCAATAGCCAACAATACATTGTATGGGTCTAAATGATCAGTTTTTCCTTTATGCCAAAAATCATTAGGATATTAAGTGTTCCATGAAGATATTTGGTAAATTTCCTATTGTAAATATATCAAAACTTTATTTCTGTGAGTGGATGCAGCAAAATCGCAAACCAAAATGACCAGAAACACGTCTACAAACTTCCCTCCCTGCTGGCCGCTATTTTGGAATTACCCACTCAAGTTTGGTATCTATGTAAAGCTTTTGGGTTCATCTACTCTCCACAATGTCATTACAGCCAATGGAGAGCGTTCAAACAAACCTGTTTCTTCTTAGCAAGGGCCTTCAACAAGCGCCTCTGATGGACAACTTTAAAGGCGATTTTCTCAATATTTTTATTTTTGCAGATCATCAATAGTTGTCTCTCGGCCAAATATTGTCCTATCCTAACAAACCATACATCAAGGGAAAGCTTATTTATTCAGCTTTCATATAATGCATAAATCTCAATTTATATCTCTGGTTTTGTGGTCACAAATAGATGGAATGCAGGAGAGGTCACACCTGTTCGTAGCTGTGGATGCGTCTCTCGATGCTCTCCATTTTGGTGTCGCAGATGTTTCGGAACTCAAACTGTGGCATGGACACCACCTTGTCATTCTGAGACATGAGCAGCCGGCAGCTCCTCACAAACTGACTGTCGTCCTTCACAAAAGCCTTCAGTATCTGACAATAAACAACACATATACATGAGATCTAAACAAAAGAGCGAAATTATTTAAAAAAATAATCTTTTATGTTCGAAAAAGTCATAAACAAGTCTGGAATAGCAAGAGGGTGATGAATGAGGACATATCTTCATTTCTGGCTGAACTCTGTATTAAACATCTCACGAACTGCCTTTGATGATAACCAAATAAATCTTTGTGGCAGATGTTGCATGTGCTTTGAATAATTCTATTTAGCTGACATCTAGAATTATGATTAAACATGTCTATGAAACATGTCTAAGAATGCTATGTACGTGTTTCATGAGACACAAGAGTCATCACCCTGACCCTTCGCTGACCTTTGCAGCCAGGCTGAAGCAGCCATTGGCCTCCACCATCTTCTCCAGCACGCAGTGTTTGATGCCTGCCGTGCTGACGTACTCGTACACGACCCCATGTTCCACGTGAACGTTGTCCACGTTGAGACTGATCAAAGGACCATCGTCAGAGATGGACAGCTGTTCCAGCCTTCTAACAGAACCTTGAACATTGAGAAAATATAAAGAACAAAATTATTTTAGTGCACATTTAAAGGTTAGTTTTCATTCTGCTGATAAAACATTTTTATTTATATATTTTCATAAGTTCAACAACTGCTTTTCATCTTCACAATAGCCTTCTGTACACCTGTCAGTCGTGCGCGCGCACGCACACTACCTGTTCCATTAATGCAGCCATCCTCTGAATCCGAGCCGTTCTCACACGCCCTGAAAGACATCTGCTCCTCCACATCCTCATACACGCGGTACGCCCACTGACCACAGCTCTGAGAAAAACAACAGCGGCCGCGATCACAAAGGGAGGAAACGGGTATACGGAGTGTGAGAAATGCTCACCGTGCGCAATGTTGAATCTCACCGAGTCCTGCTGCTCCAGCACTGGCTGATGGCCGCTGAAATACTCAAGAACTTCCTGATAGCTGCTCTGGTTCATGTTGTTGCCGTTGACCTTGAGCACGCACTGACCGGGCTGAAGACCTGCCGATGCTGCATCGGATCCTGTTAACACACACAAAATCTCTCAATCGACCCAGTTTTGAACTCTGGAATAACTGTGTATCACCTTGTTTCATCATTTAGCTAGCTATGCATGGTTTGTTTTATTTCCAACAAGCTGCATAAACAAAAAAGTTATGACAGCCCATAATTTCTACGTATTAAAATACAGATTTCACTATATCGCACTTGTGTTTTAAAAAGACTACTTATCCTGGAATCTAAGCCCATGTGCACTGCATTCAAAGGCACTTTGACTGTTGAAAGCTGCTGTAATGACACGTCATAAATCTATGCATTTGTCTACATGCCGTGAAGATGAGGTAACGGCTTTCACTTCAAAAAGGTGATGTGGGGGGATTCTACGCTTTGCTTCAAACGGGGAGGAGCACGTCACAGCTCCAGATGTTTATCACATGATCACAGCCGTCAGTGTCATGAATTTGCTTTATATAGCACACAAACATCTGCAGGGCAGGTTAGACAGAGAGACCTCAATGAGGTCCTTGAATCATAATGACATGCATGAAATTTTATGGGAGAGGGAGAGGAATGCTCTGTTTTTCTAGTCATTAAGCGCTTGGATATTAACTTCAGGCTTGGTATATGAATCACACAGACACCTGCCAACAACATAGAGAATCAATCTAACAAGCGTTGTTGTGCTTGTCAAAATACGAATGTGATTATTCCAAATGTGTAATGAGCCACTGGGAACTCACCTTTCTTTACCGCATGAACGTACGGTGGACATGAACCACACAGAACAAACGGCAAAGTCCCATGAAAATCTGGGATCTTCACAATCCTTTAGAGATACACAAACAGACACTTGTACATAAAATCTTGCTTTATTCTGGGTCTTATTAGTTTCATATGTTAAAAGGATACATAGAAGTGTCCTTCCTTAGTAAGCATTTGTTTAATTATTAATAAGTTCTCCTTTTAAAGAACAGCAGAGCATAGGTCTCCTGCATGCAACCCTAACTCCTGTAGTATCATTTTACACACTCATCTACATTTAACATGTAAGTGTGCAAGTATCTGATTTCCACCTTTGACATGGACTCACTCTTTGTTCTTGGTGGCCACCAGCAGTCTGAGAGAGCGAAGTATACAGAAGGACTGGCTGATCATTGTCTCCACTTCAGAAAAGGGCCTTAGAAACACCAAGTCTTCATTAATGGAGTAAATCTTCCTCCCCGGCTGCAGACCTGCCATCTGCACGAGGCAAAAACAGCAGAAAGAGAAAATAATAAACGTCAAGAAGAGACCAGAGACCAACAACTATAAACAAGCACTTATTAAACTAAATAAATACTGACATTAACATTCATTTTATATTACTAATATGAACAATATTAATATTCACATAACAGTCATAAAACACGAAGTGGAGAGGAGAGAAGAGAAACAAACTAAAGACAGAACGAACAAACTAACGAATAAAGAGAGAGAGAACAAAAGAAAGGAAAGGAAAAGAAAAGAAAAGAGGAAATGAAAAGAAGACAGGAAAAGAAAAATAGAAAGAAGGAAATAGAAGGGGAAAATAGAGGAAGGGAAAAAAGAAATAAAGAAAGAACGAAAGAAAGAAAGGAAGAGACTAAAGAAAGAACGAACAAACTAAAGAAAGAAAGAATTAACGAACAAACGAACGAAAGAACGAAAGAACGAACAAACAAACAAACAAACTAAAGAAAGAAAGAAAGAATGAACGAACGAACAAACAAACAAACTAAAGAAAGAAAGAAAGAATGAACGAACGAACAAAAGAAAGAAAGTAAGTAAGAAAGAAAGAACGAACGAACAAACAAACAAACAAACGAAAGTAAGAAAGAACGAAAGAAAGAGACTAAAGAAAGAACGAACAAACTAAAGAACAAACGAACGAACGAACGAAAGAACAAACTAAAGAAAGAATGAACGAACGAACGAACAAAAGAAAGAAAGAAAGAAAGAAAGAAAGAAAGAAAGTAAGAAAGAACGAACGAAAGAATGAACGAAAGAATGAATGAAAGAACGAACGAAAGAAAGAACGAAAGAAAGAGACTAAAGAAAGAACGAACAAACTAAAGAAAGAAAGAACGAACGAACGAACGAAAGAAAGAACGAACAAACTAAAGAAAGAAAGAACGAACGAACGAACGAAAGAAAGAACGAACAAACTAAAGAAAGAATGAACGAACGAAAGTAAGAACGAAAGAAAGAATGAAAGAAAGAACGAAAGAAAGAGACTAAAGAAAGAACGAACAAACTAAAGAAAGAAAGAACGAACGAACAAACTAAAGAAAGAATGAACGAACGAATGAAAGAACGAAAGAACGAACGAATGAAAGAACGAATGAAAGAACGAAAGAAAGAATGAAAGAAAGAACGAAAGAAAGAGACTAAAGAAAGAACGAACAAACTAAAGAAAGAAAGAAAGAATGAACAAACTAAAGAACGAACGAACGAAAGTAAGAACGAAAGAAAGAGACTAAAGAAAGAACGAACAAACTAAAGAACGAACGAACGAACGAAAGTAAGAACGAAAGAACGAAAGAAAGAAAGAAAGAAAGAAAGAAAGAGTGAGTGAGTGAGTGAAAAGTGTGTGTGAGGACTCGGTGGAGAATATGATGGGACATGCTTAATTGCTTCTCTCAAATCTCCACAGAGCAGAACTGTGAGGGAATGAATTAAGCAAGCGTGTCCTGGACGTGACAGATGAACGCACTGACTTCAGATCAGAGCCGCCCGTGACGCAAGTGTCAGAACACAAATAGAATCACAGCACTTCTATTGAGTCCCTGCATTATCACCATTACAATTACACTGCACTTCTAAACTCTTAATACACACAAAACGTCTTGTGTCACATCTAACAGCCACACTGGTGGTAAAATTAGAGGTGGTTTTGATCTGAACCATAATTATCTACCAATCGTCTTCCAGAAATATCCCCAGTTCTAGAGAGCATGAAAACATAACCCAGAGCAGGGCAAAGTTAAAGAGGTCTAGCCTCAAATGACACAAATTGAGAAGAGCTTTTTCTAACATGTACACTAAACATATTAGGTCACATCCACATCCTTGGAAACATTTTGGGTTAGTTCAATGACAGAGTTCCGGAGAGATTTCGCCTTTGAGAAGTTTGTGAAGGGCAGAGTTTACAAGACAACCCCATAGACTGGATAAAAATAAATGGACGTCTATCAGATTGTATTACAGTAAAGCGTGGCACAGGGCAAAGATGCATGACTTGCACTTTCCACTAAATATAAAACCTTGTGGCACATGAAGTGGCATAGACAACAACAAAATATTGTTTTTCATCTGAAAAACATACAATAGTGTTGTTTTTCGATCATGTACAGTAGTACACAAGGATTTTGCAAGATGTATCTAAACTGTAAATGAACTTCATAATAAATGTTCAAACATGAGAGAAAGCAGGTGACTTTGTTGCTCCAAATGACCAGTGGTTGTGGTTTTGTGACTCTCAATGGAAAACCGTGGAGAACATTTGGGTGGAAGTGAAAAACCAACAGTAAAATGGAAAATCCCAAACATAAGACACTTTCAATTTTGGGAATGCACAATCATTGATACAGTTTATAAGGGTACAGATACTTGATGATTTGAACTATTTAAAGAGTAACTATTACAATGTCCTTAAAAATACATTTCATGCAGTGTGTAATATTGCTTTATGTGAATGTAAGCAACCTGCTAAGTTGTAAAGTAGAAAGTGAACGAATAACAAAGTAATTGGCTTGGGAAAAAAGGAGTCGACTCTGAATCACGCGAACGAGTCGTCTGTTGTTCTAAAATCAGTTCCGGGTTAGATTTGCGTCACTCGGTGTAATGCCCACCTACGTTCCATTTGCGACACAGTATGCGGTAGACCAATCACAGCAGACTAGACCATCTGACCAATCAGATCAGAGTAGGCTGACAGAAAGGAGGGGATTAGAACGATGAATCGCCAAACGAATCATTTAAGAGTCTGTCAAGAAGTAAGGTAAGAATAACTGCCTATTATTAGAAAATGAAAGTGTTTTTACACCTTTTATGTATGTAAACTTGCTGTTGGACACTCCATGAACCAAAGTAGGACCTTAAAAATCACAAAATATTTACTCTTTAATGTGTCTTCTGTGTTTTAAATTTTCCAATCCAAACAGTTTGTATCGGGGGTTCTGACCTCTACAAGCATATTAAAAGATACAATAGTTAGACCCCTTCATACCTCTGCATACGAGCCCCTGGTCACACTTTTCACTACGATTGCCTTGTTCTTCTCTTCGATCTCAAAGCCGTAGTCTTCCTCTTCCGGATGAATCTGTACAGAGCCGACAAAAGCACTAGATCAGCAAAAGGGTCGATAGTTCCAAGTTCACCCAAAAATACAAATTCTGTCATCATTTATTCATCTTCATGTGGTTCAAAACCTGTATATGACTCTGATATGTCTTCTGTGTGACGCAAAAGAAGATATTTCGAGAACTGTGTCAGCTGTTCTGTGTCCATACAATGGAAGTCAATGGGATCAATGTTGTTTGGTTACCAACATTCTTCAAAATATTATTTTGTGGTCTGCAGAAGAAAGAAAGTCATAGAGGATTGGAATGGCATAAAGGGGGATAAACGATTTATTTTGAGGAGCAAATGGAAACAGCATAAAAACAGGAAGTGCGCTTATGATTTCATCATAAGAGTGAGAGGATATTTAAAGTGCACCTCGAAAGATCATCATGCAACGTGCAACATGTGTGAACAAGCTCTGTTTCCTCCGCAGTCCAAAAGCTGCAAGAGGTGTTAACTCTATTTTTCTAAAAATAACAAAATCACCTCAAATTTGCCATGATGGCAGTCCCAGGACGCTTTTGTCTAGTGCTACAGACTCTGCGGGGGTTATCATAGTCAAACGTAACATTGCCTTTAGGCCATAAGACAGGACGTTCATCTCTAGACCGTAACAAGGATATAATGCTCAATATTTCCACTGCTTCACACTAAAGGGCCTTTTATATGATTATATAAAGAATATAAAGAAGAACAGGTTCACCAGCTCTGCAAATGTTCTCCTTTCTTTCATTTCAAACCATCACGCTTTATTTTCTCTGAAAAGCCTCTGAAGCCTAAAAAGGAATGGCGTCTGAGGTGGGCTTCACAGGGATAAATAGAGAAGCACTTAGCAGCTGATCAGAGAGGAGAGAGAGGGCAAGATTGTGACGCGTTTGATGGTCTGGAAGAGAAATCTGTCTCTCTAAATGGGGATGAAAGAGTGGTTTGTAAAGGTCAGGGTAATTACTGGTGGATGAAGAGGGTCTTAATTGCTCCTGCACCAGGACACAGGAGAAAAATCAATGCTGGGCCAATGGTTGTGTTTGTGTAGTAGCACACGTGTATAGGTAGGTGTGTCTTTTTACGTGTGTTGCTATAAAATGACATCAAACACATGAAATCTTTTTTTTTGTAAGTTAGCCGATGCTACTGGGGGTTACAGTGAGAAAGTTTTGATTCGTAGACGTCACCTTAACCCATTATCAGGCAAGTTAACTTAATCGGCCAATCACAACGGCGTTTCCAAGCCTCGCCGTGAGCTTGTGTAAGCGCATGTATGTCGCCCAGTCAATCGATAGAGATCAGTCTACGTCACAAATAGTGTCAGCATGGTATGTGACCAATCAGGAGTTACCGGGGGTGTAATTCCGGAATTTGTGAAACACGGATCTGCGCTCCTTCCTACTCCTACAAATACGTAAATATCATCGAAACGAACAATAATAAGTTAATGAAACTCACACGTGTATGGTTGAATAGTTGTGTTTAATGTTGAGATAGATGCGTAGGATTTCTAGAAATTAGTGAACATTGTTGCTGAAAAATGGTGTGATCATATTTGACAAATGACAAAGTGTCCATTATTAGACATAAGCCCGATAAGTATAGTAAGTCATACTTTTACTAATAATGCATTAACATAGGGCAATCGTATGTATTAATGCACTGAATGTTGCCACAGGATTGTATAACATTATACAATGATCCAGTGGGAAACTTAAACTTATTACAGTTTGTATTATACCTATATGGCATATATTTGTGTTTATTTTTACTGTGAGCCTTATTACTGCTAAAATATGTGGCACCAGCAGTACTTAGTGCTATTTTTCACTTATTATTATATATTTACAATTTATATGTCAATATTCTTTGTATTCAATGGATCTGCACTTCACTGTCACGGTTTTGAGTGTGTGTTCCTAATTTTTCCTAAATAAAAGAAAAATGTTCCTAAATAAATATTCTATGAAGTTTATATACGTTTTATGCATTTATTTATATTTTATATATGTCTTATATTTTTTTATCTATAAACGTTTTGGGGAAAAATGACCATAGACCGGCGAAGAACCATATACGGTAACTTCATTGACCTTGATTTCAACATAAAAATGCTTTCTTTTCTTTTAAGTCAAAAAAGTTCAAAAGTCTTGTGATAACACTCCAGGGTTGAAATTTTGAATTTCTAAGTATTTCAATGAGTGCTCTACATGTATAAAGGGTAAAAGTCCACATCAAATCAAAATGTTCCCTATTTATATTGTTAGTGCACACTACTAGTTTTGTGGTGAACTGCAATATACAGAAATGAAAATGTGTTCCACTTTGGAATCTGTCTTTACTGATGAAAGTTTGACAGCTTAGGTAAAATATCTGTTAAAGGAGCAAATGAAAATTCTGTCATCATTTACTCAACCTCAAGTTGTTCCAAATTTGTATACATTTCTTTGTTCTGATGAACACAGAGAAATATATTTGGAAGAATGCTTGTAACCAAACAGTTCTTGTCCACCACTGACTACCATATAGAAAACATTGCAATGGTAGTCAAAAGTGCCCCAGAACTGTTTGCTTTCTTACATTCTTGAAAATATCTTCTTTTGTGTTCATCAGAACAAAGAAATGTATACAGATTTGGAACAACTTGACGGTGAGTAAATGAAGACTTTTAATTTTTGGGTGAACTGTCCCTTTAACCCATTCTCTTCAACTTACAGTCTGCTTCATGTTCCATTTCTGAAAGAAAACCCTACTTTTCTTGTTCCAATCAGTTCACTTAACTAAATTTTGGGGACAAATTTGTATTTAAAAAGTGAGAAAAACCTGACAAATTTGGGGATGTCCTAATTTGTAAAAACACTTTTTAGTCATTTAGCTAGTCAAATGTTTTCTTTTAGGGTTAGAGTGTAGGCACATAACAATCTAAAAACTGTTGTGTTAAAAAAAAAATCTGTCCTCAACTGAACACAAAGTATCTGTTTCTAGTTATAGACAACACATTTTGTGTTACTTTTAATTCAACTTCGTGTTGTCCCTTTTACATGTACTAATTTAACAGAAAATCAACACAAAATAATTCACAATGTGGTAAATTTCCATCACACAATTTTTTTAATTATTTGACATGCTTTTTGAGAGAGTAGACTTGTGCTGTATTAATACCAAACGTGAAGGATCGCTTTCCTCGCTATTTATTATTTTATTCAACTAGTGCGGAAGACGCAGCCCAATGCGTGCCCGCCGCGAAGTTCACGTGTATTCACATCTCTGCATTGACTTTTTATGTCATTTATTAAGTAATGTAATTTACAGCATTAGCCTATATGTGTTTATATCTACTGTGTAAGAAAACAATAAAAGTGTATGAAATGTCCTCATTTAGACAGATAAGTAAACGCGTGTGTGTGTGTGTGTTCGTGCGTGTACTGTATCTCACCACTAAGGATTTGGCAAGGATGTTCTCGATGAGTTTGAAGTCACTGCGTAGCTGTTTACTTTTGGAGCCCGTGCCCTCTGTTTCTTCATCAGCGTAGAACCGGAAAAACTGAGACTCATCTTTGAATTCACTTTTCTCCAGCACTGCAAGGCAGAAAAGTTGGAAATTAATTTTATATCAATAAACCAAAATCACACTATTTAACAGGTGAAAAGCTTGAAAATACAGTGCAGCTCACATCCGCTGATTGCAAAATGATGTGACAGTGTGTAATGAGCCGATTACATCAGCCCTCAATAACTGACAAAACATCTCATGTCTGTCGGACTGACGGTTGGACAAATATGAGGTGAAAGGAGGCAGATGATTTAACAGCCAGTAGAAAACTTGCTTTGTGAGAGTTTTTCCCTCTTTAGAGGAAGTCAGTGACAGCGATCATGTTTGTGTGTGAACTTTGGAGGGACAGCCTGTTCTGTTCATCCATTCCAAGCAAAATATTGTTGAGGATTGTTTGAAAGTTAAATTTCTTGTGACATAAGGAGCAAAACACACATATTGCTTCAATAGGAGGCATGTGTCCGAGCGTATGTTTATCTCATCAGAAAGTTATTTTTTTCATTATTGCAAGTACTTTTGTTACATTAGAGCATCCAGATGTTGTTTTAACATCTGTTTACAACACAATCATTCGGTCTCATTCTTGTACACACACTGGACCTCTAACAGGCGCAATGAATGTGGGATTAATCAAACAAATTAGAAACTTTAGTACATTGGTTAAAACACATTTTTTCACAAATCACCATATGTGACCACGGACAACAAAACCAGTTTTATGGGTCAATTTTTCGAAATTGAGATTTTTACATAATCTGAAAACGGAATAAATAATTTTTCTATTGATGTATGAGTTGTTAGAATAGGACAATATCTGGCTGAGATACAACCGCTTAAAACTCGTGCAAAAAAATCAAAATATTGAGAAAATTGCCTTTGAAGTTGTTAATCAGGGGCATTGTGGCAGGCCATCCACTCACAAAAATAAAGTTTTTATATATTTAAGGTAGGAAATTTACAAAATATCTTCATGGAACATGATCTTTACTTAATATCCTAATGATTTTTGGCATAAAAGAAAAATCGATAATTTTGGCCCATACAATGTATTTTTGTCTTTTACTAAAAATGCTCCCGTGCTACTTAAGACTGGTTAGTGATCCAGGGTCACATATGTAGAAAAAAATCACTCATACAATAAGAATAATGTGTTTTTCTTCAAAACACAAATGCACAACCGGATAAATGCCTGCATCTTTATAATTCCCAGACTGCTTTAATGCTTCCAGGAGCAAAAAAATCCTCTGTCATACATTGAGAAACACTGTTACAGTTTAATTCTCTAAACACGAGTGCCTGGTTTCACAGACAAGGCTTAAGACTAGTCCCAGACGAAAATGAAAGTTTGTATAAATTGCCCTGACATCTCTTAAAATATGCCATCCATCCTGTTTTGTCTCAAGATGCCCACCAGTTGTTTTGATCGAAGACATTTTAAAAAAAGCGACTTAAATATCCTAAGATAACTTAGGCATAGTCCTGGCTTAAGCTAAGCCTTGTCTGTGAAACCGGGCCTAGTTGTGTCGCATTAACAAACAGAAATGGCCAAAATGCTACAGGTGGTTTAAAAATGAAGTGAAGATTATTTTTGGGGGTAATTGCATGTGTCTGACCAATTGCACGTGGACATTAACACTAACCGTGATGCATAAAACCAGCATTGCAGAGTCCCACACCGAGGGTCACCGCATCCTCACGGCTCGTGCTGTCACCCTACCGAATGAAAATATCACACACAAAGTCAGAAATATTTTATCAGAGCGTAAACACACAGTGTTCACACAGCTACTCGAGAGCAGGAACAGGATCAGATTAGGCATGAAAAACCAATACATAAGCGTAAAGAGCTGAATGGGCCGAGTGTGTGTTAATGTCATATCAGTAGCCATAAGGCAATGTAGATTTGTGAGTGATGTGTCACATTACCTGTGACACAAGCCAATCCACCAGTTTATTAGCTGGTATGACAGATTTGAACGTTTTCAGGTGATGGTCTCTGTCTCTGTATGTCAAGAAGAGTAAAAACAAAATAAAAAAGAACGCAACGGCAAACAAGAGCAGATCACTTAAACATGGTTAAATGCTATTGTTCCATCATATATACTGTAAGCAAACCCAGGTTCATCTGTGTTTGATAAAGACTGTCTGCGTGTGTACACAAAACTGATTCTAGACTGTTAGTCTGTCAGTCACAGTCCCCTCTACCATGCCCCGGTTTATATTGAGTGTACACGTTGTGTGTGCGTTCTGATTGGAAAAGACAGCTTTTTTGATAGGCAGACACAACAGGAAATTCTCAACAGGACTAAAAGCTCAGTTGGCATCGTCGTGTTAAACATTAAAAAACATTTACAAATACCATGAACCCTGTTGATCAAAACAAAGAGCACTGCGTTCCTAAATGTATAAGCCATTGGGCTGGAAAAATGATGCATCTTCCTCATAATAAAACAAATGACACTAATATTAAGAATGTCTCAGATTGACTTGTTGTGGTAAAGCAGGACTGATGAAATAGCAGATGATAACAAAGTTTGCAGGTTCAATCCCAGGCAAAACAGAGCAATGAATACTTGTTTGAATACTGCAAATAACCCTACGATCATTAAGAAAAAACTTGTGAAAAACAAATCAATGTCTACAAACAGCAAATGTGTTGTGTGTTGAAGTTTTAGACCATCCTTCACACTTTGAGAGTTAAGTACTGATGTTGTGTGTGTTAAGTGTGAACATCGCAGTGTGTCACTTACTTGACAACAGGTGTGAAGAGACTGTGTAGACGGCAGTAGAGTCTCACTCCCTGTCAAATACACAAACACAAAGTATTTGCATAAACAGCTGCCTCTCTATGTATTTCAGTTACTGGCTTCCTCAACCCGTCAACACATTTGTTGGAAACAATAGTTCATTTTATAGTTCATTTAGAAATTTAGTTGCTTTATATTAATATGTGTATTGAAATGTGGCATGCAAGTAACCTTGACTTGATAATATTTCAAACAATGATCAGGCAAGTGAAATTCAGTATTTAATATTGTGGGAGAATTACCTTTGATATGATGTCCTCCAATTCGCTCCTGGCTTTATAAGTGCCGTCATCATAACGGAAGCGATACAACACCTGCTCATTCTTAAACTGGTGTTTATCTGACACTACAGAGAGAAACACAAACAATACTTGAAAACACAATAGTTGTTCAATGAATTGTCTCAATACAATATACAATATATGACATCAGAAGTCATATGAAGCACTTTTATGGTTGTGGAAAGAGAATGAGTGATAAGGACATTCATCAAAGGATTTATTTTTGGGTGAATTATCCATTTATTGACTTTTCATATTATATGACACAGCAACACTGCTTATGCTGACCATCTTCCTCTCACCGTGCTGCTTGAGGACTGCAATACATGGTATGTGGAGTGTGTGAATAATCAAAGCTGCGATTGCTATCAGTACACAAAAGCCGCTTTGACCTCCTCCTTGAATGCTTCCACCACATTATTGATCCACCGCCTCGATCCTTTATGCTTGGATTTATCACTCAAAAACCCTGTCAGCGTATGTCGGGATTCACAGACTGACTGTCAGAATCTCCCGGCAGTAATTGAGAGGTATGAAGCTCCACTGATCTCGAGCAAATGCTCATGAATTATTCAAAAGAATATTGTTCATGATGTACAGACTGCTGATCATCTGTAGAGAATCTCAGCGACTGTTGACTGTAAATCTGTCAAATGGTGATTTTTTGCAGCCCACAGTATGTATAAACAGTCAATAGATTGTTGTTCACTTTGAAGTTCACTTTGTTGTTCATAAGAACTTAATCAAAGATAGATCATGAACAATTGCTTCATACATTCCTTTGTTCTGTTGAACACAAATAAGATATTTTGAAGAATGTAGGAAAGCAAACAGTTCTGGGGCACTTTTGACTACCATTGTCATTTTTCCTACTATGGTAGTCAATGGTGGCCAAGAACTGTTTGGTTACGAGCATTCTTCTAAACATCTTCCTCTGTGTTCATCAGAACAAAGAAATGTATAAAGATCTGGAACAACTCGAGGGTGAGTAAAAGATGACAGAATATTTATTTTTGGGTGAACTGTCCATTTAACCCTTAAAATGTACAGTACTATAGAGTTATGGTGGTACAGTCATGGTATCAGATGGGTTATGGCGGCTGACTTGCCCAACAACCAACTAGTATCTAAAACACTGTTGTATTACCATGGTACATGTGCAAAAATCATAGTACAGAACCACCTCCAGAATGTCAAGAAAATACCACAGTTCTTGCTCTCTTACCATGATGGATGATGCCGTTCTCCAGAAGAGCCTGACCCAGGTTGATTCCCTCCTCAGCCTTACTGATCTCTCCACTTTCCAAGAGCCATGAGACGAACTCACTGAGAACACACAGAGACAACAGCTGTATCACTACACAGGTGATGCTAACACTACAGTGGGATTTATGAGAAACCAGTCAAAGATCCTTTGGGAAACTGGATTCACTCAATTCTTCAAAGTGAAGGAAAGGCATCGCAGGTAAAAAGTTCACAGAGAACACAAATCAAGGTGATACCGAGCTGCATTCCACCTTCACTGAGAAGCTTTGAAGTTCAACCAAAAATGCTACAAGGAATACCAGGAATCGCTTTGAAAAATGCTACAAGGAATCACATCAACAATTTATTTTTAAAGATTATATGCCTTCTTTAATCCAAGTAAAAAAAGAGAGCTATTTGTAGATTGATTTCCATGAACATTCAAATGTTTGTTTGTGACACGTGTGCACCAACATTGGCACAACCATTATGGGCTATCAGAAAACCAGATGTATTTGGTGAAAATGATTATTTTTGCAATTTTGCTTGATAATTCTAGTGGGATTAAACATCAAACAGCTAGACAAGACTAGACTAGAGTACACTAGACCAGACCAGAATAGACTGGAATGGGACTAGACCAGAATAGAGCAGAACAGACTAGATTAGACTAGACTAGACTAGAACAGAGCAGAAAAGAACAGAGCAGAACAGAACAGAACAGAACAGAACAGAACAGAACAGAACAGAGCAGAACAGAGAATGGATGGACTACACTAGACTAGACTAGACCAGACCAGGGCTGCGTTTCCCAAAAACATTGCACACTTAAAAAAAAAACAATTTAAGGTTACAATGATTTTGGGAAACGCAGACTAGATTAGACTAGACTAGACTAGAACAGAGCAGAAAAGAACAGAGCAGAACAGAACAGAACAGAACAGAACAGAGCAGAGCAGAGCAGAGCAGAACAGAGCAGAGCAGAGCAGAACAGAACAGAACAGAGAATGGACTAGACTAGACTAGACTAGACTAGACCAGACCAGACCAGGGCTGCGTTTCCCAAAAACATTGCACACTTTTAAAAAAAACAATTTAAGGTTATGATGATTTTGGGAAACGCAGCCCAGAACAGACTAGACTAGACCAGACCAGACCAGAACAGACCAGAACAGAAAAAAACTACAGTAGACTAGACAAGACCAGAATAAAATAAAGCAAACAAGAACAGAACCGAACAGAACAAACTAGACTAGACCAGAATAGGATGGAGCAGAATAGAACAGACTAGACTAGACTAGAACAGACTAGACTGGAGAATGCTAGACTTATAGAATGCTAGTCTATACCTTTATCCACATTTATCATCATTCGCCAAATGTAGTCGTTCACGTGTAAACTGGTTCTGAAGGGGGCTGGGGAACATTTTTGGCATGTTTGAGGTATTTCAATGGCGAATCAAATATATGTGACATTGTGTGTGACTTCATGCCTAAAGCGTGTTTGACTACAGTGTGTGAACAATTGTGTGAATCCCATTAGATTCAGGGACAGAAATAAGCGACGTGTAAACAGTTATGACGCCTTTAAGGAAATGTGAGAAGGATGTGTGTATGTGTGCGTGCGTGCTTGTGTCCTTGAATTGTTGAAAGACATCAGAGAGGGGAGAGGGGTCGGATGAAGGCATGGTTTAACAGATGGTGGAGGTAAAGAGAAGACGCGAGAGCCAAAGACGCCCCGCATCCCTGCAGTACAGTAAGACAAGCGGATTCTCCACTCGTGTCTCATCTGACTACACAACCACTTTACCCTCCACGTTTCCTTCAAATGAGCTGACGACAGACACAACTTACTGCAAGACCTTTAAAGTTTCTCAAAGTCTTTCACACTCAATATAAGCAACTGTAATAGTGACGCCTAAGAACGAACCCTTAGTAAACACTGAAAGATTAACACCATAAGGGGGTCTTCAACAGCAATCCCATCTTTCACACACCACACAAACAATCAATGTTTATGATGTGGTTATGTGGGTTTTAGTGGTGCCTGTGGAGATCTTGGAGCAGTCCTGAAGCCTTTATGTGCAGGAAGTTCTCAGTGGAGAGAGCAGTCGGGCTCATGAATGAGAGCAGTGAAATGAAATAGACAGCGAGTCTGCTGTGATTACATAAGTCTCTAATTCAGATTGGCAGGAAATGGAAAGGGGTGGAGGTGGGCGTCCCTGGGGTGAATTAATTAGTGTTTATGTAACTCATTAATATTCTCAGTGGCTAACGCACACACAGAGCTCCTTCACATGCGGTGGAGCTATACGCGCGTGTGAGAATTTCTTTCGCACGTATGTATAGGTGCGATTATGTCTGGTAATGTTATACTTGTATCCTGTATGTGTGGCATGTTGAAAAAATACTGAAGTGATACGAAAATTCTGTCATCGTTTACTCACCCTCTAGTCATTTTAAACCTGTATGACTTTCTTTATTTGACGGAACACAAAAGAAGATATTTTAAAGAATGTTCTTAACCGGCACCCATTGACTTGCATTGGTTTTGTGTCCATACAAGTGAATGGGGGCCAGTGCTGCTGAGTTACCAACTTTCTTCAAAACATCTTCTTTTGTGTTCCGCAGAGGAAATAAGGTCATACAGGTTTGAAATGACAAGGTAACCTGGATAACTATACGAATGGATACGACTTTGAAATAGCAAACGTCTCATGCTAACAAATAAAATGTGTAACCGTGTGCATTATAACGTTCATTATGATGCAATGCATTGCCCCATTGACTTCCATTGTAAGTGCACGCTTGTGAATTTAAATCTGACAAAAACGATTTTTTCTGTGGATGCTGACAGCATGCCAAAAGATGCTGTTGACAAACTTAAGCTGAATTCAAGCAAGAACATTCCCTTAGTGTTTTGGTCATTTAAAGCTTCTCACCATGCCAACTTAACCTCATAAATCTTGAAAAAGAGAGAGATTAGAACGAATGAGAAGAAATTACTTGATGCTGTTGCTACAAAGCATTCACTTTGTAAAACATCTAAATAATCTCCCCATTATAGCAGAGACAAAGCACTGTTTGTCTAAGAGAGGCACAAAAAGCCTCAGATATGAGCAGAGCTTTGAGAGTGTGAGGAGCCGCAGACAGAGTTTGTCTGTATTAACAGCTGAACTGCTCTGCTGTTTCTGGAGGAGAGAGCAATTGTGTTCTATCTTGAGACGGAAGCACGAGCCAGTGGACAACAGAGCCAATCACAGCTGCTTTCACCTGGACCACCGAAGCTGAAACGCACAAGTAATTGTGTTCGGAGGGACGCGTGTGAAATTAATCCAGTCATGTGTTGACGGGAACAACGGGCCAGTTGAGGCCATGAGGCCAACAACAGTTTGCATCTCGGTCACGTCAGCAGCAGAGATGGACAGGCTACAAACTACCTGTCTTTTACTACAGCATAGCAAAAAAACTGCATTACAACTAAAATAAAATTAATTAAAAAAAAAAAAAAAACATTAAATTGGACACATTGACACAAACTACAACAAACAGAATACAATACATCACCAATGTAACCCTTCATCTTCACAAAATTTTGTTGCTATTGCACTACTACTAAAGGGAAAGTTTGTCCAAAAATGAAAATGAATTTACTCACCCTCATGTCAATCCTGTTTGACTTTCTTCTGCAGAAAACAAAAGAATATATTTTGAAGAATGTCGGTGGCCAAACTACATAGGACCCTGTTGACTTCCACGGTATGCACATAAAACCACTGAGACATTTCTCAAAATATCTTCTTTTGTGTTTCACAGAAGTCCCAGTCACATACGGGTTTTGAATAACTGATGACAGTTTTTCACTTTTTGGGTGAACTTTCCCCTTAAAGCTGCTGAACTACACTGTAAAAAATACCCATAAAAACATCTGGCAGCTGAGGTGCCAGAAAAAAACATGAAATAACATTTTGGTAAAGTAAAGTTTTTAACCGCATTTCAATAATATGTGAAAATTACGTAAAACAATTCTTTTTACATTATTATTAATGTAAACTTCATTAATTTACCACAAATAATAAGAATTATAATAATAATAATGACAATTATTATTAAAATGATTATTGTTGTGTTTTTACAGTATTATGTTATGCTATATTTGTATTTTTGTTGCGTGTCTGCTATGACGTCCTACAAATTCCTAAAACAAGACTCAATTCCAAACTCATTTTTGTATAACCGGATGAAATCAATACACGCTTTAAACTGTCCACAGGACGTTGTCTTATCTACAAGCGTGGTGCAAAATATTTAATTTGTGTGAAGAATCTCTCCTCCGTGCTCCCAAACACACAGTGTATTAATGGCGTACATTGCACTCATTGTTCATTCACAGTGTTGATGGGGTGACGAGTGAGATAGAAAAGTGTAGAGATGGACAGCGAGAGGGAGAGAGAGAGACTGAGACTGAATGCAGATTTCTCTCTAATGAAGGCTTTTTTCCTGGGAATGTGTCTGTGTCCAATGGGGTGCTTGGCAGTGAGCTTGGGAAAGCATTTACAAGTGCTAAGTGAGTGTATATGAGTGTGTATGCGTGAGGGTGTACACGTCCTCATTCATACCGGGGCCTCTTGGAATAGGATGACTTGCAAGGTACTATTCAGCAGACGGTGAGAGGGTGTAAACGCAGTGATGGAAAGGAGCCACGCTTAGCATAGAGTGAGACAATCAAAGGCATGGGAACTGACTGGTATTCTGTTAAATCTTTTACAATTAAGTACTGTATTACATAACAGTAAAACCAGCAAAAACTCACTTTCCCAAGAAGCACTTGGGTACAGTGGTGAGTTTCCTGCGTCGATCTTTGATGAGGTGGCGGCTCTTGGTCATCATCATATGGTAGAGCTTCTCTCCCTTCTCTGCAATCATGACGTAAGCATCTCGTTCCATGCCCAGCTTAAGACCTGTCAATCATCATGACCAGATGAAAACACACAACAAAACTGATTAGAAGTTGATACATTTATTAAAGTTAAAATTATTTTATTAAAAGTTGATGCATTCATTTTAAGAAAAATATTTGAAATATTTCTTGAAATATAAGACGAAAAAAACAATAAAGTTAAAATTATTTTATTACAAGCCGATACATTCATTTTAAGAAAAATATTTTAATATATATTTTCCTACAAATATTGAATTTTAACCCAGGGATTATTTTACATATCGCTGCTGTCCTTCTGAAACCTCGTATCTCCATATTTTGTGCTTTTTTTTTTTTACCATAAATCATTATTATTAGTCACCCTTTGCTTGTCACTGGGTTTTGCAAATATATAACCAATAAAAAGTATTAAAAAAAAGTGCTTGTCAACAACACCATTTAAAAAGTACAGTGTTTTTTCCATTTCCTGAAAAACAGAAAATTTTGACATTTTTGGACAAGGTTTCAGAAGGACAACGTCGATATACATACATGAAAAATACATTTTTAAAAAGTATGTCTGTATTTGAAATGGTAAAATAAAAGACCTTTCAACACATTTTCGAATACATGCACATCTTAAAAACTAAATAAATAAAATGGTCCTTACATTTTTTTTAACTTATTTTATGTGAAATCCTCTATATTCAGACCTACTGCTATTATATTTTTAAGGAAACTCTTGACATGTAATTATTGTTATTTTTCAAATACGCATTGCAGAATAAGTTTCCTCTTGCCATAGTTTTGAATAAGTGTGGGTGTTGCCGTGTCAGTTAATGTTTAGGTGTGTGAGGCGCGGAGGAAACGCTGGTTTAACCGATTTTACTATACGTCCGTGTTTGCTCTCACATGCATGTGTATTTTGCTTTTGAGGTATTTTGGTAACGGGAGAGCGGCCAACCAAATTTGGCATTCTTGGGAAAAACAACTTGAGCGCATAAGCAACTCAACACCACAAACACAGCGGTTGCTTACATTTCTCTTTCATTGTCTATTCAAATTAAATTAGACCGTAACATTTCTATGTCTTTACATTGGCATTGAACCGGCACGGAAACAGTGAGATGACACAAATGTTTATCACACGTTTCTCGAGGCAGGTCATCGAAAATAGCACTCATTCTCGTTTTATCACTACTTCTGGTCAAGAGACAAGATGTGGTTAACAGGGTGAGAACAGTTTGAGCAGCAAACAGAGATGAAAGCTCTACTAGGCAGTTTCCTTGCCACCCTAAAGATCTGAAAACAACAACAACACCACGTCACCTACTAAAAACTGTGCAATAGTGCAATGCTGCCCGGCTACTGCTAAAAAAACAGCCTTGTGTGTATTAAAGGGACAGTTCACCCAAAAATTAAAATTGAGTCATACTTGCTCAGCCTTATTTCATTCCAAAGCATGTTCTGTTTTTCTGTGGATTTTTTAACACTTAAAGGTCCATATATTGACAGAAATGCGATATAATATAAATAACTATGTCTTCAGAGGTGTATAAAGACCTTACATAATGAAGCGTTATGTTTTTATTACCTTAGCTATTTCTATCTACATACAGATAAAAATGTATCCCCTTGCATGGAATTCGCCATGTTGTTTCTACAGTAGCCCTAAAGGGACAAACTGCTCTACAGAGCGTGTTTCGTAAATACGTTATCTCCTTTGGCAAAGAAGCATAAACGTGACGGGGTGGAGTGAGCCGTTGGTTGCAATTTAGAACCTCACCACTAGATGCCGCTAAATTTGATACACTGGACCTTTAAACAAGCTATCATGAAAACATGTTGAACAGCAGCATTATACAAAAAAAGACGTTTACCACAGGGATTATTTTACATCTGCACAGATCGCACAATTTTGGATATGAATATATTTTTGGATAAAATAAATTAAATTTTCAATCATTTTGGGAGTTTCTATAACAGGGCAGTCAAACGAAAAGCTGCAAACAATATCAGACTCAACAGCCCTAGATTCGTGAATCTGAACAAAACCCGCTGTGGAGGTTTTCAAGAGGTGAACGTTAAATGTATAAATGGGTGTGTGCCGTGCAGCTGATGTAGCGCTCAGATGTGGCTGTGGCAGCTGGCGTGGCTCTCATTCTGAGCTCCTCGCTGTGTCTGAGGTCCCAATGAGACGGAGCCACCGGCAGCTGCAGAACTCTCTCACAAAGACTGTTTTGAGGAGGTGTCCGCGGCAGCTGTATGACGTTCCAATTCAATCGTGCCGCGGCAAAAAGGAATGTCAAAAAAACGACCCTGTAAAGTATTATTTCCGCTGGGGCATCTGATGACCGCACACAGAATGGCATTTTGAGCTCAGTGTAAGAATGATTTCAATGCGAGAACTGCCAAAATTCACTGCTTGCGTCCCAATTTTAAACACCCTGTTCCAAAATGTACATCAACACAAGAAATGGAAAATGATGATGTGGAATTTTAATATGGGGTAAAACATTTATATCTCTATGTATATGCACACACATTTCTTGTAAATTCTACAGAGTTTATTTGGAAAAAATCAAAATCAAATATGTGTCTGTAATTGGTAACTTTTCCTAAAGAACAGCTGTACTAGCTTCAAACTTCTTAAATTAAAAGCAATTCTGCAAGTCAAACTAAGTATCAATTGGAACATGTAATTCAGCCGCTGGCTAAAGACTTGGACGGTTCGAGAGGCGTGACTGATGCGGCACCTGTTGGACTGGGCTCCGATTTCAAACGCTGGAAATCTGATACGCGCCATAAAACTTCTGCTTTCATCTGGCGTCACACCGCAACAGTGACATCTCGCTCTACCGCCAACTAAGAGCGCGGTCTAATGCTCTGGCTGAGCATTAAGGACTTGGACACTGGTAACTGAAGCTTCACGCTGAAACCTAAGACCTGTGCTCAGAATGAACTGTGTGCTATATCTGTGGTTTTACAGTGGCAATCACCTAAACAATCAGTGCAACCCGGTGGTAAAACGCATTATACGGGCCTCAAACTTAAAAATACCACGAACAGGTGTCCCGCAGAGGACAGGTGTTCCATAACACCACCCAACAACAAAAGAAAAAATTCCCATTAAAACACACAGTAGTGCAGCAGATTTAAAGAGACAGTTCAACCAAAAATTCTGTCATCATTTACTCACCCTCTTGTCATTTCAAACCTGTATGACTCTCTTCTGCAGAACACAAAAGATATTGTGAAACAAAACAGTATTTTGAAGAAAGTTGGTAACCAAACAATATACAATATAAGTGAATGGGCACGGCTGTTGTTCGTTTAACAACTTTTTGTTCAAAACAACTTTTGTGTTCTGCAGAAGAAAGAAATGACAGATTTTTTTATTTTTACGTGAACCATCACTTTAAATTGAGATGCTTTGAAGTTAATACAAAACACAGAGTGAAATGGGTTGACTCCAAATATCAATTCATTATTCAGTTGGGACAATTCTTGCTTTGACTATGATTCAACTTTATTTTGATATTTGATTATTTTGATATGACATGCCAATTTTAGAATCAAGTATTATCATTTGTATTCAAATTGATAAAAAGTAAATAAATCCAGATGTCTTATTATTGTTTGTGTACCTTATTGGTAGTAATAATAATAAACAAAATTTATTTTATATAGCGCCTTTAAAAGCAGCATCTCAAAGCGCTTTACATACATATACAAATATGGAGTAAAAAGATACACACAAAACTACAACCAATAAAAACAAATCAAACAAAACAAAGGTCAAAATAATAAAACACAGATTAAGCACATAAATCACCTAAACGCTAACCTAAAAAAGTAAGTTTTAAGAGACGATTTAAAAACACTAAGGGATTCAGCATTTCTAATCTTAGAAGGTAGGGAATTCCACAATTTAGGAGCCAGTGAAGAGAAAGCCCGATGTTTTAAGAAAGCCCTTAGTTTTAAGCCAAGTAGTACTGTACCTATTGAGGCTAACAAATGCTATGTATTATTATATTCTTGGTTTCATTCTCTATAGTTAAAGGAAAGCAAAACTACTCACTTTCTCTCTGTTCACGTTCCTTTAAAATTGCATCCAGCCACTTCTGTTTGTCCTCAGCGTTCTTGGCCATGCAAACAAACCATTTGTTTTTAGCTGTATTGTGAATCTTCCATCCGTTGGTCACGGTGTAATTGTTACTGTGGTAATCCGCTAAAAAAGTGTAACGAGAAAAGGGTTAAAAATAATGATTAAAGCTGAAGAATAAGGCTGTGGTGCCCCACTGGTCTATCCAGGATGCACATTATGTTTGACACACGTCAGCTTTAAGATACAGCCTGCATACAGCACACTCATTTATGGCTCACCCATCCTAATACAAAAGGATCAAAAAGCTGTCTCATGCCATTACTAAATGAGTTACTGACCCATCCACAAATGCTGACATCCAGAATCCGACCGTCTTCAACAATCTTTGCATTAATAATGCAAAGAGGTTAAAACTATGCCATTAGTGTGAGAAATCATTAACTGTGCATTTCAGCACATGGCACTTCTCTCCCACCATTAAACCAAAGGATGCGGTGTGTGTGTGAGAGAAATCCAGCCTTTCACTGACGGTCCAATTTTATCCCGGATCTGACAGTAGGTGAACTATACAGAGAAATGAATGAGGTATGTAATGAGTACTGGCTTAATGCTGAGGAAGTATAAATAGATTTCACCGCACTGAGAAAATATGAGAGGCTTTTAGGTCATTGAAATACGGTTAGAGAGAATTTATGAGCAATTATACTTGTCTGAACGTACAAGAGCCGCTTAGTAATAAAACCTCTTTACTACCTGATCTTTGTTTTCCAATTAAACACAACTGGCCGGTCAAAACAAGCGCTTTGCCAAGTCAGCATACTGCGACAGTTGTTTATAATACTGTACTAGGCGATGCAACGTAAGCTATTAAATGCTCCCAAAAGATGCTTGTATGAACAATTTTACTAATCCATGTTGCTGCAGACACACATTCTTCAAACAAATTCCACTTATAATCATTCAAGATTTCATTTTCTTAAAATAAAAAACAATGAATAAGACGCATACTGTGTACTTCATACAGCAATTAAATAGGGCTCATTATTTTATATTTATTATGTGTATTTTTTAAATAACCATGCCCTCTTCATCCAATCAAGCAAATGAGTTTATCTGTAACCTTATCCAGTAATGCAAAACACACCAGCTGAATGATACATTTCCACCGATGTTAAGGGTCGTGTGACAAGTCACGATAAACACTCACACTAGCCATATCAACCTAATACCTGTGCGGTTCAGGCTGGTACTGTGACAGCCCTACGGCTTGTTTTTCACATCTGTGTCAAAGAAGATGTTTTTCTTTGTGGCTGAGAGAGGGAGAGAGAGAGAAAGAAAGAGAGAGAAAGGAGTTGCACTTCCACCCTGCCACCTTCGGTGTGTTGAAAGACTAAGTGCAAAAGGTGAGACGCAGCAGCCGTGACTTCCCCTGAGAGTTGAATTTCGCATTGGACGCAACAGCGGAAGGCCACGTTTGACTGCTACATCTGTGCGCAGAGGTGCTAAATGCAGAGCTCTCCATTGTAAGAAGCACTGTGTGATCTTATCTTCAGGGCATAGCGGCGATAATTTCTACTGCGTCAACTGAAGTTCCCTTTTGTTTGTTGCGTGTGATGTTTGCAAGCATCACGTGGTGTTCAGATGGAATAAACATGGATATCATGCAGGAAAACCCCTTACAAATCTTATGAAAAAGAGGTTTTCTTTCATTTGCATTGCAGGAAACAAAACACAGTCGCTCACTACGTAGGGCACCGCCCATACTTCAAATTAGGTCATGTTGTATGCTTTTGGCAAACTGTATTAGTAAAAAGTAAATTAGATACAGATTTGTTTGATTTCAGAAAAAAAAAACATACCAGTTCCATCTTCCACATTCTCGACCTCCATGACCTCAGTGTTGATGCGGCCTCTGAACACATACTGCGGACCGTTGATGGATTTAGTCCTCTTGGTGGATTTCTTCCCGGACACCCTGAATGTTAAAAGAGCGTAAGAATGAAGCACAATGCTCAGTTACTGTCTATATAACGCTTAATACGTTAAATGTTTACCCAACTGAACTTTGTTTACAGAGGGAAGTTACAAATGTGACAGATTAAATTGAAAGCATCAAATGTGATCAGGTCTCCTAATAATATGAAATTAGATACAGTGAAATTACAACTTTACAACAATTAATGTGATCTAGGGTTGCATACTCATAATGTGGGTTTTGTGAACTGCATGTAAACCTTACCTTGACTTCCTCTTACAGTAGACCAGGAGGTTGTCAAACAGGAAGAAGACCCGCTCTTGGATGTTTCCAGCTGATATCTTTAACAAGTTGCCTTGTAGCAGCAGTTCCGTGCAAATATCAGTCAGGTTTGTCCCCTGTACAACAATACAAACAGTACATTGGTACTTGTACTTTTATCCACTCTACATGTACTAAAGAACATGCTAATATACAGTAACGGACAATACGCCCTTTTCACATGACGTCACGCATCTTCCGTTCTGCCGCGAAGCAGTGTATCATTACTTCCGCTAGCACTCCAGTTCATAAGGTGGCGGTAATGCACCTATAAGCTGATTTGCCAACCGCCAGTAAAACTCAAGAAGAAGAAGTTACTTCCGCTAGCGCCTCAGAATGGAGTTTACCAAGTGGCCACAAATACGTATGATGTATGATGTTGGTTGTGGTTCGGGGCGTTTCATTTGTTGGGACTGTGTGGGTCTGGTCTGGTTGGTCTTGTTTTGTGGTCGATGTCGGACAACAGAGGAATAAAGTTAATTATGCCATTACTACTTTTCCCTGGTTGTTCCTCTGTTGTCTGTTGTTGATCGCGGAATGAGACCGGGTTGGACCTGCACGGTTTCGGCGGGTGGGGCTTCCTGGGTCGCGGCTCGTGGGCTCTCCCTGTTCTTCGTGGACGTTGCTCGGTGGCTTTGGTCGGGGTCACTGAGTGCAGCCATGACACGTCAGAGGAGATCTGGCCCTCTCGGCTGAGCCTGGTTTCTCCCGAGGTTTTTTTTTTCTCCATTATTCAGCATTGGAGTTTGGGTTCCTCGCCACAGCAGAGCAGTGCAGTGTTGGCTTGCTCACCGGGAGACTGCATTTATTTATTTATTTATTTATTTATTAGATATTATTTATTATAATGATCTTGCTTGGTCTATAAACACCATGCACTGTGCTGTGTTTTACCTTTCTGTGTTTTTCTTATTTGCTCCTGTAAAGCTGCTTTGGAACAATGCACATTGTGAAAAGTGCTATATAAATAAAATTGAATTGAATTGAATTGAATGTACAACGTCTTGCAGACAAATTTTCGCTAACGACAAGATCAAAGCTAGAGAAAGGATACAAATTCTTTGTTGATCAGTACCTGTTTGATTATGAAGGTACGTGTTTTGTTTTCTTTTTGTGTTAGCGAAGGTGCTAGGATAAGTACTTGAATACGTGTTCTGTCAGTTTTTTTCTCACTGTTGTTAAATTCCAGCGCGACGGCAAAAAAAACGGAAGTTCTTCTTCTTCTTGTTCTTCTTATTTGTTGCAAGACGGATGTTATGATACACTGCTTTGCAAAAAGGCGGAAGTTAAGTGATGTCATTGTGAAAAGGGCGTATTCCTCCAAAGCTTTAGTCCTGAAGCATTTCCTGTTTCCGTTTTTTAGTTTATAAATTATTTGTATAAAATTATATATGTTTAACATTTTAATTATTTTTAAATGTTCCATTGGTTGAATCTTTGTTGTAATGTTGTTGTAGATTTTTAAAAAACTCAAACAGGAACTGCTTCTGGACCAGTGTTGTTCACATTTAGCAAAATTGTCTATAGTAAGTATAGTAAGATTGCTTTTTAATATTACTCGGTACTTAAATGCATCTACACTACACCCTAAAACAAAGGTTAACCGGTTCTTTCTTAAAATTTCTAAAAGTTTAATTACATGTAAATAAATGAATGTTTTTATAGCATTCTTAATGTTGAGTTAATGTTTACACAAACTGTGAATTGTGCACATGAACGTAATTATCACTTAAAATAAACTCACAAACAACTGCTGTATTATAATTTATTCTAAATGAACACAAAATACATTTTGTACTATTGTAACATGGATATTTTTCTATATCGTAGAGCCACCTCGGCAACAATCCAAGATATATATATATTATTTTTAAATATATTTTTGCCTTTACTGGTACAGTTCAGTTCAGAGAGAGGACAGGAAGTGAAGTAGGAGAAAGAAGGGGGTGGGGTTGGGAATGGACCTCGAACCAGGACTCGAACTTGGGTCGCCCGAAGCGCAACATGTCGGAGCAGTGCCCACAAGGCCATCGGCTCCGACAACAATCCGAGATATTTTAATATCAATTTACAGTAAAAGAAACAATTTGATCCGGAAGCAAAAACATCAATGATGCAGCAGAGAATGCACATGCAAGAAAAAAATATACACATATTTTATAAAGGAATCTGAGAAGCTCATTTATTCATATCAAATAAACTTTGCCTGCATTAATAAGAGTGCCTATTTTCATTTAAAAATCCTATTAAAATTAGGCCCCGTTTAAAACATGACCCTACATCTCATCAAGATAAAACAAACCTCTCTCTCTCGCGCTCTCTCTCTCTCTCTGTGAAAGGACGGAGGAGTCAGACAGGTTTTAGTAGCAGAAAGTGTGTCCAGTTCAATACTCAGGACCATTAAAAATTGATTCTGCTGAGACGCCGTGATCCATGCTGAATCTGTACAGGATGTGATTTTCCATGCTTGGCAGGTGTGCGAGAGAGGAGTGCGGTTTGATCAATGGCGTGCCCAGACAGGTCAATTAGAAAGATGACAATCTTTGTTCTTCACTATTTGCCTATAATGCCAAACAGTCTGGAACAAATTTCAATCTAATGTGTTTTTAAGCCAGACCGCATCATGAACCCTTAATCTATATCTGAGGTTAAATCAAGTCTGTGTCAAAATCCTCATGCTGTTTTGAATGAAATGTTTAATCTCATATATACACAATCTGAGAAACCTCAAATAAACACAACCGTCAAAATATGACACTGGAAACACAACTCCAGTGCCTTTCTGACATGATATACATTTACCCTTATTTTACTTTTGGTTCATTAAAATGGAAAGCCAGCTTCTTGGATGGATGGATGTTGGGTCTAGATTCCTATTCTGGGTGTCTGAGAGTCTAGATTTTTCTTCTGGGTGTCAGGTGGTCAAAATTCTTGGTCTGCATGCCCTGCAGGCATTGGATGCACTAAATGGTCAACATTTTAACCAGCGCCACAAAAAACACTCACGCCATGTTGTAAAAAAGAGCTTATTTTGCACAGCCACTCAGTACCGCATCAGATAAATCAATAGAGAGGATTAATGGACAGGGTAAAAAGTGAGAAAAGTAAGGAAGAAAAAAGATTCTAGCAAAGAAAGACGAGCAAAGAATTGCTTGAGAGAGAGAGAGCTTGTGGTGGCACACTGTTGCATGGTAAACAAAACTAACAGATCTCCATGGTGACACGCTTTTGTGTCAAGACTTCCTCTTCCTGCTTGTGGTATGCCCTAAGAAAATGTCACCAGCAAACATAAGCAGCACCAATCATGTCCACATCATTGAGTTTTTCTAGTCTGTGTCTGAAACACTAAGCACGGTTTCGAAGAGGGATGCTATGATACTTTTCGCTAATAACTCTGAATATTATATAATAGATATTTTGAGAAATGGTTCATACAATGAAAGTCAATGGCGGCCGATGTTTTTTGGTTATCGACATTCTTCAAAATATCTTGTTTTGTGTTCTAGAGAAGAAAGTCATACGTGTGGAATGACATGAGGGTGAGTAAATTATGAAAGAAATTTCATTTTTGGGTAACCTAGCACTTTAATTTTAACTAACATGGCAGCACTACAAAAAGCTTCACATTAATATTAAGTGTTACACCAACAAATCCCACTTTTTTATACTATTGCCGTTTCATCAAGTATTTGGATGGAGGACCTCTAGGTCTGTAAAGGTTGACAAGCTCTTTATATACCTATAGCCATATGAACACACATACAGTGCCAGCACTCACCTCCCAGCCTTCTATATGTGACTGTAGTATCTCAAGAGCCTCTAATTTCTCCATTTGTCTCTTGGTCTCGTTGATGTTGCAGCACACAGCTTTCATGGCCTGCAGGGCCTCCTCTACTGCGGGGTAATCTGGATGCTTCTTAGGGGTCCTCTTCAAAAGCTCCTGGGGGGCAGACAGCAGGTACACCGTTATACACAACAACTGTGTGCTCGTGGCCTCCGGATGCTATTCATGTAAGTCTACTAGCCATATACAAAGTCAACATCAAAATTAAAATGAACCCCCATTTACTTATACACGTTCCTTATCTGACTAGTGATTGTCTATGAAGCTTCTGCAGATTTCTGTGTCTGCGGATCCAATTGGACCTGGCTATTGGGTAATGTTAACTAATAGCTGTATAGTTTTTCTATTCTTTAAAAAAAAGTTAAACATGTTCCACATACCATTTCAAGACTTTCATATGCCCTGCCTTGCGCTGGTTATAGTTATTATATTATGCAAAAGCTCATAATACACAGAATTAACATCTAAATCTATAACACACATTTGAAATGGCCAAGAGGGTACAGTAAAAGGGTGAAGTCACACCTTCAGTAGGAGAGGGTATTTACAGATCCTCTGGATGGGAGAAAGCAGGTACCCCTCAAGAGGAACATCTGTGCTCTTCTTGCCTCCCAACAGCATTAGGTGCTGCATAAACATACATAAACAAATATCAAAATACAAAAACGAGAAGAAACACTGATTCAAGGTTATGACTCATAGAAAGTTGACACGTACAGTGACGAGTTTTCACTGGAAAACTTTGAATACAATTCTCTCACATCCTGATTCGTAAAGTTAAAATAAGTTTCACTTCAACAGATCTTTCAGATGAATGCAGCAATTTCATCCAACCAGTAATGAAATCTGCAGGTTTAAAGAGGTGAATCTGATCGGTGATGGGACTCGTTTATAAAGGACTTAATGAGACCGTAATGAAAAGGGACTTTTCTCTGATCAAGATGTAAAGGTGCTTACCAGCAGGAAAGTCCGCACGTGAGGGATCTTGTTTATCTCCATCAGTAGTCTGAGTGCTTTCTCGTGGTTACTACAGTATTCCCCATACACAGAGAAACGTTCCCTCTGTAGTGAAAACAAAAGAGTCATTTTTCAAAACAAAACGTCTGTGAACTTATCAAATACATTTAACACATCAGAAATGTTCAGATCGTAATGAATCTGGTCTCACTTCAGATTCACCACGTGTTTTAATAATCCACCATAAGGCCTCTGATGCATTTTGGATTAGTAGCATCTACTTTTGCACATTCCCTTTTCTGAATTTCACGTTCATAAGAGAAGTGTCAAAGAGATTCTAAATGCTTTGTAACATCTCTTTGTGAAGTTCAATGGCACCTTCCTTTGACTATTCTTTCAGAGCTGAGAAGTGACATAAGCGGGTGATTTGGAGTAGTGAAACTGTCAAAGGCACAGAAGGATCCTCGCTGCTATCATTCTAACCTACATCATTCGAAACAACACAGGATGTGAAATCGAAGCATATAGGGTTTGTCTAAAAGCCACACCTTCACTATGGCCTACAAAAAGCTGAGTGGAATAGGAAGTTGCAAGTAAAAATAAGGATAAGGAAACCACGCACAATCTACAGTAAGCATCTAAATGTTAAAGCAACAGTTCACCCAAAAATAAAAATGACTCGCCCTCAAGTTGTTCCAAATCTGTATACATTTCTTTGTTCTGATGAACACAGAGAAAGATATTAGGAAGAATGCTTGTAACCAAACAGTTCTTGGCCACCATTGACTACCATAGAAGGAAACATTACAATGGTAGTCAACAGTGCCTGTAACGAGGAAGGCGGGACGAGAGCCGTGAGGGAACGGTGCGAGGCCGGTGACGCGAGTGATAATGAGTGTCAGCTGCGCGTTGCACCTGTCTCGCATCTCTCACGGAGGAGTGGAAGCATAAAAGGACGAGCGACAAGAGTAAAGGACGAGAGAGGACCAGGCCTGGACATTGTGTTAAGTTTTATTTATGTTTGTGTGGCCGGCAGTTGACCGTGAGGTAGCTGTCAGCCCTTTACTTTCGTTTTGTTGTTTGTTTATTTTATTAAAAGTTTGTTTAACATTCGCCGGTTCCCGCCTCCTTCTTCCCAGGTTTCGGCACCAATGTAAAGTTCCAAAGTAAACGTAAAAAAAAAAGCAGGCATTCTGTCAGGTCATGTTCCAGAAGAACTGTTTAACACCCATCCGATGAGGGATGAGGTAAGAGAGTATTAATGATGCATTGGGTGATAGAATGACATTCATCGGAGCTCCACAGGAACAGTCTGTAGGTACTGTAACCTTGACAGGGACGCTGTGCCTTCCTGATGGCTGATGGTGCTTGAAACCCCCTGATTCCTGACAGAGTAGAAAACTCTTTTCCAGAGGCAACTGTGAGCTTGTGACTGTATTCAATCAATGCATCTGTATTTCCCGGCTTCTGTCGCTTTCTATCCTTACAAATATGATACTGTTCGATATGTACCTTTCAAAAGTACTATGGCATATGTCCAAAATGCCATGGTAGTACCTGAGGTGGGTCTTACAGTATGTACTTCTTAATATACCATGACTTCACCCATGCACGTTGTGGTCCATCTATGTGTGTTTCTCTGTGGCGAGTTTGTGATTTGCATTAGTGTGTATATGCAGTGTGTGTGTGTAAATTTGGCAGGAGCTTAAGCGCTGTGGTTCAGCCCTCAGGGCTTCAGACCTCAGCACCTGTAATGAGAGAGCTTGGCACCATCACACGTCATCTATAACAAACATCTGCCCTGGCATATGCTCTTAAACAGTCCATCCAAGAACACACACGGCCTTCCAAACAGAGGGAAAATCACTACAGTTTGAGGTTAAAACCTCAGAATGTTTCAGTGAACTTGGTCAGAGGTCAGACATAAATGCCAAACCCAAATGGCTTGTTGTGAGAACGGTAGAGAGATTTAAAAGTGTTGAAAACTCAACGCAACAGATTACTTGTGAAAGCCATCAGATAAAATGAATCAAATCACTGAATACCATAATTATCATCATTGCCATATTTTCTAAGAGGAAAAACTGTTTTATCTTACAAAGTTCTACACTTCGGAATTCCAGAAGGCTATTTAGACAACACTAAGGAAACATGGTGCTGGTGATTTTAAGGTCATGAATCAAACAATCCTTTCAGCAACTGCTCAAAAATGTAATGAGCTTTAGCTGTGAAACAGACAGAAAACTCACGGACGGTTGAACTTAGTAAGGTTAAGTAAATCAAAAGATAAGTGTTTTCCCAACAATGCATAACACTGTGGATTGGGCTCAGTTAGGGTGGAGAAACTTTCTAAGTGGTCTGAAATGCTCTTCAGAAAATTAAAGTTACATTTAAACATGGAATGCTTTAGCAAAAGCATGAAAACATAAGCAGTCATGCACCGTATCGATTTCACAGATCTCGGCATAAAGCACATATTGACTGTGATGGCCCTAGGAAAAGACACACATGCTTTGAAGCTGAACTAAGGCAACTATTGCTTGAGATAACACATCCATGTGCCAAAGCATGCATTTAAGCAGAGCTGAATGACTTGCAGTCAGGAGAGTTAAAATGTCAGCTGCCTGAATTGAACAGTCATTACTACAGTAGGGGTTCTGTGTCTAGTGTTAAGTGCATGGAAATTAATACTCATACCGTCGTACAAATGCTCATTTTAGACAACTGTTTACTAGGCTGAGTAGCTGGTTCACTTCAGGCTCGCGTAAAGTTTGTTGTGGCAGTGGTACAGTTGTTTTTATTGGGTGAGTTTTCAATGTCAGAGGCTGACAATATTTTGAAAGAGTGGAGGCACTCTGGTGAATGCTTTGAGATTTAGTACTGTATATTTAAAACAATCAAATGCTGGGAGAAAAATAAGTTAACACTTAAGGATGGATTGCAAATATGACTTTGATGGTTTGTGTGACCAACAAGCTTGCCGTTCAGAATGAAGTTTACAAGCAGATTAAAGGAAGATGACGTGACACTATAAACTCACAAACTGGAGGAAGACGTGTCCGAGAGAGTGATGCGACTGAGGTTCAGGCTGCAGACTGCCGTCCAAAGCAGAGAGAAACTTGCATTGGACGTCCAGAATAGATTCGATGTTGGAGAACAAGATCTGAATGAGAGCGAAAATTTAGGAAAATCACTAAAAAAGCAACAGGGAACGTCTCTGAATAACACATTTTCACACACGGGCCTTCAAAAGTGTTTTGGCATTCAGGTCACATTTATTGCATAAATATTATTACATTAGATGCGCAACATATAAAAAACACAAATTTTACTTCATTTCGCCTTCAAATACACTTGCATTAAAGGGGTCATATGACACGGCTATAACGAATATTATTGTTTGTTTTAGATGTAATGTAATGTGCATACACGATTAAAGGTTCAAAAACACTGTATTTTCCACATACCGTGCATGTTCGTATCGCCTCCTTTGCCCCGCCTCTCTGAAACGCGCAGATTTTTTACAAAGCTCATTGCTCTGAAAAGCGAGGTGTGCTATGATTGGCCAGTTAACCAGTGCGTAGTGATTGGTCGAATACTGCAAGTGTGTGACGGAAATGTAACGCCTCTTACCATATTTGGAACATCAGGTTCCAAAGCAATTGTACTGACAGGTATGCCCACCTTACTTGTGTATACATTTGGGCGGTCTTAGTCAAATCATACCATGAACTGACGTAGATTTGTGGGGGTGTGGTTACACAAGGCGTTTCAGGCAGGTCTGGGTGAGCATTCGCTCTTAGATAGAATGCATCTTTTGTTCCGACACTATAATTTTTGCAATTTTACGTGTCTGATACATGCATGGGCAACTTATAACACACCAAAGACACGTATTCACGCCATATGACCCCTTTAATTCTCTATGGGGCAGCAGTTAGAAGCTGACGTTAACTTAAATCGAACAACAATAAAAATGAGCACGGGTCCAGTATAAAGTGCTTAAAAACAAAATTCTGAAAAGATTATCTGACATCTTATCTATGCAATACAATCATTCTGCATCGAGAAAAATAAATAAATAAAAGTAATGCATGTAAAGGATTTACCTTGACCTGCTCTGGCGTGAGACATTGTAGGTTTTCTGGCGTCTGTCTAATTCTCTGAAGAAAAGCCTGTTGACACAAAATAAAGAAAGAGAAGCTGGTTAGTGTTTACAAGTGAAATCACTGCAGTGTGAAAGAAAGATTTTTAAATATACGAATAATTTGCAAGTTCAATGTTTGAAACGTAACAGAAATACCCTGCATGTTTATACCCGGTCTCCTCCACCGGACCGCAGACACGACTGGACACTCAATAAGTGTAAAATGTATCGAACAGTCTCAGACGTATTCTGGTTATTGGACAGCTCAGCATCATAGACAAGTTGTCAAGGGCTTTCTAAAGAGAGCTTCATCCTGTAGCAAATACAGACTAAATGCTCACAATGAAAAGGATGGGGGCCCTACTCCACAAACCCGCACACACCAAACAGGCAACAAAATACATACACAACAAGATTATAAATATCTTCATGTTGATTTGCATGCTTTGTTTCAGAAGCGTCTCCTCAGGAGAAGGAGAGTCTTCCACCCATTCACTGGTTCTAATTCTGGCTCTGTAAAACGATTCTCTCTAACAGTGAGATGGACTCACAACGCCCCAATGTCTCTTCAATTACCCGTCACTCCGGCTACTGTCTCCAACAGTCTCCCACACCAACACCACACAACCAAAGCGTTTTTACCTGTCACATTACTGGTGTTTATCTACCCTTATTTTATTCCAAAACGGTCTGCTACATTCATTTTTGTGTTCCACACCAGAACAAAAACAAATGGGTCGGGAATGACATGAGGGTGTGTAAATTATAACACAATTTGAATATATTCCTTTAAACACACCATCAAGTCACGATAATTTAAGATAAAAAGTTTGCTAACTAGAACCATCCGCTGACCCACAGGCGGCAACTCCTCAAGTCTTTCTTAATGACAGACTAACTCCCAGTCACACTTCTGCATCTCTGGAAGACATTTACCTTGCTGACTTATGTTCCTCTAACAGTGTTCGTTTGTTAAAGCTCTGAGACACATTTAGCTACAAACTTCTGTAACATCACGGGACATCACATGCTTGCATTCAAAAAACACTGAATTCTTTACTGTGTAACACAATGCTGGAGCACCACTAAAAGAAGCAAATGTGAATCCTGAAAAAAAAGAGCGTTAATGGTTGTGAAGTAAACACATGAGAGCCCTGTTCAAAAGGGACTCGAACACAGCTTGTAACCGATACCCGGGGTAACTTGGGCGATGATGGTGATCGTGTTCTTTGCTGCAAATCCCGGGGGCAGCGTGAGGGGACCGTCCCTCAGGCGTGTGCTAATTCAATCTTTCATATGGCCCCATCCGGATACAACCATAAAACGCTCATCTAAGTGTGACTCAGCCCGAGGGGGTCGCAGGGTTACAGACAGGCTTTGGGGCTTCAAAACTGCTACACAGACAGAACAAAAAAACGTGTGAAGGAGCATCTGGATAATAAAGAGCTTAGTTCTTTGAATTTTACTCCAATAGAATCCCTGTTAACAAATACTGTACTGTTGGGAAAATATCATTTAAAAACGACAGCGAAAAAAAAGATGACTATAAGATGTTAAGTGTCATTCACCTCTAAAAGGGTCCTCTTTTTTAATGAAATTTTTCGTTCATTTCCGGGTTTTCTTTTTTTGATGGATTTGTTCTAAATCATTTTGAAAAGTAATTCTTGTTTTTAAATACCCATGAGTAGAAGGTTTCTCTCCCATGTCTCACTTGACTGCATTGTGCTGTTCTCCGGTCCTCTACCGCATCACTCTTGCGCTTACGTCAAAAAATCACATAAATAAACAAATACTATAGTGCTACACTGTGCTGTCATGGCAACCGCTACCGTTCCTCTGGGCAACGGCGAGTGTGAAGTCAGCAGCAGAGGATGACAGGTGCGAGCGGGGCATGTTTGCAGGATGAAAAATGAATTCATTCATTCTCATTCAGAGATGCACAAGGCACTGATCTAATGAAATACTGAAAATCAATCTTCAAATGCAATTTGTTATGACTTGTAATCTCTTCTAGTAATCAGATGAATCTGAGTTTTATCTCAATAAAAAGGAGCTGAGACAGACCTAAACAAGATGACTGAACTTTGTTCAGTTTGTCCGTGCCTGTAATATGGGGAGGTGTTTAGATATGAACTTGCATCCAGGTAAAAAAACACAATACATTTCAACAGGTGAGTGTCAGAAAAAATACATAAAAATACAGTTATTATAATTAATATAATTCATCAAATAAAATATTAAAATAATGAAATAAAAGAAATCTAAAAACAAAAAAAATCTAAAACACACAAAAAAAACCCAGCAAAATAAAACAGGAGAGTATCATAGTAAAAATACAGTTTAAAAATTAATTCATAAAATAAAACAATATAAAAAATAAAATAAAATAAAAACAAATCAAATCAAATCAAATAAAGGATGGTGGTATAGATGGCAATGTTGGTACACATTTTAATTATAATGCAGCTCAATGTGGGACCTGAGGCAAGAAGCACAGATCTCGCCTAACAAAGAGTTTAAGTCACATCCATGATCCAACAAATTTACACATTTTACACTCCTCCAATGAGGCTGAAATACTGAATGCTGTGACTATGGCCGTTCCGTCCAGCTGGTATGAGAGACAGGGGAATAGAGTTACACACAGTAGAATAGCCACAGGCTATTAGATCTGGATGAGAATGAATGCGTCCATATGGCCCCACTAAGGAAACAAGCTGTTCGCCGACTCTTTTTTTTCCCTCCTCAATGAAATGTTTTGCCAGGAAACAGACGTTATAATTTTGCCACCTGCAACATGGGGTGACCTTAACCAAAACACGAAGACTTACTTCAGTGACAGGAGAGAGACCTTGGCCCCTTGCATTTCAGGAAGGAAAAGGCAGAACAAACCATTTCCGTAACAAAAAGGCTGCTGTTTCCCACACAATACATAAACACTGCTTATTGTCTAGATGGCTTTCCTTTTAAATTAGTCCATTATCAAACAATGATTGTCATTATTGGGAAATGGGGGGGAGCTGGATAGGAAGCGTGTACTGCCTGTCACCCTTGTATTGTGGATGGACTACTGCCAATAAACTTACCACATGGAAACAGTGAAGTAACACGCACAGAAACACACATATGCCAGCTCTGTGATGGTATGTGAGGCTTTATAATGCATTTAAGAAGGACAGCAATGGCTTATGTTGTAGGTTGATAAAAACATATTTGATACCAAATCCTGCTTCACTGACCTCAAATCTAAACCATTCGTCAACACAAAAACAAGTTTGTTTGCACGGTTTTAGAATTAAACATGCCTACCCGCAGTGGTAAATGGATAAATCTTATCATTCGAGAAAATCTTACCGACTGAATCTTTCAGATACGACAAAACCAACACAGGTGCAGAATATGCAGCCAGCACAATGAGACCAACGTAGATCAGCTACTGCAGCGAAGTCAGCAGGAGTTTATGTGTCACAGAGCAACCGCAAGCAGACTGATAAGGGACTACATCAGCACATCTTACCAGAGTCTGACAAGAGGACAACATGAGTGAGAAACATTCATCCAACTCATCTTAGTCTTTAAAGAACCACGTCTGTCACACTTGCTCGTTCACAGAGGGGTCAGACACTTCACCAGTCCACTCAAATGACCTTCTCAGTGGCCTCTCTCACAGAAGAGAGAGTCCATCATTGTCATGCAAACTGACAGAGCACTCAAATCCTCTCTGGTAAACAAACACTACTGCAACTCAATTAGCAGGACATCAACAATGCCAATGTGTGGCCTATTTCAAGTATGGACAAGTGAAAATGTATTATAAAGGTAGATCGACAAAAATCACTGAATAATAATATAATAACTAACAGCCAATATAGAAAAATGCAACCACGCCTGCCAAATTGTTACTTTAAAGTGATAGTTCACCCGAAAATGAAAATTCTGTCATCATTTTCATTTTTCTGCAGAACACAAAACAAGATATTGTGAAGAACGTTGGTAACCGAACAACGGCAGTGCCCGTTGACTTGCATTGGTTTTGTGTCCATGCAATAGAAGTCAATGGGTACCGCTGTTGTTTGGTTACCAACATTCTTCAAAACATCTTTTTTTCATGTTCTGCAGAAGAAAGAAATTCAAACAGGTTTGAAATGACAAGAGGGTGAATAAATGACGACAGAATTTTCATTTTTGGGTGAACTGTCCCTTTAAGTCACTTAGGATAATATGTTCAATTGAACAGGCTGCATGTTAATATATAACTCAAATGCTTTATTTTAGAATGCTTTAAGAAACCCTTTTTAGTTGTTAAATGTCAGACACCGTTTAGGAAGTAAGAATCTTCCTCACAAAAATCTTTTTTTAAGAATGAACAGCCCTAAAATCTGAGCAATGGATGAACGGAGGTGAAACTCATATTGGGGAAATAAAGTTCAGTTCTCTTTACAGAAAGCAAAAAAGAGGAAGGATATGACTGTGGACAGGAAACAGTGTGGTGTGTGAAGAGGCTTCATGTGGTCAGCATCCGTCAGTTCAGAGAATAAGGCCACATGCATGCAAGTGTATAGTCAACACAGAAAGAAAGAAAAAGAAAGAAAGAAAGAAAGAAAGACCGGTAGGGAATGCCCTATTGTTCTCTGTCTATCAGTCTAAGTGTGTATAACAATAGTCAAAAATTGACATAACTATAGTTCAAGACATCAGTTGTCTTGTAATTATGTCATTTATGACTATTAGTTTGGTTCAATGTGACCATAATAACAATTATTCAAAAATGACCAAAGCATCTCACTTGCTGAAGATCCAACACACCAGCTGAGATGAATCGCCCCACGACATAAGGCCAGACATGGGCAAGAAGCCTTTTGTTTGATGTGAATCAGTCAGGCAAAGATGGTCAGACAGTAAGGTGGACCAAACCAGACTGGCCATATGCTGTGGTGGACGTCAACCTCTCCCAACAGCGCTGAGGGTCAAGAGCCTGCTGCCACCACTTCTGCCACCAGCAGACGTCAAGGCTAGCACCGTTCTGGGTCACCTAGCAGCACTATACCACAGACGGCCAAAACCAGTATGATGGACAATAAGAAATGATTTGTACTGACATACCCATTACACAATCGTCATGTGTATAGGCCTATATAATGTCATGTAAAATAGCCAGGCAATTTACACTTAAAGGGCCCTATTTTAAAGATCTAAGCGCATGGTCTAAACCGCAGGTGCACTCAGGGCGTGTCCGAATCCACTTTTGCTAGTTTAACGACGGGAAAACGTTCGGCGCGCCCAGGCGCATGGTCTAAATGGGTTGTCCCGATTCTCTTAATGAGTAATGGATGTTTTTTGGCCGTAACGTGCAGTAATCCAATCAGAGTCTCATCTCTCATTCCCTTCAAGAGCCAGTTGTGCTCGCGCCATGGCGGATTCGCTATTTTCACGGTGGAATTTGCAAGAGCAAAGACTGGACGCTTCTCCAGAGAGGAAAGGCATCTAGGACAAGCCAGATTTTTATCTTTATGTACACAATAATAATATTTTACATTGTAAACTGAAACCCGCCCAGAGGCGCATTTTCTACTAATGCGCTCTTTAAATAACAAAAAAAGATTGCGCCGTTGACTTTAGACCAGGTTTGAGTTGGTCTATGTCGCAGTATTTTCAGTTCCTCTTTTTTAGACCAGCACGCCCATGGGCGCACAAATGAGTGCAAATGCATTTGCTATTTAAACAATGTGGCGCAGGATGGGAAAATGAGAACTGCATCGGGCTGAAACTAGCAAAAACACTTGCGCTGCGCCTTGCGCCAGGTGTACGATAGGGCCCAAAATTGGGAATGCTGTGTATATAAACTGCAGATGTAGAAGATAAACTATTTTTATTTGACACAGTTGTTAATCAGGGTATCAAGCCATCTGATTACTAAAATACATGTTACGTGTCATAAGATCCTGTTTTAACCACATCCACTTTAAAGCACACATGAAATCTGTCACACGAGGGCAAACACAGTAGCAGCACCCAATTGAAATAAAGGACAAGACTGGCTGTTGTGACATGCTGCTTTTAAACCCCTAGTTGTGAAACTAGGGTAAAATCTGCAGTTTCATTAAAAGAGACAGTCCTCAAAAACTCATTGACTAAAGCTATGTACAACAAAAGTTACAAAACGCACCTTAGCCCTTGATGTCAATTACACAGGAACAGTTTCATGGCAAAATTGTTGATAGAAATGTAAAAAAAGTTAACACAAGCTTATGTGATTTAATGCATGTAATACATTACTGTAATTCACTGTATAAAGAAGGTTAACTGATTAAAATAATAAAGTAATCAGCTGTGACCCCATTATGCAAGAACAATAATTCCAATCCAATTCTTAAGTGCTTTGGGTGAGCCGAAATTGCTTAAAAACATAAGGGAAGCTACAAATGATGAAAAAGCAGAAACGATTAAACATTTGAGCACACTTCTGAGCCTTCAAAGTGGCACGTGATTCTTACCGATCGTATCAAGAAACAGAAGTGAGACATCTGAAAACAGTGCTGTCCTGTTTTACAGGCTGTACAAAGAACAACATGTACAAACTAAAGTTCTGACTTGACAAAACTGAAACTTTAAAGACCTACAGGTCATGTTTTTGGTCCCACAAAACAACAGTCGGAGTGAAATAAAGCTATTCATCCCACATTTGAACTGTACCGCTATCTGACCTTTTTAGTTAAGGTATGCCATAAGATACACAAAAATCATTCCGTAGCTAATAGTTTACAGTTTACACTAAAATACTAGCAACAAAGTAAAAACTACCAAGGGGCAAGATTAGGTAATATACTACATGAAAGTTCTCTCTCCTTCAGGCTATGACAATTGTATATTGACACATCAAACAACAATGTTTAACATTGACACACAATCAGATTTACAATCATGAATCGTCTCCAGTTACTTGGTACAATTCCTGGACATCAGAAACACAATTTCTGATCTAACAAAATCACAGTAAGGATAAAGACGTTCTTAAGTGCACATTTGTAGTGTAGTGAGTCAGAGCATCAGAAAACTAAATGCCATTTATCAAAATTCACATTGAAAGCAGCAGCAGATATTTCTGCAGACATGGAGCTTTACTAGCAGTCAATTTACCTGAGTCACTTTTATCCAGCAGCATTTCCACCGAAGCAACAATGAAGATGATTACAATACACAACAATACAGGGAACCTGGGTATTCAGAAAAACTAGGACAGTGTGAAGAAAATACACTTCTGTTCAGAAGTCTGGAATGTCAAATGCACCTTGAATTTTAGTTCATGTTAAAATTTACATTTATGCATTTGGCAGATGCTTTTATTTTATTCTTACAGTACATTCAATCTATACATTTATCAGTTTGTGTGACCTGGGATTGAACCTATGACCTTTGTGTTGCGAACACAATGCGCTTATCAATTGAGCTACAGGAATTTCCATGATTCATCTTCTTTTTTGCTCTTTGCTTAGAGCAGCCACAGACCTGAGTAATGGCATACTGTACTAAAGAGATGCCATCTTACTGTACAACAATATCATTTCCAACCCCTTCCCTATGTGAAAACCTATGGGACTGCATGGATCACAGACAATATTCTATAAGGAACCTTATGGATATTTTATGAAATCAAATTCACTCAGACATAATAGGCAATAATAGACAGGATATCGTTTAAAATATAGGACATCCACTTTCGCTTTGTCCAGGACGTCCGTAAACCATAAACCATCAGGCCTTCCTTCACTTAAACGTCTCAACACATGTTGCGAACAATAGCATCCTGCCCAAAGTTGTTTTTCCCGCATTAAACAAACAGTGCCGTTTACTTGCTGGTACTTCAGCATTCAACGAACATTAAAGGGTCACAGAAAAACCCCTGAGGTTTCAAACCTCACATTTGTGCGGGTGAGGAGAATCTTGACAACCCACATTAGTTCCCACAACGTGAGCAACAGCAAAACCGACCGAATCCGACGCTCACGCTTCCTCTGAATACCCGACAAAACTCACCCGGGCTTTCCAAAGGGCCCTTTCATGGCTCGCTGTGAGAATCTGCCTCACTGCAAAAGCGTATGAAGTAGTTTTGGATGCAAGGAAGGGCCACTTTGGCCGGCGTGGCGTGAAATCGAATAAATAAACTGAGGGAGAAGGGGGGGAAGCGAGAAAGAGAAAAAAAATCCTCTTTGTGGTGGCGACACAGCTAATGGAGACAAAGAACCGAGCAGCATGAGGATGGGGTCTGAAAGAGGGGACCCGAGATCGGCCCTTTTTCCTCATGACTCTGGTTCACCATCGCCCCTCTCCACCGCCCGCTCCAACAAAGTCCTCATTGAGTTTGGCCCCCTGTCCCGCACTTCCGCTACGAGAGGCTTTAAAGTTCACGGCTGTTTGAGCTGCTCATAACGGTGGAAATGGAGAGCAGACAGACAGAAATGAGGGTGACGAGAGAATTATCTAATAAGCAGAGGAAGAGCATGTGAAAGAATCTAATGGAAACCCGATCGAGATGATATGACCAAAAAACACAATGACATTACAGAAAACGTAGGTCTGCAAACCTTGTCATTAGGGTGGATGCCATGCCGTTGCTACGCAGTTGCTACGGTACTCTGGGTTGTTGTGGATTTTTTGTTCACTTTATTAACCAGGCTAATCACTTAAGAACAATCTTCTTACTTACAAAGCCAGCCTATCTATGATATTCAGTTGTCTAAATATACAGATCACTCCTACAATGCAAGTCTATGAGATTTTTTGTTTGTTTAGGGCAATTCTATGCAAATATCAACCTACCTTACCATGAAAAATATTACATTTTTCACCATACTGATAGAGAAGATGTCAATATTTGGTGGTCATTTTCAGAACTGTCCTTTCCATGATGGATCCATATTCCTTGATAATGGCCATGTAAAAATTTGCTTCTGAATACTTGCTGGACAGCACTGCTACAAAGGTTTGGTGTTGACATGTGGTAGTCCAGAATCAGATCTCAGTCCAGATTGGAGGGACCATCTGGAAGGCATTTGGGTTCATCTCCATGGAAGAGCGATCGAGCACATGGAAGAGTGCCATGAGAGCCAGGGGTTCATTCACCACAGGGGGGAAAGGAGACACTAGACCCTGAGCTGGCCTATATGACATGAGCTGACACCAGCGCTGGTCATGTGTCACCCATCATTATCTTGACCAGTCAAACAAACACACACAGTCTAATTACCTGTGGTGTACTACTGACGTATAACTGCATGTATCTGACCGAAGTAGCTTACTTTTATCATTTATCACATGCTTATATGAGTGCGTGTGCATATTATCTAATTTCCTCATGTGCCATTTCTACTCCCTTCTAGATGAATGGAGTCGAGTCATTACTACACGGTATGCCAAACATTCACAAAGTCATCAAAACCGCAACAGTGATTTATTCGAGTCACATATATGCACGATTTCATCCATTTCTGTATTGATTTAATTTAAAAAAGTGGCTTTGGTGGCTGGACGAGAAGACTGTGTGTTTACCACAAAACCCTCCCACGTGATGACATAATATCCGATATCATTGCACATACTGAATCTGTATTATGTTACTTAATAAAACTTTGGTTTTAAATGCTTTGCACAGCTAAAATGTATAAAAGTCTGAAGTGAGTCTGAATCAAACAGAATTTACAGACTGATGTCATTACAATACCTTACAAAACCTTACAATAAGAGATTATTGAACAATATTAATATGTTGAGCTTATTTGGTGAAACTGAATTTATATGGCAATATGTTTAATTCAATTTTAATTCAATTCCATTTTATTTGAGTAGCACTTTTCGTGTTGCGAAGCAGCTTTACATACACGTAAGCAGTAGTTACAGTAGTTTATAACTTGACGTCTCATTGTTTCTTGCGTTTTTTAGAAAAAATATTTTTAATTTTCTTTTAATTTCTTTTTTACTTTCATATTATACGTCTATGGTCACATCTTTATCTGTTCTGTGTGTTCAACATGTTTTTTCTTTTTCTACTTGTACAGCTGATTTAATAAAAATTAATTTGACTTGATTTGACTTAATATTAGAATTTAGTACTGTTATGGGTTAATTTTTTGTTTTAACTTTTTTCTACTTAAGAGCTAAAAAAAAGTCCTATTACCACAAACAATGGGGAATTAAATGACTTCAGTTCAGTTCTTTGATTAATCTTAATAAGTTTCTCAAATGCAATCACTTCAGTGTTTGAATGGCCATTACATCAGCTAACAGGTACTAATGCGGTCCCCCAGCGTTCTTTAGAGCATGAGTCAATAATTCAGTTTAAAGCCGTCACCCTGACATCAGTCCACATTCATCAATGCTGCACACTCCTTTGTTTGTCCTGGGCTGAGCCGAGCAGGATAAGTTAACATCACAGCGTTCATATTTCGTTCCGTTCAGGAACGGGAAACTCCAAACATCTGGAAGAACCCTGAAGAGTCCATCAAAAAAATCCAAGAGTCATGACACTATGGCTGGCCTGTGGCAACAAATCGCAGGGGCAATCCCCTCTGGACAATTTTGGAATTCCTCAGAGCTCTCCCTCTCAAACGGGGCCAAAGGGTCAATGCATCATGTATGGGCTTCTATTGCCGGCTCTCTCTTTGCACAACATGCCTCTCAAGTAGGCGACTATTGTTTGCAGCTACAGAGGTAAGGTTTGGCGTGTGGTCACAACCAAGCCAAGGGTGTGAGCGAGAAAACGCTGTTATTTCATTGTAGCTAATTCAAGCAAATAACCACCACCACCATCCCACAGAGCGATCAGAGGCAAAGCCGACATCATGTATATGTATATATGTATATGTATATATGCATACTGTGTGTGTGTGTGTGTGTGTGTGTGTGTGTGTGTGTGTGTGTGTGTGTGTGTGTGTGTGTGTGTACTCACACAAATCCCCGCCACCTGAACAATTAAACAGCCGAGAACACAAACCAGAGCTTGTTAGGCTTTGAATACAAATCTTGCAAGTTATATAAGCGTCGGTTTAATGTCTGTGATATTGCTGCGAGCCACAATCTGTGCTTTATTGAACATTTTGAGAACATCTGCAAAAAGACGTATTCCATATGACTGCGCATACCTCTCCGACATCTGAAAACATTCACAATCTCAAACACATGGCTTTGTTTGCTGTCTGTTTGTTTGCAGAAGGTGTACTTTAAGTGTCTGTGTATGTGTGATGGCACTTGGCCAGATTGATGTGATTAAATGTGAAGTGTGAATCAAGCTAGTATGAGAAGGTGTTAGCTACACTATCGATGGAAAATATGTCAAGAATGTTGTTCTGTCTTTGATACCCGAATAAACAAACTATTCATTAGCATCCTAAAGGCCTCTCAGGAACACAGACGTCTTTATCAGCTTCACGCTGTGCTCATGACCTCACAGTGACTCACCAATCAGCTGGCTTTCTCATATCTGCACATTTGACTTTCAGTTCAGACCGTCTGATTGGTCTAGTCTACGATGCCAAATATCACTTAGAACATCAGCAGGTTTTCTTACTCGCAATATTTGTCAAAGCACAAAATGGCACAGCCAGATTACTTGAACAAATTTTGCAGTTTATTCAGTACAGAATCCACAAAAAGATGACTCAAGATATCCTCCTACATAACAATAACTTTATGTATCCTTTGTTTACCCAGGATAGACTCTCTAAGATTAAAAATCTCTTTCACAGGAGTGGCCTGGCCAAGAATGGATAGCAATACAATCATGCAAACATTATACGAGATCTTGGGTGGCTCCTTCTCCATTTACAAAGTGTGATAGATAAAAAGAAAGACTAGCTTCCACCGCAAAGAGCTGAAGTATTTCCTTTACCGTAAACCCATGAGTTATGTTATCAGGGGAAGTCAAAAACATGTGGAAGGATAATACAAGATAACGTAAACCAGTGACTCAACTGCATGAAAATGTAATCTGTTTTAGTATCATTATACCGATATCAGATGTTTAAACATAGCCTTGAGGAAATGTCTACCAAGCTAACTGTGCTCAGGAAAATTCAAGAGATTCCTGAAATTCCTCGTGCTGATTTGTGCCCCTGTGGCATGGATTATAACGTGCGACTTGTCACGACTTTAAAACACCGTGATAATCTGACACTTCAATGGATGGCACAATGTGATCAGCAGATACAGTGCATCAGTAATGCAGCGCTTTACTTAAAATCTTCTATTTTTTATATTAAAGTGCCACTGAAATGCTGTCGTGATACAAGAGCTGCCAGCTGCAGACTGTTGCTGTACAGGTGGCCTTGCTGCTCATAATCATCCGTGATTCTGAGCATCTGCAGCATATGTGGGGGCTAACAGACTCACTGCATATCAGAGCTGGCAGAGAAACCACCAGTTGGATTACAAGATAATGTGCCAAAGACAAATTGTCAACAGAAACCTGACTTCTCTTACAGTTTTGTGATAGGATTAATCATTTGAAACAGGTCATGCTGTCACTGACCCATATTTGTTGGACTATTATCAGAACATCTGTTATGTGTGGAGGACTAGACCATCTTATCTTTATTTTTTCAGCTCTTCTCATATCTTTAGATGATATTTTAAGAAATGTCTAAGGGGTTTTGTGTCCATACAATGGAAGACAATGGGGGCCAACGTTGTGTGCACACCCGAGTACGTTCAAGGTTCTTTGCTGATCCTGGTCCCCTCCACCCTGTACTTTCCTGTCCTCTCCTTACACACTATGCTTTCTAGCAAATGCACAAAAAAAAATGCATTCAAAACTTAAAGTGTTATTTACACTTTAATTCTGAGCTGAGCTGCTGTTTCTGCAGTGTGACTAATGCAGACATTAAGCTATAGTTGCTGGTTGTGACAATGTGGTGCAGTTCGGGTCTACAAAGCAAACTATATACAACCCAGAAAACCTAAACTTGTGCTCCCCTCCTGCAAGCACTCAGACAGAGACATCATCTGCAAGCAGGAAGCACGCCGCTTCCACTTCCTCTCTCCGGTCCTACATACATTCCTCTTAGCCTGTTTGGACCAATTCTCACTCCTCCTTGGGAGCCCAGCTGTGGCACAAAAACTAACAACAGCTGGAGGGGCAACAAAGACATCAGAGGGGCTGCGTGTCACTTATTACAGGAAAGAGACCCATACAAATGCTGGAGATGCCCATATATTCATTGCTTAAATCAAACAACACTTTTGTGCAAGTCCCTAAAACCCCAGGGGTTGAAATTAGCTTACGGTCTTGATGTCTGCGTCTGATAAATAGACAGTAAATAAATGAGGTACTTAATAAACTGCTCTCTGCTACTGATAAAATTCACACTAAATATAAAGTCAGTACTATAATAGAACATACTAAATCTGATAAAGAACTTGCTTCACGATGAGTGTGAAGCTATGCAGGTGTGTGTAGTATAAATAAATGACTGGAAATATAAGTTAGCTGGCACTGCCCTGACCTGTGTTTTTAAACCAAATGTATGACGTACGCTTATGACTGCCCGTCAGCTCCTGCGGGATTATGGGATAGCAAAGAGTAAAGTGCCTACTGGTTGCACACTTCTCAGCGTATGCTGATGTATGTCATTTAGGTATTGTTCATCCACTGTATCATAAATAGCAAGTATCCTAGCATTTGATGTGCGACCAAGCATTATTCATTTAGCATAAATGGCAAATTCTAAATTTGGCACATATGTGAAGTATTAGTATATCCCATTACATTTATCTTTTCTAACCTAAAATGTGCAAAGATAAGATTCCAAAAATGCTCTTGAGGGAATTGCTTGTTCTGCCAGAGGCTTATGAAATTTGCCTTTGGAAGTATGGCATTATCCTTTTGGAATATCTGTCTGAGAGTCCTCATGGAATTTCACTGATAAACATTGGCAGGCAGAGCCATTCTGGGAATGACAAAGACACAGTCCTGAAACCTCTAATAAAAAGTATCTTGTTTAAATATCTAAACAAATTTATGAGGCAATCAACAGTCTCCCCAGAGTGTGGCAGCCCGCCATGTTCAGAACGACTGTGTGCACTGACAAAAGAACATCAGACCACCTGAGTTAAAAGGCAGCCGTCCTGATATCAATCTCTAGCTGCTATTTTTCCACACAATGCCTTTGGACAAACAGGGGCCATAAAGAGCCATGCAACGCAATGCCGTTTCCTCTCCCATTCAACTGAATCGCCGCTGTCTGCTTCGCTTCACCTGCATCAACATATCTTGATGTGAGACCGTCATGTGCATCTGCAAGGACTAATTTGATTGGTCGCGCTTCACTTAACGCTTCCAGATCGAATAACATCAGACACACCACTAGGGACATGTTCCCCTTGAGACTTCCCAGATGAGAGTAGTCTATGATTTTTTCCCATACAGAAAAAAGAACAATTAGGACAAGTGTACCCATCATCTTCCAGATTGTCCTTTAGGAACAATGAACAACACTCGTAAGTCAAAAAGGTCATTCAAAAACACTTTAAAGCGGCCCTAACACACGCGGTTTCTGCCAATCTCATATTAATCTTGAGTACCTATAGAGTAGTATTGCATACTTCGTATCTTCGAAGAGTATTTAGTTTGATCACATTTATAAAAGATAGAAACAGCCGTGCGATTTTTTCCAAAAGCATACGGCGCGTGCGGGGGGGAGGGGTAGGCTGAACTAAAGCCTGTGCGCACCCATTGCCAACAAAACACAGACATCAGTTTCACTCACCGCATGCGGTTCATGTCCGGCATCTAGCACTGGGATGGCTCCATATATCAGTTTCAAACGATCTCCAAATCCAGCGTTATATCCACCATTTATATAACATTCATCACCCAATTGCAGTGAAACAAACAAACACCTGAACTTCGCGAATGTATGCTCTCGCTCTCTCCTGCACACAAGTGAAAGTGACTCCTTCTCCTGCTCTCCTTGCTGCCGCGTGCTTTTCCGGGAGAATTGTCCAATAAGGGACTAAGAAAAATTGTTACGAAACAGTTTTATATGTTCGAAAAAAACTTTCCGAAACCTGTACAATCGCTGGGGGAGTGTATCGAGCACAGAAATACTACGTAATACGCCCAACTCGTTTTTTGACAAGTTGACCATGTTAAGCATGAGAAGACAGCACGTTTAACATTGTAAAGAAGTCAGAATGCATGACACACCATTGCAGCACCCCTTTAAACGCTTACTGCCAAGTAGATCAGACCATCATTTGGTAGCTTTCACAAAAGCTACTATGACCCCAGAGCTTAGCAGGCCTATATGAAGGATTGGCACAAAACAGCTTCCTGCTCATTGCCATACTTATAAAATCTCTCAAAACTGCAGTCCCTTGGTGCTTCCTAAATGTATCACAGGATCAAGAGGCTTTAGATGGGACAAACGTCCTGGTGTGGAATGTAACAGAGATATGCATTATGGAATGCACTAAAAATGTAATAAATGGGCTTGATGTACTAGTTATAACTCACTTAACTGTGTATGGAAGTATAAATGGATTCATGATCATTTATTCTTAAATCCAGGCAAGCTATGTCATGAACTGATGCTAATCAGAGCAAGAAAACACTTGCCAAACTATGCCAAGTCCCTATCTGCAGCTTTCAGCAATATATCTGCATTCATTTTATTCATTAGCTTAATTTAAAAACATTAACATTAAATGTGGTGAAGGGTCACTGCTGATTCAGATAGGAGAAAAAAGTTGCTGAGATTCCCCTCCGGAGAATCTCACCTTGCTGCTGTCTTTATGAGACTAGACTTAAAAAGGGAACTGACACATGACCAGGAAATACACTTTAATTTATGTTAACGTTACAGCTTATTTGAATCATCTTCAAAAGGTGACAGACTTGTGTTTCTCGTATTTAACATGTTCGTATGTCAAACACACGGTCATTTTCAAAATTTTACACCCGTAAAGTACCACCCTGGAGATCACCCAAGTTTAAATGACTAAAAACACCCAATGGAGAAACTACACACGCACACAGACCATCAGTGAACCTCCTGATGTTTCCTAAAAACAGTCCCTTGTGCAACTTCATGCTTGTTGATCAAATTCCTGGTTGTTCTTTTATTAAAAATGTCAACAAAGTCTGTTTTCGGAAGGCTGCCTGTTTCACAAACTTTGGCTCTTCCCTTTTCTTGAGGGAAACAAACTAAACGACTGACTGAAATAGAGACTATTTGGCAGCTTCACTAGTGCCCGTTATCTACAAATGAAGAGTTTTATGAGCCTGTAAATGAGACAACAATTACCACTCAACTGCTGAATGCAACCAGTCACATGGTGAGCTCAAACTACAACACAGGCAAAGTTAAGTTTAACTTCAGGTCATGAAATTCATACACTCACCGACTGTAGAAAAGACAGGTTTCTCACGTAATCCCGTTCAGTGTTCAATATTTCATTTAAAACGCACAGTCTCAACCGGAGTTGTCGGTCCGATTCCTTTCTGTTCTGCTCCCCGTTTTCATGTTGACTGTCCTCTGTGTTTATTTCGCTCATTTTTAAAGACCCCTCGAGAGCAACCGCTCCAAACGAACCAAAATATACACAAACTGCGTGAAAACTCCGGACCGAGGTGAAAAATTAATCCATTTAATCCGTCGTTTGCTGCACGCAACCCTTCAGGAGGATGCGGCAGGCAACATGTTACATTGAAATTGAAGAAACTTTTGTGAAAGTAGCGGCGCGCGACATCGAAGTCAACCGCAAAGCAATTTGCATCTCATTTGAAATGCTTTTCGTTTAAAAGGCAAACCAATGAAGTAGCCCGCTGGGTGTCTGCAGTGAAGAAAGCGTCCAGAGGAGAAATGATGTGCAAAACTGGATTGCACGTGAAACGATTGAGTAATCGTGAAAGGACTGATAAACCCGTGCAGTAAAGCAACAGCGAAAGCCGAAGTAGCGGTTCACGAGTGTTAAGGGCTATTGAATGTGAGCTACATGAAAAGTGAGACGCTTGTCGGAGCTGGAGAGAGAGAGAGAGAGAGAGAGAGAGAGAGAGAGAGAGTCTGCCGCCGCTGAGGGACCGTCTGCAAGTTGCAGCGCTTGCGCAATCACGTCTTCAGTTTTTAGGGCAGCATGTTTGCATGGGTAATTTAATATCGCTTCATTTTTTTATTTCACTAAAGCACCACAGTTTAATTAGCCTAATATTTTGTTAATTTATGTCCAACCATTAAACAACGTAGTTTTGATATTCAGTCAATAAATCTCAGACATTTACTACATTTATTTTGTTTCTGTCTGTGCTGACCCCCAGTGCTCTTCATTAGGGCAAACCAAATTTAAAAGTCCATGAAAATATAAAAAAATATTGATCACTGTTTGCAGTGTTTGTGTTATCGGTGTCATAATACTTGTTTTTTTCTAATGCACAGACTTAGTTCGTACCCTTTGTGCCCTTGAGGTGAAGCTTTCTCAGCATGATGAGCCCATCCACATCCTGTTTACTCACTGACAAAAGACTAAAACCAAGACTACAGTTATACTCCACCTCGCACGCACTCACAAATTATACCATCAAACCACCAGACCCCACCAAATGATGGGTAAAGGGTGTGAATGACTAGTAGGTCTGGTTTAAATCACCATTAACCTGCAGGAGTCTTTCAGCTGCGGGCATTACAGCTAGCAGACAGGTGTCAATAACCACTGGCACCACGTTGGCATGAGTTCTGTCCAAACTTACTGAACACAGTAATAGCCAACGTATACTTTGACGTGACTTAATTATTGCTCTTCACGAGTAACCTAAATGGCTAGGATGCCACAACGGTAATTTAAGTAATGTGTTACTATGTTAAACTCATACGTAAAGGATGCTGCACGTATAGTCTGTGAAGCCGAGCGCCATCTAGTGGCAACCTCAAAGTAAATTAACAATAGTTTTATTATAAGTGTTTAAATGTGGATTTACTGTTTGTAATACCATAATTTAGATACAAATACCATGGTTAAAGTATTACGTTGAGACTATTTGTGGTTACTATGGTTTTACTACAAAAAAACAACATAGTGGATACTATTGTCAAACAATTGCTAATTTTCGTAGGGGAAGATTCTAAAAAAATAAAATAATTAAATAAAACGCAGGTTTTGCTGATGTCAAGAGTATATTTCTATTTAAACATGCGCAACGTTGACAGGGAGACCCCCAGTGGGGACGTAATGACGTCACCAACGATCGGCATCTTTCAGTTTCTCACATCAAAACCCTTCAGCGAAGGTAAGATCCGTCTTTTCTGTTTGGGCTAGCGTTTTTAGAACGATTTGAGAATATTATCATCCCATTTTTTATATACAGTTTATATACAAAAATAAATCTTAACTTTTTGCAGTATTTGAGGTATGAAAACATTCCAATTTTTTCTGCTATTATGGTCAATTTGTCTAGATTACATTTCGCCTTTTCTGCAATTAAAATCAACGTTTTTGGTTTGGAATTTGGGAGTAATGTCAGACGTTAGCAGAATTAAACACAAATTATAATTTTACCTATAACACATGCTGGAAGAGCATGTGTGTAGGCCTATAGTATAATCAGAAAAACTAAAAATAATTTTGTAGTGGTTTCTTCCAGAGCTGTATGTGTCCAATTCCATTTTATAACCAAATTGTGCTGTACTTTTAGTTAGTTCGTTCAGATTAAAAAAAAAAAACAGTATTAAGGAAAAGTTACACAGATGATCTTGGAACATTTCAGTTTGACCTTATATTATTCTGACTTTCTGACAGATTGGCTTGTCTGTGATTCTCTTCTATGGTATAAGAAGCTCTTGCCATGTCCTATTCAGCACTCTGGCTGGCATTATTATACTGGACACTCCTGCACTCCCCAAACAAGTGTAGCATTTTAACCAAAGCAGACCTGCAAGAACTAGAGAAGATCAACGCCTGGGTCATCACCCACAGCTCTCCCTGCAGTGCCACCTGTGGGCTGGGCCTCCGCACCCAGGAGCTCTGCCCTATCGGGGGGACCGCAAGCATATCCACCACCACCTGCAAGATGAGGACTGTCCGCTGCCTAGACACCTGGCAGTGTGGACTGAAGACCCAAACAGCGATTTCCGGTCACAAGCTCGTTCTTGACTGTTTAGAAGAAGTGATGGATGCCATGGGCCGCTTTGCCTTTGTGGTGTCTTGGCGTTTCGCCCGTGGAGTGATCACCTCTGATGATTCTCTGTTTACCCGCTATGAAGCTCTGAGTTTGGATAAGGTGGTCCTAGACCCTTTGAGAGAGGAGGATTCTGGGACATATCGCTGTGATGTACTGGATACTGGTAGACACAGAGTAAAGAGAATGTATAAAGGGGTGAGGGTGATCTCTCCCAACATGCTGAATTTGGACTTTGCTAAAGGTCTGAATCAATGGGAAAAACCCGAGAGCCTGTGGCCAAACATCACCACCATCACCACAGGAAAACTGTATCCGAGCAGCACTCTCCGAAACATGGTGCTGGTTAGCGTGTCTATATGTGTTGCACTGATAGCGGTCATCTTTCTACCCTTGTGGGCTTTTAACCGGAAAATGCCCAAAGCAGCAGCTCAACCTTTCCATGACAATTTATAAGAACTCCCATTTGTTTTTCAGCATGTAAATAACTGCAATGTCAAATATAAGTCATATCCAAAACTATTGGCTTTCACCAGTCATTGAAGAACAGAAGTGTCTGTAAAAAGTATGCTGATGTCAAGAAAGTGTGGGATGGAATAACAAACATGTTCAAACTACTCAGAACTATTTATAGGCAGGAGCTGTTAATGAACCGTTTTATAAAGCACTTTAACTTCACAACATGGGGTTAAGTGATCACAGTGAAGCAAACAACACAGTCGAGAATATTATTCTAAATACCAACATGATGCTGTTTGTTGCCGGGGTGATGCCATGTAGTTGTACTGCTTTATACATTACCTGTACTGCCAGTAGCATAGCCATATTATAGTATGTAGCCGTGGAAAAAATAAGAGACCATTCCAAATTTTCATTTCACATCAGCATTTCTAGATGTATTGTGGCCGTTCCAGTTCAGTGTTTGTTGAATTTCAATAAAATCAAACCACAGGAGGGAAATTAATTCATCCAACAGCAATGCGAAAGACTGACAGCATTAAAAGAGACATGAAAATTGTGATAAAAATCCAGGTTATCACAAAATAATTTTCGAACTTTTCCTAAATGTACAAAGTGTTAGTGTTGTATGGGCTATAGGCACGCGATGCACTGCAAAGCAGAGAGAAATGGGAAACTGAGAAAATAGTAACAATTTTAGCAGATGCTGTAAACTGCGGCACACCGCAGTGGTATATAGAAGTGCTGTTCAGTGTTCTACCGTATTTGAAATGATACTTTCATAAGTTTACATGTCGTTATAACATTCAAATATGATAGAACGCCACTTTTTTATACCACTGCTGTGTGCCGCAATGTACAGCTTCTGCTAAATTGAACTATTTCTAAATTGAACTATTTCCCATTTCTCTCTGCTTTAAGTCTCCCCATCCGGAAACTGCCTGGGTTCTTCCCGTGAACCGCGGAAGTCACGCGTGCATAGCGCCCATTGCTTAAGTGAACATGAACTTTGAAAAAATACAGAGCTATTTTGACCTGTTTCTCCAGTTTTCATTTTCTTAAAATAAATGTAAATAGAAACAATATTTTGATTTGAAATTTGGTAAAAAATATTGTTTGTAGTTCACAGAATGAAACAATAATTATAATTTTGCCTAAAGACACACTAAATTTTAAAATCTGAAAAACAGTCTCTGAAATGGTCTCTTAATTTTTTCCACTGCAGTATATACATATTTTAGTTGCCCCTCATATTAAAAGAATCTATTATTCTATTAATCTATTATTATATAAAAATTATTGGCCACCATTGAATAGCAAGTAGGAAAAATTGCTTTAAAAATGTATCTGTTCTGTTAAATACAAAAGATATACTGTAGATAAGAATGTAGGAAAGCAAACGATTTTGGGGCACTTTTGACTACCATTGTAATTTTCCCTTCTATGGTAGTCAATGGTGGCCAAGTACTGTTTGGTTACAAGCATTCTTCCAAATATTATCTGTGTTCATCAGGACATAGCAATTTATACAAATTTGGAACAACTTGAGGGTGAGTAAATGATGACAGAAATTTGGGTGAACTGTCCCTTTAAGGGTAAAACCTTATTGGTGAAAAACAGGGCTTTCCAACACTAACCTATGTGTATAGCAAGTGTGATGCCTTAGCAAACACCATTAATGAGAAAATGACGTACAGAACACTCTCACACGTTTAAATAAACTGGTGTTTTATTCAAGATGTTTGAAAGGTCAAAGTGTGTTCCCACCTCAAAAACAAACTCCATCAGACAAATAAACCAGTGAAAGGTGCTCTATAAATGCAGGAAAAATCCACAAACACACTCTGCAACTCAAACTTAAGGCAGAGAGGGAAAAAACCGTCCACCTCCCACAGCAGAATGTGACATCAGTGAAAACTAGAGCTGCGTCCAGTACTTGTGATTCTTTGAGCATTAGCGCCAGTGTAAATAAACTCTTTCAAAGCCAACACATAATGTAGGTCTAAACATTTCTTTAGCTTTAGGCAAAGGAGACCCACAAAAACCTTAAGACTAGTCTACTTCTAGCTTGATGATAAGAATTACAATTTCTCAGAAGAACAGAGCAGTCATTCAGTGTGTGTGTTTTAAAGATACGTGACATCACTACTATTAAAAGATGCATTGTTAATCTTCAAGAAAAAAAAAGTTTTCCTCATTCATAAAGAAAGTCCCCATGGGAACAGATTCGCGTAACGATGCAAGAGAAAAATCTACAGAACCACCTATATTTAAATAGGCTGTATGTGCGACGTTATTAACAGACCACACCCTCTTTATGACACGCTGGTTTTACTATCATATTCAACATGTGAGATATAACAAGAAACACAAAGCAGACCGGCCTATGATCTGCTTCTTGTAGACTGTGTATAATTCTTTGTGTAATTTCGTCTCACTGAAGGTATACCATTCAGAAGCAAAACCCATGAAAACCATTCAGTGATGCCAGAATAAAGAGAACAAACAAACAAAAAAAACACAAAATAAAATACAATTCATTAAAATACAAAAAATGCATTCATAGATCTGACTTTTCAGCATGGTTATAAAAACATGCAGTACAATTCAACCCTCAGACAGCTCAAATGAATAATCTCCAGCCATGACTAATATACATTAAAAAAAAACACATATCCAGTCTTCTGTAGATCACTTATTGCTCCAAAGACTTTTCAATTCACCATTCATACATTATTTTATGCTACTTTTTAAAACATAACGGTATACAGTAATCTGTGTCTTGAGACATAATTAAATATACATCTAGCAGTATATTGTGTTTTAATGGTGTAGGATTACTCAGCATCTACCAACAAACAATTCCACATACATCATCATTGTCATGCTGTGCAGCATATAATACACAGATAAACAGGTGTCACGTCATTCAATCAAGCATTTAGGCAAATTCATTCCACATTTGTGACCTTGGACAACAAAACCAGTCTTATGGGTCAATTTTTCGAAATTGAGATTTTTACATAATCTGAAAGCTGAATAAATAAACTTTCTATAGATATGAGTTGCTGGAATAGGACAATATCTGGCTGAGATACAACAGTTTAAAACTCTGGAATCTGAGAGCGCAAAAAAATCAAAATATTGAGAAAATTGCCTTTGAAGTTGTTAATCAGGGGCACTGTGGCAGACCATCCACTCACAAAAATAAATTTTTTATATATTTAAGGTAGGAAATTTACTAAATATCTTCATGGAACATGATCTTTACTTAATATCCTAATGATTTTTGGCATAAAAGAAAAATCGATAATTTTGACCCACACAATACATTTTTGTCTTTTACTAAAAATGTTCCCGTGCTACTTAAGACTGGTTTTGTGATCCAGGGTCACATTTTAGCATTCATGGGCAGCAAAGACAAATCAAGGGAATTTGAGCATTCTAGAAAACTAGAAGCCATTCTCTTCAAATACATTCAGTTTGGTCACAGAGAAAAGACATTATGAATCTTGGCTACAGAAATATTTACTGTCTGAAAGATGTTTGAATATTCTAAGAATCAATCTTCGATTTTTACAAACATGCTGTAGATATGCTTAGCCAAAGTCAAAGCAACATGCCAATACCAGCAGCCACCCAGGCAACGTATTGCAGCGACAAGGATGCATTGAATGATTATAGTCATTGTGGAATGATTGCAAAATTAATTGTTTTTCAAGTAGCGCTTTAAGATTAAGCCAACTGCCAACACCAAAAAGCTAAACACAAAAGCATCTTCAATCAAACAACATGGAAGTATGAGCGTCAGACACGAAGCTCGCCTAGTTTGTGCCTCTTTGGTAACAAAGTTTTGCATGAAACATTTCAGCCCTTATTAAAATGGAAGACTAAGCTGTACTTAAACACTCAAACCCCTGAACAGTGTTATTATCCTTAACATGCTAAAAAAAAGATGTTGATTGTTCCCCAAACATAAGTAAAGAGTGCCTTTATTAAGAAAAATAACAGCATTAGCACCAAGCAACATCTGAATGAACAATTGATCTGTCCGTGGCCGTAACTACCCATTGCATATTAAACAAACGCTGGTTCGTCGAGATTGCTTGGTCTTGAACATCAGCTGGTGAAGTTTCCTGGTACATAGAAGAATTTGGTACGATTGGCAACCGTGACTGTATTTATGATGTTGTTCTAAGAAGGATCCAAATGTAAGGCAACATCTTTGCAGCTCTGATGATCGACTACGAAGCCACTTGTTAGTAGGACCTTTGACGTGGAGCATAACATGGAAAGGAATGTCCACAAAACAGAGGAAAACAAGTGTTTTTAAATATAAAGATTTTAAAACATCGCCTGAGCAAGACTCAATCCTCTTCACCTTGATTAAAACCAAGGACGACGTTTCCAATCTTTATGATTCATACAGCAGATGTGGATAAGACAGAAGGCTGGGATAGGACAATTTTGCCACAAACGCTAGTCCTTTGAAATGGCAAATCCACGATCCACCAATTACTAATGCAAATTCTAATGCAATTGATTCTTGTTGCAGGACTAGTCCATTTTTAGACCATAAAGGAGGTCTAACCAGCTTTATAAGTCTGTGTACTCGAAAAAATACCGTCGTTCGAAGTTTAAAAAATCTTGCAACCTTAAAGATGACTGGCCAAAATCTCCTTAAGAAGGGGGCAAGCCCAGGGAAGAAGTGGCCATATTCAACAGAGGTGTTAGAGGAAAAAAGCCCTTTAGGTGAGACTCATCCAACTGCAGATAGAAAAGAGGTTGAGTCGAATGAGTCGTGATCTAAACAGGAAACAGATGTAGGATCCTTCAGATGCCAGAAGCGATGAAGAATGTCACTTTGAGATCACTGCAAGTGTGCAGATTGTTATCGAGTCTCTTAGCGTCTATCTCTTCCCAGTTTTCATGTATGATGGGATGCCACCTCGTGCAGTTAGCCCTTCAAAGCGCTTGTAGGTGTAGTTGATGAAGACCCAGTCTTTACTCTTTAGATCAGCCTCGGTGTGGTTGGATACAACAGTAGCTTTTGAAAGAGACAGAAAGAGAAAGGTAACATTATTACATTAGTTTGAAACACAACAGCCTATAGAAAGGGTCAATGAATTTCAGGTTAGCATCAGTTGACTAAAAATGTACCTGAAGGTTGGAGAATGTCTGACTCGGGGAACTCGTCAAAGTTGGAGGTGTCGTCAATGCTTTTGATCTCTATTGGAATGGCAGCTGGCCTCTCTCTGTAAAAACATAAGCCGTTTAGAATAGCAAACCACCATGCTACTCTTACTATTGTTGCAGCATATAGTATGTAAATAGGGCACATTATGCACTTTTCTGTATGCATAAAACACAGGGTGGCTTACTAAATTTGATAAAATTAGTTTAGTATAACCCGCAATGCAACATGCTCAGACGAACTGCTCATTTACAGTGTGATGTGTTTGCAACATTCATTGTGGAATAATGCAGACTGTTTACTTAAGAATAATTATTTATCAAACCACAATTCTATAAATTAGGATTTCCATATCAAATAAAGCCCTCTGCCCAATTTCAATACGGGCAGTTGTTCTACCTTATATGATCATAATCCACCCCCTCAAAGAACGGGTTAGTCTTGATCTCTTCCACTCCAGAGGCTCCAATTCTGTACTCACTCTCACAACAGAACCTGAAAAACACAAACATGATAAAAAGAAATGAGATGAACTATGGCAGAGTAAAAGGTAAATAACTCAATATAAGTAATGTAAAAGATATGAACAAAGCCCCATCTTTTCTCCCTGTGCAGAAAAAGTAAGAATGTGAGATGAACCTGAGAATGAGATCTTTGGCTTTCTCTGAAATCGGGACCTCGGGTGGAAAGGTCAAAGTCTCTCGCCAGTTCATCACTTTTCTGTAGGTTTCTTGAGGCGTCTCTGAGCAAAATGGAGGGTAACCTGAAAAAGTAATATAAGCACAGACAACTTAAGCATATTTTGAAGTATTTCATTTTTTATTCCAAACTAAATCTACTGAAATTCTCACCGATCAGCATTTCATACATAATGACCCCAAGACTCCACCAATCACAAAGCTTGTTATACCCATTTTGCATAAACACTTCTGGAGCGATGTAGTCAGGGGTTCCAACAGTGGAGAAAGCCTGAAAATGTATTACAGGCAGACCTATATTAAAATTATTGACCCAAAATATGATACAATTTATTTTGCATAATCATTTATACGGTATGCACTAGGACTGCTTGACAAAAATCATAATTCCAATTCTTTTGGCCAATATTGAGATTCCTGGATTTCTGCATTAATAACTCATAAAATGTTGGATTTTCATCCAAATCACAATTATAGACACACTAAATTCTAACTCAACTATTAACATACAACAGCTGCAACACATGTAGGATAGTATTGGGTGAAGAGGAAACACTTACCAACTGTCTCCTGTTTCGCTTCCATGTCTCTGCTTTCCTCTTCGAGTTCATGTTTTGGAAAGCTGCAGTGATACACATATAACTTGAGAACAGAAAAAGCCATGCAGTATATACTGTATACGCCTATATGCAAAATAACTTTACTAACAGCCAGGCATTCTAATATATACAATAAGCACATGTTTAAAAACATAAGAATCACTGTGTGTGTTATACTTAGCAGATGATAAACTGATACGCTTAAGATCTTTATAATAATGTGAGAACCAGAGATTTGTCTGCTTACTGAAGTCGCTGGGAAGGCTGTGATTGAGGTTTCTATAGAACTCAGTGCGATGGGCTTTCTTTAGACCAGTGCATAAACCAAAATCGGACAACTTCATGTGGCCCTGGATGAAGTAAACACACATGTGGATTGGAAACACTGATGACCCCTTATGCTACCCTGTCTTATTCTTGTGGTGCTAAATAAATAAAAAACAATCTAGTGCTGTCTATAGTGTTTTAAATATTAACACTAGTCTTGTGTTCTTACCCTTGAGTCCAGCAGCAGGTTGTCTGGTTTGATGTCTCTGTGGATGAAGCCCAGCTGGTGAATGGAGTCAATAGCCAACACCGTCTCAGCAATATAGAACTGTGTGGCCTCCTCCGTTAAAGTGTCTTTCTTCATCAACAGCGTCATCATATCACCTAGGCTCAGAAAAGCCATCTTGTGAAGGAGAGGCTTTAGAGCTCCGCTTAGCTCAAGTAGTAAAGATCATGGGTTTGATTGTCAGGAGTTTCTTTAGCTTGAATCTTGAGAAAGAAAATCCCCACTCATGCAAAATACCAGAATAAGTATCAGAATGGCCATGCCATTAGGGATGTGGCGGACATTAAATTTTCCCACCGGTTGATAGTAAAAACACAGGCAGTACCGGTGACACCGGGGTTGGGGGGTTTGCTGTGGGGTGGTCGAAGATGCCGTGTGCACGACGCATTTTATTTTCGGTTTTGAATTAGCGTCAATTCGGGAACGGCAATTGCTTGAATTAATGGTGGGTTCAATATCTTTCTTAATAAAAACACACAAAAACTACAAAAAAGTACAATGACATTTGCTTATAATAACCACTGCACACACTATGCAAAAAATAAGAAACTAATATAAAAAACCTTAACATCAAATAGGTGCCTTTAACAAAACAAATAATCACAAAACACATCAAGGAAAAAATAAATAAGAAACGAAAATAAAAAACCTTTACGTTAAATAAGTTAAGCCTATATGTGACGAGGGAGGCGTGACGAGAGCCGTGGGAGGAGGAAGCGAGGCCGGGACGCGATTGATAATGAGTGTCAGCTGGGCGTCACACCGGCCTCGTATCTCTCACAGAGGAGATCGGAAGCATAAAAGGACGAACGGCAGGAGAATACGGCGAGAGAGGACCTGGCCCGGACATTTAAGTTTTGTTTATGTTCGTGTGGCCGGCAGTCGTCCGTGAGGGGCTGCCGGCCTGTTTTGCTGCTGGTTTATTGTTTATTTATTTTGATTAAAAATGTTTGAATGTTCGCCGGTTCTCGCCTCCTTCCTTCCGTTTTATTGAGCTTTATTACACTATATTAACAAAACGAGTAATCACGGCACACACTGTGCAAAAAATAAATAAATAAGAAACTAATAAGAAAGGGAATTCGAAACGAAAAACGTTTATGTTAAATAAATAAATAAATAAATAAGAAACGAATTAGAAAGGAATAGCCGAAATGAAAAACTTTTATGTAAAATAAATAAATAAGAAACGAATAAGAAAGGGAATACGAAACGCAAAACGTTTATGTTAGATAAACAAATAAATAAGAAATGATTAATAAAGGAATAGCCGAAACAAAAAACGTTTATGTTAAATAAATGGCAAAGCACCAGCTTTTTAAAATTAGAACAAAAGAAAATTCTAAAGTAACCGGCTCTTGATGACAGTGCTTACATATTCTACTATATGTTCTTTGACAGAAAAGCCTCCGCCATCATCTTGTCAGTCAGCTCACTTCACTCTCCTCACATGATGAATAAAATCTGACTCCTGCTTTGCTGCGACACTTGTTCAGCTTACGCTGAATGCAGCAGCCACGTTCAGACATGCAATTGTAGTTTGGTCTTTAACTAAACTAAGTGATTTATTACTATAAAAAATTAAAATGACGGTGGGGGTCGGTGCTGTTGTGGACAAGTGATGTAATCGGTTGGCGTGCATCACCAACTATCGCAACAAGCCTACTTGACATTGCTTTTCTTAAGGGTACTGTGTTCATATGCTTAAGTTGAAAGACGCAGTGAAGTTTCCCTGAAATGTTAAGACTCAAACTAGCGCTCACCTCCTGGTAGAAACTCCATGATGAGGTAGAGGTTCATTTTATCCTGAAAGCTGTAGAACATCTTGACCACCCACTGACTATCTGCTTCTACAAGAATGTCCCTTTCTGCTCGAATATGACCAACCTAGAACATAAATACAGACAGACCTGAGTGCACATAACCAAGAACCCTAACATTATACAAGGCTTTATTAATGATCTCACCTGTTCTTTCTCAAGCATGTCAGCCTTACGCAAGATCTTCATGGCATAAACGTGGCCCGTGTCCTTCTTCTGAACTAGGCGCACCTACACGAGGACAGCATATTTTTACACACCTTCTCGTGAAGATGAATGCATTTGTTTTTAACGTTAGCAGACACGGACTAAAAGCCACAAAACTTCATTTTTGATTTCATGGTGTCTGATGGCAAGAACCTCTTACCTCTCCAAAAGCTCCACGGCCAATCACTTTGAGTGACTCAAAGTCCTCCAATCCAAGCCGAGTTCGTTTCAGACGAAGAAACTCAGTCTCTTTTCTAGCATGCTCAGATCGGCGTATACACTTCTGCAGCACCCAAAACAAAAAAACGAAATCAACCAAATCACAGAAGTTAAAGTGTTTTAGCTCTAACTATATCGATTAAGATGCTTGACACATGGGAGATGTAAAAGTGGTCATTACTAGAGGCTGCCAATAAGAATCTATATGAAGACAATTGTAAATGCAAAAGCAGGTATGTTTGAGCAGCTCACCTCTTCATCAGCTAGTCCCTCGTGATCCATGACCTTCTCCAATTTCTGCTGCCTATAACAGACACAGGAGACCTTTAACACATGTTCTGAAACACTAGCAACATTGTTTGCTATGAGGTTGAGTTGCTTCATCAGTCCTATGAAAGGTGTGGTCGCATAGTTTGATGCGATTTCAACAGGGGACAGAACAGACAGTTTTGTATAAAATGGCCACTGGAATGTGGGAGATACTTATAGACAAATGACATGTAGTGGTCCCTCCATACCTAGCCAAGCCTAAAGCATGTAAGGAATTACATTAAACAGTCCAAACGCTCACTAGTCAGACCTGCTAAACTTGTTTGTTAGCAAATGTTTTATAGTAGAGAAACCACTGTAGCTGGCGTTTCTCACATCCTACATAGCTTATCTCTCAAATTAAACCAGTATTTGAGATAAAATGAACTACAAGTGAAAATTTTACCCAAAAGTAGTTCAGCTAAACAAAATAAACACTTGACTTCTTTTTGCAGCCTTTTACACACAATGCTTATAAAATGTATAATATAAATCACAATGAGATCTTATCATAATGTTTTATGTCAGACTGTACAATACACATTTTGGTCAGCTTAGGCAATAAATTAGCCACAAAACAAGAAGGTGTTTGTAATGTTCAAGTGGAATAGACACAACAGATCTAAAATATTACAGGATGCTAAATGTAATGTGTGACTCTCATACCTCATTTCTCTTTCCTCATGCTGTGATATCAGGTTGCTGTAGAAATTCTCTAAGGTCACTTTGGCCATAGTGACCCTCTCCTTAGTGTGGTTACTCATTGAGGAACAGGTCATCTGACTTGTCATCGCCATGGTTAACTAGTCGGGAAAAGATGGATTAAAAACACAAGTGTTTCTAACTACAAACAAGGTGCAAAATGGGTCATTCTCACAAATCCATTGAAGCATCATGGCTGTAATGGTTTCCAATATAAAACACAATTATATTTCAATATAAAACACACAAAAAAATGAATAAAGATAATCGTGTTCTCTACTTAAAACAAAGAATAGTTTTAATTATTTTGTATTTTATTGCATTTTCTGCTGAAAATCTCATTCCGTAACAGTGTCATTACTGTAACATGTCCGGTTATGAGTGATTGATATGCTGTCATTTAAACAGGTTAAAATATAAAATATAAGGTTTAAAGGTTATATAATATATCCTTAAATGACAAAAAAAGAAAAAAAGGAAAACACTGACAAAATATTGATGTATAATAAAAACAGTGGAAAGAAATTGTGGGAAAAAGTGTCCATGACTGATGTTCTCATCCTTCGTAACATTTTAAAATGACTGTTTACACAGACAGATATCTTTCTACATTAAACTTGATTTTGTTAGAACATGAAGTAACACATCTACCAATACCCTCCAAATGGCTACCAGGTTATTATCAGATTTTTATATTTCTCTAGTAAAGGTTTAATATTCTCTTGTCATACATGACAATATTGATTGATCATTACCATAACCTTTAGTTTGCCACATTTAAAAAAGCTTACTTTTTTTAAATAAAAAAATGTTATTATTTGCTTCACACTGCATTCACACCACAAATAAAGGTAAAATCACTTTGGAAATCAGAGCTTCGATCAGGGCTAAACTGAAATGCCTAGACAAATAGCAGCTTGTGTTTTATGTATGATATGGACAAAGAAGCCTTGGTTCACGTCACAATAAACATTTCTTTCTTTCCATTACTAGCTTTACAGGATATTCACTGAAAGGCTGCATTTAACATCAATTACCCTGTAGTTGATTTAAACAGAACTCCACAGTCCTGAAAGCTCCACTGGCCAAAAATTCCACACCAGAAAAGTCTGACTGGCTCTTTTTTGCTCTGTAGACCAAACAAGCATTAAGAACTGGCTTAAAACGTGTGTTTATTTTACTCTGCTTGGAAATTCTAGCAAATGCCATACTTGTCATCTGACTAAACGTCTACAGATGATGAGACTCATGTCTGGTGGATTGTTGACACAAACTTCAACAGAGCAAAAACTATTACTATAATAAACTGAAGATTAATGAATAACAGCTAATAATACTGAAAAGCCAATTCCTTAAGAGGCATCTAAATAATGTACAGACTGTGTTTAATATGAAAAACAATACAAAGTTAGTTTAGTTCAGTGACAGTGAAAAGCTATCTTTTCTGACAGACAAATAGACAGACTGAAGGAAGCAATCCGTTAGAAAAGTAAACAGACAAACAGTCAGCCCGACAGACTGAAAAGCAAACAGACTGACAGAATACCATAAACATACTTCTGTAAACGCAAACCCACAATGCGTGGGTATACAGTTGCATTTACGCCATTTGAAAACAAAGATATTCAAAAAAAACATAGTACTGCTAGCCCCAACTAAAGAAAAATATAAAAACCGGAAAGTACGTGTTTAAAGACTGTCAGCCTGCTAGTTAGCTGAAACAGCTAAACGCCTGGATATAATCATCTTCTCTAACGTCAATAGAAAAGTGTAAAATCACAAGAATTCAGTTAAATTTCTCACCAAAGCTTAAGCGACTTTAACAAACAATAAGTAATACCCGAAAACCAACCCATAACCAGTCCATATACAAAGTGTCAGTTAGAAAAAAATACTTCTTTACCTACCTTCCACTCGACCTCAAACTGACTTGAGCTAGCGGTGGACGACGATCATTATTTCATTCTTCCGGGTTTGTGCTCTAGTGGGAAACGAACAAAACAAAAGTCCCCTAACGACGGCCATTTTTCAACCGTACCATACCTGATCTGATTACTGTAATACGCCGATTAAAATAAAAAGTATTATTATTAAACCCTCTGTGAAAATTTAAAGCTGCATTTATTTAAAAAAAAAAAACTATTATACAAGCGTAACGGAGTTATTTCAGTTACGTATTTTATTATTTGTAGAAAACAAATTCACTTTCTGTAGTACCGTCCTCGCACCACTAGAGGGCTGCAGCCCTCATGTTAGAAATCATATTCCACAATCGACGCCACTTCACTGAGTTTCAGAACTGCACAGCAGTGTTGACATTTTTTTGTGAGACTCCTGCATTAATGTGCGGAAGATATGACTAACTGAAAAGATGGAGACACGTGAGATGTAAGGGTGCCATGTTTTCCTTTCTTATGGTTGTAAATTGGCCTATGAAAGCAATTCCCAATTTGCTACTAGATAACAGCAGAAAGAGCTGGCATAACTCGTGCATTGACAGTTGTGATCAGTTTATGAGCTACCCCAATCCTTCCACAAATGGAAATATTCACAGTAAAACTTTATCAAAAGGTCATATTTTATATTTGTATGAAGTAAAACATGAAGTCATAGGCTATGTCATATTTTATTTCATCCTAGTTGTAAAACCTATAGTCCTTGTATATTCCCACACTTACCCTAATAGAAACTTTCTGCATTTTTACAGTGTTGAAAAAGCTTCATTTACTATATCTTTTATAGTATTTTACAAATGAGGACATCCCTGAAGTGAGGTATGGCTCAGATTTGTCAGGTTTTGCTCACTTTTGGTCAAATATAGTTCACACCCACGCACACACATACATGCGCACTTTGGGTTTCCATGTTTTCCATGCATTTTTACATTCAAATTAATATAATTTAGTGTGATTTATAAGCAGTTTTTCTCATTGAGACCGCAAAATGTACTAGTAAAAAATTACTAGTATTATTATCCTCGTGGGGACATTTGTAGGGTTGTAGCGAGCGCACACACACACAGGTTTGTTTCAATTTGTTGGTGAGGACATCTCATAGACTTCCATAGTTTTCTTGCCAAGCTTATAAGGTCTTTCATCTTTCATACTTGTACCCTTAAACCTATCACAAGCTTGGTGACCTTATCAGACCTCACCAGCTAAATGTCCTCACAAATTGCTTTTCCACATGTTTTACTATATGTTTTCAGAGTATATTACAGATGGCCCTCATTGTTATACAGTAGCAGAGGTGGACGAAGTACACAACTTCCTTACTTGAGTGAAAGTACAGATACTACTGGTCAAATATTACTCCACTACAAGTAAAAGTTGTAAAGACAGATTCTTACTTAAGTAAAAGTACAGAAGTACGTGCTTTTAAAAGTACTCAAGTATTAAAAGTAAATTTCCTTTATGTCAGTTGTGCATTGTTTAATTGTCGTATACCTTATGCCTCTGAACCAACCTACTGAATACATTGAGTAGCTCACAGTATCAGTTGTATTAAAGGAGTAGTTCGCTTCAAAATTTGCCCCCATTGACTTTCCATAGTCATTTTTATTCCTACTATGGAAAGTCAATGGGGGCAAATTTTGCAGTGAGCTACTCCTTTAAGAGCTTTATATGTTTAGCACATATATGTTTAGTTTAGATATAATCCTGTAAGATCATTTAGCCTAATTATCCTCATTAGCCCCCTAGGCCTATATGTATTTATGAATACATACAATACAGTGTTCTTTTATGTTGTATATTCCCTTTACCAGTTTTAGCAGCAATTTACCAGGAAGTAGTAAGGTTCTTGTAAATAGTAAAGTGTAGAAGCCATGTGTTTGTTGGATTTATTACCATTTGTATTTCCATAATTTAACTACAAACATAAACTATAGCTAGTATAATGAAACTATGGTATGTTTAGTTGCTGTGGTTTTACTAAAGATTATTAATTGGAGTATGGTTCCTATATATAGAAAATGGTAAATTTGTGGATACTGTGGTTTTACTGCAAATACCATCCCTGCTGAAAAAAACAATGATTTTTTTAAACTAGAATGGGATTTTTAAATTAAATTCCTCTTTGTAGTGTGTTTTGGGTTTTATTCCAATGGGATTTACTATCCCACCAATAGAATCCATCACATACAAGTAGACAACAAGTATCCATAGTACAATTCCCATTATAACCATTAAATCCATTACATTTTATGTTGTATTTTGCGCAGGGTTCTATTGTTTTTATTTCAACAGGAATACTTCAACTATAGTTACTTCAGTAAAAACATCATTCATTTTCCAAATCGCTTTAAATGATATAGCAGCAGATCAGAAGTTAACACGCACGTGTAGCTCAAGGTGTATGTGATTAGCCGTTAAGCCGATCATTTTCATGACAATGTTTCTATGATCTTTGACTGATCGTAACCCACAGATGATTACACCACACTTTAACATGTGCCTTTTTCCTCTTTTATTGTTCTATTTGCCTTTTTAGAGCGCTATCAATGGTGTAGCAGCGCCTACGTTTACATTAGTTTAGCGGGGAAGATCCCAGAGTTGCCAGATTTGCGTTATAAAATCTGCTAAATGGCCATTCAAAGCATGCCGGAAAACGGCGAGCATAGAAAAACTGAAATACTTGGCAACAGTAAAAGGTCCTGGCAGATCGCAAGCCAGATAAATTGCGCACACAGGAAACCCCGCTGCATAGAAACCATTTTCTACTTTTGGACCTTTTTATAAATGTAGTGGAGTAAAAAGTATGATATTTGTCTTTCAAATGTAGTGAAGTTAAAGTACAAGTACTCATAAAAAATAATACTCAAGTAAAGTACAGATACTCAAAAAGTGTACTTAAGTACAGTACTCAGGTAAATTTACTTCGTTACTGTCCACCTCTGTACAGTAGTCAAATCTATATGCAGCTACACATAGCTTGAATACAGACATTTTAAGTGACAGTTAATGGGCGGGACAAACTGGAAGACCCGCTCTTTTTTAGACGTGATGGGAGTGGGTAACAAACTTACACACAGACCATTCACAGCCACGTTTTTGCCACTCTCTCTTTCACGCTCTCTCTTTCTCTCCATCAATCTTTCTGTAATATATATTATATTATTTCACTCAAACCGTTAGTCGGGAAAACAAGTAGCCTATATCATCTTTGTCTGTGTATATTCTGGAGGACCTGTGAGAAGTTCCATTACTGCTGAAAAGATTCTTTACTAAAGTGCCAGAAAGGTAAGACAATAACTCTCAAATATTCTCTCTCAACCACCACATCATTAACAGATGGCATCGGGTAGTTTTTAAGATGGCTGGTTAATTATTCATCTGTTTCTTGACTCATCTGTAGCGCCATTCATTATAACTCTCAACAGAAGGAAGTGTGAAGGAAACCATGTGGCACATGGCAGCTATAGACAAAATCATTATAAATGTAGCTCAACCACACTTTTTGTCTTTGGTTTACACACATCTTTACAATGTTTCTGTGTTTAATCATAGTAAAGGTGTATTGTATTATGTATTATACAGCATATTATGTTTTTGAATAACACCTATTTAAAAATAAAAGTGATCTTTGGTAAATATGATTATTGAATTTGGATATCTTAAAATGAGATTTTTCTCCCTTTTACACACACACACACACACACTACAGATTCACAGGATTAACATGTGATGTGGACAGAATGTAGGGTGATTTAGGGTTAAAGTAATGAATGTAATGAGGTTGGATACTATATAATCCACATGGACATGAACATTTTTATTTTAATGTACATGGCATACCAACACTGAACATTGAATTATTTACTTTTCACTATTCAGGTCACAACATCGACTTTATATTATAATATTTTAGTTCCACATTATCATAAGGGTATCAACATAGTGCTGCTTTGTGACTGGTTATCTGAATGTTTGGCAGAAACATTTCCTGGACACTGTTCGTGTAAGATACGTGTACACAATGTATTTCTGTGGCAAATCTGCCACTGAACAGATCTCTTTATCTAATAGATTGGTAACGCAGGAGCACGCTCTTACGTCCTGTGGTTATAGTACTTTGACAATAACTGAATTTCTTGGAATGTGTGGTAGTCATTCTTGGGTAAGTTTAAAGTGTCAAAAGTTAACCTTTTCTGCTCATATTAAAAAAATAGACCATTACACATTATATAAAGTGTTTTGACTCTCATGTAAAGCTTTGTGTACGTCTTTTTAACCCACAAGGCACCGCCACAACGGATGTATTGTCAAAAGCAGAATTATGACACTACAGTTTAGCTCCTTGTGTGACTTGGGCACATGAAATCTTAAGTCTTATCAGCTAGTTCCTGTTTTGCATTACAACATCCTGTTTGAGTAGTATAGATGTATAATGTGTAATGTTACGCATGGAAACAAACAGTTTTTGATTATTTGTTGTAACTGCTAGTGTTAAATGCTAGTGTTTTTTGTTTATTAAGTATTTGTTATTTTCATTATTAGCTTGCTAGCTGCTCCTTTTACTGCATTACACTCATAAAAATAAGCGATGCCATAGAAGAACCATCTTTGATTCCACAAAGAACCATTCATTCAAAATTAGCACTGAAATTATAATCCCACCCTGTATGCAATTCGCTGTCCAAAGCCACGCCTCCTCCAAACACATGAATGTATTTCGTAAATCCACGTAACGAATTACAAACTAAATCCATTAAATTCTTCTGGAAGCATTTACATACCTGTCCAAAAGAAAGAGAGCAATCATGGTATCGTCTTTCAGACTCTTTCCCTGCCGGAGCTGTCTCCATCGTGTAATAGCTGAACTAATGTTAATTCGAGTTTTTCCTCTTTTATGATCCAGACTTTTTTCGTCACTGCTTTTTCAAAAACTGACTTTCGTTTTGTAGATTTACTTGTTGTCGGTTCCACAGGAAAGTTTGATTGTTGCTGATTGTCCGCCATTCTCCCTACATTGACACAGCGGAGGTGAGCGTGCTGATGCCCTGATGATGACGTATGATGTCTGCGTGAACAGGGTGCGCAGTGGTATGCAAAATACGTTGGCTGAAATGTACAGATGACCAGTCACAGCGTTCGGCCAGAATGTTTTGATTGGGCGAACGTTTTTTGTTTCTACTCCTTTCACAGGCGAAATATAATTATAAAAATATTATTTGACCACTATACTTCTTGATTGCTATCAGGATGTAAAGAGATTTCCAACCAACATGACAAAAAATGTTTCTGGACAGGATCACCCACCCTGCCTTTAAGTTGCTATACATTTACATTTAGTCATTTAGCAGACGCTTTTATCCAAAGCGACTTACAGAGAGTTCAGGGAGCAATAAGCGATATGTCATTCAGGAGCAATAATACAATAGGTGCTAATACCAAGTTATAGTTTCAACAAAAGCTAGACCACTACCTGTTGAGAGGAAGAGAGAGGGTTAGTTTTTTTTCCCTCATTATTCTGTCAAGTATTCACAGAAGAGATGGGTTTTAAGTAGTTTTTTGAATGTTGTGAGAGATGTGGTTGACCGGACCGAGTTAGGAATAATGTTCCACCAGGAAGGAGTTGTGAAGGAGAATGAGCAGGAAAGCGATTTTCTGCCCTTATGAGAAGGCAATTCAAGACGCCACTTGTTTGCTGAACTCAGGGTTCTTGATGGGGTGTAGGAGGGTGTGTAAAGATGAATATTTAAAGCCAATATCAAAGTTTGTTCAATAAAAACTAGGGAAGCACCTATCATTTTTTAAAAGCAGAGTGAAGTACTGATATTTTTTTCCTGGTACTCGCCGTTACCGATGCCTGTACCTTTTTACAACACAGTCATCATCACAGTTATCACAGTTTACATGGTTCCTCAGTCAGTCAAATATTTTGCCTTAGACTGTCATAATATATTCCCTAATTTTATAAATGAATAGACAGAATGTCGAAACTCGTTTAGTCATTTTGTGTGAATATTGCAGGATTTGCTTTAGCAACACACAGAAAAAAATGTTAAAATCTAATATTATTTCATAAACCTTTAGGTTATCAACACATTGTATTTAATGTTTCATGTATAATGCCGTTTTCTACAGAAATATAAAAATGGCTTTGTCATATATGCATCTTCTTATCATCCATGGCAAGTGTACAATGTTTGTGTCACAGACATCATCATTATTTTTTATTATTTTCTCTGGATTTTTTATGATTTATTAATCTATTTTCTACGGTAAATACAGTCAAAACACAGACAGCTGTAAAAAGCTTTCTGTTTGTTGGTTCACATCCAGATCTTGCACAGCAGGTGCATCCAGGCAGCCCTAAAAAAACTTGAGCTTCTAATCACATTACTTACCAGAACACACACACGCACGCACACACACGCACGCTCACACACGCACGCACGCACACACGCACACACACACACACACACACACACACATAATCCTCTAATGCCTTCTAAAATACACCTCTTGCCCAATTAAACACTCCTGTTTTTTAAACAATAAACATTTGAACCCAAACACTGGCGATGTTTCAATGCCCTTGTGTTAATTCTTCACCTGAATGCTAGTTTTGAAGAATATTTGAACTGTATTGCCGTCTGTATGTAGATGCATTATTTTGAACCTGAAAAAGGAAGTGTGATAAAAAAACGGTGGCATAAGGCCAGACTGTTCCTAAACAAAGACGAATACGCATACATGCACACTCATCCAGCTTTGGTGTGACTTAGAGGCCCCTCCCCCATCTCTGAACTCAGGTAAGTAATGACGTACAACTCAAACAGACGGACAGCTTCACTACGGCAACACAGAAACAAATCTTAAATGAATGGACTTGCTAATTTTAGAACATTTGATACTATAATAGAGATTTTTGCCACATTTCTCTTCTTCACACAGTGGTGAGTAGTCACTTAACTTAATAACTTCATGTGTGTGTGTGCGCGTGTGTGCGTGTGTGTGTGTGTGTGTGTGTGTGTGTGTGTGTGTGTGTGTTTGAACAAGGGTGTGTTGGGAGATAGATTCTGTTTCAATAAAGCTGAAGTCTTGCATCAGAAAAAGCCATGTGGCCAAAACTGAATTTGTCTATAGAGCTTCTTCTCACAGACTTGACTAATTAACACGATTTATTTCACTTCACACCAGTCATTGCGTTTGGTGTTTTTGCATTTATCTCTATAACATACACATTGTACATTTTAACCAAGCAGCTACAGACTTTCAATGATGGAAAGCTGTTAAACCCTATTGAAAAATCCATCTGTTCATCTCACGTTCTCTCTTTTTTATACAATCTCATGATACATTGTGCAGAAAAAAATCTTCCTGTAAGTGGCAGTGTGTAAACCAGCAATGCTTGATCATGGGTTCATTTCCAAGAGACCACTTAAAATGTAAGTGCCGTTGTGGTGGTACAAGAATTACGGCTGCGGTTTTAAATGAGATGTTTTATATTCCCTTGTGGAATGCTTAATCACAAATAGTGACTAGCCCAGACCCATTTTGGCAGAAAACTATTTTGAAAATCCAGCACTAAAATGTAAACAAAGCAGTGAATGAATAGACATTTTGCCTATTAAGGTAATATGAAAGTATCAGGAAAAGCACTTGGTATTTTAAATGATTTGACAGTATCCTTTCATTCTGCATGTGCTGCCAAGCAGATTAGACTGAGTCTCTGTAAGCGTTTCCTAACCTAATAGCTCGAAATAGCATTGGCAATTTTCCACAATTTGTTCCTTATTGAGTGCATGTAGCGCAAGCTCACGAAAGGTTGCATCAGACGGTTTTGTGTTATTTTCCTATGCAATAGGATACACCTGTCTGTCTCAATTCTTGGTATTGATTCATACTGTAAACACAACATATGCTGGTTTGTGCTCTGTGATGTGACCCTCATTATTTCAAACCACACAGAGAGAAGAGATAAAGAAGCAAATGTTCTTAGACAGTTTATGTTTAAAATGTAATGAAATGAAAGGTCCAGTGTGTAATTATTTAGGGGATCCATTAACAGAAATGCAATATAATCTACATAACTATGTGTTCAGAGGTGTATAAAGACCTTACATAATGAAGCGTTATGTTTTTATTACCTTAGAATGAGCTGATTCTGCATGGAATTCGGCATGTTGTGTCAGCTGTCATAGTGCTTTGAAAGGGAGGGGTGGAGTGAGCCGTTGGTTGCAATTTGCAGCCTCGCCACTAGATTTCACTGACTGGTCCTTTAATATTTAATATAATTAAATAAAACATTTGTGAAGTATTTCATAGTATTCTTAGGCTGACAGTGGGAGTCCTTTAACCTTTCGACTCTCAAACTAGATACCAAAATCTATTTGGACCGCCCACGTCTTCAAATTAGAGTGCATTTTTGCATTGTTTTCATAGTAAATAAACCTTCACGAACCTTACGATAACAAACACAGAGCTGCAAAGTACTGCCTGTTTCGTGTTGAAACACACCGATCTGTTTCATATCAAGACAAATTTTTTCTATTAGGTGTCTTGATAGTATACAGTAATGAGGCTCTGAGGAATGTTTGGTAACATGTAGCTGATGTCAATGCTTCTTTCCATTCACTTTCTCTGTCTTAATCTTTCATGTGTTTTTTTTAAGAAGGTGTATGTTCCTGTTACTCACCAAGTGATGTTATCTCACTTATGTACTGTAAAACAAGCTGTTAAACACGTTTGAGCACCTAAAATACATTAGATGCTCAAAGAACAATTTCTCTTCTAAAATCATCCCATTTCACTTTCTTCATTTTCACAAGCACTGATGTTTTGTGGAAATGTTTTGTTGTGATTTCAGTTTAAAAGATTTTATTTTAAAATGCTAACTAATCCGAGAACTGTTGTCTATGTTTCAGTTTGAGGAGTTGAGCTTGAATACAGTCTGTAGAGGATTGTGTCTTCTATAGACCATCATGGAACTACAGAAAATGGCAAACGGTCACCATGATCTCAGTCCTGACAAAATCACACTGGAGAATGGGTGAGTTTCCACAACAGCATGTGTAAAGAGATCAAAAACTTCTGGGTAAAACCACTACTAATGAAATATTTCACAGTACCTGTGTTTTTTGAAGGGGCATCAGTGGCAATCCTGGCTCACCTGGTCTATTGGCATAAGTCTATTAAAATATATAAAATAAGTAAATAAATAATAACAACAACAGCAATAATAGTAGTTCTTAGAAAAAAGAAAAAAATAGGTTAGTGATAGTCTATTAGTTCATGTCAGTTTTCTATTTTAACTGTAATGGAAAGTGAGTTCAGTTGTTTTGAATGCCAGTGATCAGCATGACCATGCATTTTTGTGGCTTTCTTGCTTACAAAAGAGAAGCATTAACATTCTGATAATAACTAACTGGTTTTGTGTTTCAAAAAATGCTTGGAGCAACCTGAGGGTGTGCAGATGACAACAAACCTTTTAGTTAAAATGATCCGAATGTATCTTGTTTGGAGTTATCACATTTGCATGGCTGATTTCTGCCACCGTGCTTTATACTTTTTGTTACCTACAATAATAATTTAAAAACAAAATCAAATCTTTCATTGTTTTCTTATTATGACTTTATTCTGCAGATCACAAAAGAAGATATTTTAATGAATGTCAGTAACCAAACAACTTCGGCCCCCATTGACTTCCACTGTCTGGGCACACATAACCACTGACACATTTCTCAAAATATCATCTTTTGTGTTTCACAGAAGAAAGAGTCACATACAGGCTGCAGGTTTTAAATGATATGAGGGTTAATTAATGATGAGCTCATTTATTTTCCTTTTAAATATCATATACTTCTGAAACAAAAATACCTTTTTGGAAGTTGCATTCAACATCTTGGTACAAAAATAAGTTTGTATAAGAACATTGTATAAGCACATGAAAAGCATAAGTTCTTAATGGAATTTGTTAATGCATCACCTAAAAACAGTCAGAGAAATTGAGCAGAAGGGTTCCCCCCTGCAAAAGCATCACAGCATTCAGTATCTGTGTCATTTCCTGCAGTTTCCTCTAAGCAGTTTCCTTTGTGGGACAGATAACATCAAAACTGTTGAAAAAGTTCCACCTCCAATTGCAAAGAACTCAACAACAGATATTAATAATCAATGGTTTATTTTGCTTATATTATATAGATTTGATGGCCTTGAAAACATAACAGAAGTCGATACATTCCTTCCCAATAAGAGCAATGGGAAGATAGAGACAAAGTTTACAGACGTAAGTATGATGTTAACATTTTAGAATTAATGCCACATAAACGCAAGTCTTTTATGTGTAGGCTGGGCGAAACTGATTAGAAACACAACACACCCAAATTACAGAGAAGTATATGTAACAGTGCTAATAACTTCTGACTCCACCTTAATCTTGTACATGAAGTTACATGTAAATGTTAACAGCTATCATTTAAGCAGTAGACTGTAATGTTCACATATCTGACATTCCCATAATTTCAATGTTTGCTTTGTGTTTTATAAAAGCATAACTAGTGTCATTCTGCTTTTTCTAGTTTGAGGGGAAAACTTCATTTGGAATGTCTATTTTCAACCTCAGTAATGCCATAATGGGCAGTGGGATTCTGGGACTGGCTTATGCCATGGCCAACACTGGCATTATCCTTTTTATGTAAGTGAAACTACATTTATCAATGCAAATGAGTGTGTGAGAGTAGCCTATTTGATAAACCAGTCGATCAAGGTAAGATAGGAAATGATTTATAAAAGTTTCATAACCAAAATCATTCATGGTATTTAATTTACACCATAAACATAGATGCACAAACTTGTAAATCCAGTTTGTAATGAAGAAGTATCTATTTCTTTCTGGTCAAATTTGTTTCAAATATAAACAGAACCATGTTTCCCTTTGGGGTCAATGAATGGCTCTGGTATTTAGTTCTGCAATGCCAGAAAGAGCTTCTTTGTGTTTGCACAGTCATGAAATGTTTGTCAGCATCACATAAACCTGAGTCGACTCCACCTATATACAAATACAAGTCAAAATTTGCATGTTTCTTGTGCTGAGGTATCATGTAACTTTAAGAGACGGTCAGGAACAGTCATGTGAAAGCCTCCTTTAACTATTTAGAAATCAGTGTTGACAAGACAAGTGCTTTATAAAAACAACAGCCATTTAACAGAACAAGAGACCTTACAAATCTATTTTGCTACAAGAAGACACATCAAACTTAAAACACAGTTTAACACAATAGGCTACTGTAATCGATCTTTGTAAATGTTAAGGGTGGTCACAGGACAAGACCGCCGCACACAGCTCATGATCTGACTGAAATCATGTCGGTGCATGTTTAGATTTAATTTGTGCTTGAACATTTAAATTTAGAATGTTAACTTATAATCCATTTTGTATATGTTGGGAGCTTAGATGATGTCTCCATGATGTGAGACAATACGCTCAGGCACTGTGTGGGTTACAGTAAAGCTACTTTATCACATCGTCTGTCTGTCTCAACAAGGCCTTTTTAAGCATCTTGTTGTACGATTATCAGACACTAGGTGGCAGTGTTTCTACTTACAAACGTTTGTTTGCAATGAGCAACTGGCCTATGGCAAATCGCATTTTTTCGTTACTGTGTCGCTATTAATTGACGTTAATCTTCTGACTTTCTTTCAGAATACTGTTGATAAGTATCGCTCTTCTTTCTGCGTACTCTATACACCTTCTTCTGAGGAGCGCAGGAGTGGTTGGTGGGTGTTTGGTATTCGACTTCATGCTGGGATGCGCTGACCGATGGGTGTGTATGACACCAAAGTACCGCGAGAGCAGACTGTTTCAGTGCTTGCGGTACTTTGATGTCATAGGCCCATCGGTCTACGCAGCGCCGTATGATCACAGTTTTTTCTTCTACGACCTGACACTTCGTCCCAGTAAACTGTGCAGGTTTTTAATATTCTTTTTTGTTTGTTTAGGAATTCGTGCATACGAACAACTTGGGAACCGAGCATTTGGTCCACCTGGGAAAGTCGTAGCCGCGTGTATCATAACATTGCACAACATTGGAGGTAATGTAAAACAACATCACGGCTAATGTCATTTGCAACACTTTAGTATAATAATATAATTTCATCCTCTTGCACACATATAGTGAGGTGCTAAAAATATTCATCCTCAAAAAAAGAATCTATTGAAATGAAAAAAAAGAGAGAAATACAGCATAATATTTAAAAAATAATATTACATTTGTATTTTAATCGTTTAAAATAGTAATTACAAATAGGTTTGTGTTTGAGCATATGTTGCTGCAACATTTAGGGTTTGTTACACATAATAAAAGGTGTAATAAAATTGCTTGAAGTTGTAAAAACAGTTTGAAGGTTTAATACAATAACTGTCTCTGCACAGATATTGTATTGTTTGCACTCTCCATAGAGTTTAATCAGATTAACATTTCACAACAGGTTGTAAATGTATACAATCTAAGTACATAATACAGATGTAATGCAATACTTCTGTTCTTCGTTTGACCCAACAGCAATGTCCAGTTATCTCTTCATTGTGAAGACTGAGTTACCCAATATTATTCTGGGTCTTATGAAGTTGCCAGATGACTCGCAGTGAGTTTGATTTAATAATAGTTGCTGTCCTTGTTCGTTTTTCATATTTTCAGTCTTGTGGACATGACATTTGTGTGTTTTTTGGCAGTGAGTGGTTTGTTAATGGAAAATACCTCATCATTATCGTTAGCATCTTTATCATTTTTCCACTGGCATTACTGAAACGACTCGGTACGTTCTCATCCTTTTATTCATTTATGTGTTTATTCATTCATATGTTATTTTGTCTTTGTAGTTTCATATATCCTGATCATTTCAACACCTGCATTGTGGAGCTCGGTGTCAACCATGCTTCCAGAGCATCTTATTTAAGCTATTTATTTTGTCAGGCCCATTTTTTGGAAAGGTGTTACTTGTGCAGCTACTGTATTTACGCTAAAGCAAAACAATTGATCAACATAAAACTATATTAGCTATAATGGAATAATTTTTATATATCACTCATAGGGTATTTAGGTTACACCAGTGGCTTCTCCCTCACCTGTATGGTGTTCTTCCTCACATCTGTGAGTCCATCCATCCATCTATTTACATAACTGAAATGCCAGGACAGTCTTGGTGATCATGCCCATCACTAACAGAAGTGTCTCATTGCATTGTGTCTTATTAGGTCATCTACAAAAAGTTCGTCACAGAGTGTAATGGAGAATACAGCTATAACAGCACTCTGCTCAACCATACCGTACACTACACCTCTGATACATGTGAAGCCAAACTCGGCACTCTCAACTCAAAGGTGAGGCATCTTACGTCAGCTACAAATGTGCTTGACTTTAACCGCTGGGATTTCATTGATTTTCTGGTTTTGTTGCAGACTGCTTTTACCATTCCTATTATAGCGTTTGCTTTTGTGTGTCACCCGGAAGTGCTGCCCATCTACACAGAACTCAAACAGTAAGTATTTTACATGCTCCATAATCCATAATGAATATATTCAAACATACTCCACATATTGATTTGATTCCTAATTGATTTATTTCCAAATCTGTTTGGTCTCTTACATCAGGCCAAACAAGAAACGCATGCAGAAAGTTGCTAATATCTCCATTACAGCCATGTTTGTTATGTACCTGCTGACTGCCATCTTTGGATACCTCACCTTCTATGGTAAGGTGAATTTCAGTAAAACCTTTCATTTTATTTACATCATCCATGTTAATACCATACCATTTATATGCATGTTTGTGTGTGTTTGCAGAAAACGTGGAGTCAGAACTTTTGGAGATGTACGACAAAGCAGACACCCTGATGCTCTGTGTTCGGCTGGCTGTTCTGGTGGCAGTAACACTGACCGTTCCTGTCGTCCTGTTTCCGGTACACACACGTGACACACTCAGTCACAATCACAAACTTTACATGCGTACAAGTTTCCTTATACATGTAAGACTGTAAAACTGTTTTTTGTGTACCTCCTCAGATACGCCGTGCTGTCCTTCAGCTTCTGTTCCCTGATAAGCCCTTTCACTGGGTGCTTCACATCTCCATCACCGTGTGTCTGCTTTTTGCTGTCAACCTGCTCGTCATCTTCGTGGAGAACATTCGCGACATTTTCGGCTTCATTGGTAAGTCTGTTCTGATGATGCGTTGGCGATGATTTTATGTGCAATATTAACATACTTCAAAAGCAGAAATTAGAGGAATAATGTTTGTCGTTGGGTTTCAGGTGCCACGTCGGCTCCCAGCCTCATATTCATTCTGCCGGGAGTATTCTACCTTCGCATCGTCCCTGAAGAACAGGAGCCTTTGAAATCACGGCCAAAGATTCAGGTGAGAATCTGCAACTTGCGTTTTATTCAAGGTCAATGTTACAAGCACTCTTCTTCATTTTGTGTCTTGTTTTCCAGGCCATTTTGTTTGTGGCGATGGGTTTTATCTTCATGATAATGAGCATCACCTTCATCATAGTGGAGTGGGTGACTGGACAGAAGGGCATGAGTGGTCACTGACAGAACCGGGTGACACAATAGCATATGAAGGCCAAATTCTAATACAGAATATACACCTGTAACCTCTTCATAATTTCAGCAAACATGAACAATATTTGTCCAGGCTGTGGCACAGCAGGAGTATATGCCCACAACACATAAGAGCTGTGTTGCTCCTCAAGGGATTAAGGATCTAGATCCGTTTCTCTGTCTCTCTCCCAAAACATTCATAGGACAAAAAGATGCAAAGGAAGTCTATATGCAAAGTACAAAATAAAGCCAATTGAGGGATATTTTAGGGTTTGATCACACTGCCGCAACAAGCACCAGCTTGTTTATTTGTGTGTTAATCCTGTTGTCATGTGATGAGGCTTGCATACAATAGCCTTTTGCATATGATGCAGGTTTACGTCTGGCGAGTGTCATGATCCCGTCCCATACTATAGCCGACCTCAATGAACATCTCTTACTTCTTTGCTGCGATTCTTAATAAAAACCACATGTGTAGAATAAAGGAATTTAAACTGTTAAAAATGACAGTTGAAGTAACCGTTACACAGAATGAAGTAGTTTTGAGACTTTCCAAAACTGCACAACACTGAAGAACAGGCATGAAACTATGATGAGAATTCTATATTGAATTTGCAAAAAATCGTTTGTCTACCTCCCAGTAAATTTTAAGTGACAGCATCATTTTTCACATTGCATGGGAATAAATCATTATTTTATTTATATGGGAAAGTTGTACAGTTTTATGATGAATTTCTGTTTCGAGGACAGAATATTTAAATGTAAAAAACAAACCTATTGTAGATGTTTGTATTAATACATGTTACACTTGTCAAAAATTAAATGTACAGAGTCTTATGGTAGACACCAGCAGTGTTGAACACAACTCTTGTTATGTATTGTGGCACTGCCAAATGACAACATTTCTGTAACTTCTGTTTCATTATTCAAACATAATCTTGCTATTATTGAGAGGTGGAGGAATATAACATACCAGTTCTCTAGTATTTAAAAAAAACAAAACCTTGGTTATTGGTTTTTATGTGCCATTTTGTTAGTTGTATATTTGGAAACATCTTTTTATTTGTCCAAATATAAAAAAAAATTGATGTATCGGTGGTTTACATGATGTAATTTTTTATTTTATTTTAATGGCTAAAAATGCTATTCAAGAACAGAACACGTCATATGAAGGTCACTACAAAATTGCATGGCATTTATATAAGTGTTTATGAGCATTACGGCCCAGCGCGAGACTTACACCTTCTCCCCCGGATTTTCAAGGAACCGCGGCGCTTTCGAGGCGCTGTCTCGGGGCGAACCCATTCCAGGGCGCCCTGCTCTTCACTTAGAAGAGAGAACTCTTCCCGGCGCCCCTGCCGGTTTCGTTTGCGTTACCGCACTGGACGCCTCGCGGCGCCCGTCTCCGCCACGCCCCGAACCCGACTCCCTTTCGATGGGAGGTCATCGCCCCGCACTTCCGAACGGCGTTCGCCCTTAGGACCGACTGACCCATGTTCAACTGCTGTTCACATGGAACCCTTCTCCACTTCGGCCTTCAAAGCTCTCGTTTGATAAAATAAACAGTCTTGTCTCTCCACATCAGTATCTGCTAGTTTTTATGTGGCAGGACTCGAAAATGGTTCCTACATTGAAATGTTGAGGCATGTGCTTGTTTTGTATAGCAATTCATACAGTAATGTTGTACAACTTTGTCATTATGAGGCGATTTCCCGGACAAGGATGGAGACTAGTCCTAGACTAAAATAAATGTTTGAATAAATGCTGTCTAAATCTAAAGCAACTTGCACTGACATATCTTTATTAAAGCTTCTGCTAAATGTAAATGTAAATATTTAGTTTGACGTCATAGATCTGTTGCGTGTTAGCCTTTATATTCTGGAAACCGCCCTAAATGTATGTATTATACAATTTATAACTGTTCCCATTGGACCTGAGAATGCTGAGGAGAAAATGAAGTATAATTACTATGGAGGCAAAAACTTATGGGAAATTTCACATTTCTCCACGATAAAGTGCCTGGGGTTGAAAGAAAAAAATGGATTCCATCTGGATTAATCTTCGGATATATATTTTCTTTTAGACAACACACTGTTCTCTGTATTTTACCTAATAAAGGCTGACTATTATTGAATGTTTAAATATGTTTGAGCTCATTCTGCATTATGTAAACACCATAAAAAACGACTATGCTTATACAACTTCTGAAGTCCATACTATACAAACTAACAACCTGCATCCATTAATTTAACAATTATAATGTCCTTGAAACAAGACGTGAACTTGTTCAGCAAGGTTTACAATTGACATTTAAGCAAAGATTAGTTTCAAGTGACAAAAGTTTGTAATGTCGTGGCGAAAAGTCGGTCAGCCAAGTTGAAAGAATTCACGAAGACCAGAGAGCCAGGTTTCCAGAGGTTTCAATCTTTATTTGCTCGAGCAAGCAAAGTGAGACACACAGAGTTCATCTGTAGATGCCCAACGAATACATGTCTGACTCCATCTTTTATACATTGTTCTCAAGTTGTTATCACAGTTCAAACCAATCAGGTTTTACCTGACCTCATCTTCTACCAACCAGTTTTTACATGACATCACTTATTTTTATTAGTCCATCCCCTTATGCCTCGTTACAGTTACATTTCATCCTGCACTTGCTACAGTTATATTTCCGGCCTACCATATTAAGATCTCCGGCCTACCATATTAAGATCTCCGGCCTACCATATTAAGATTTAATTGTAGGGAGCGCTCTCAATAACACATACGTATATCATGTGCAATAACACATACGTATATCATGTGCAATAACACATACGTATATAAAGTGCTTATTATCTTGACACCTTTCCGGGGGCTTTCGGACGATACATGATTTAACCTTGGTTTTATTAAAAATGAACTCATGGTTTAGTGTGATAATGATAAACAACCCAGCGTTCTTAACCAAACCTCTCTACAAAAGTGTGTGTGGTGTACGTGCAGTTCCTGTCTTAGTGTGAGAAGATATTTGGTGTGTACGCAGGTGTTCAAGTGTTCAAACTCATACATGAGGCCCATAGCCCTTGTTAAGATCAGAGAAGTATATGAACTCTATAACTTCCTTTAAATGTATTCTTTAAGTAAGAAAGCTATTTTATATAAGAAAACTCAGTAATATATTTAGAATATAAGAAAAGTCAATAATATGTCTAGAAAAACCACCACAGTAAACACTCCTTGTTTTTTCCCAAATAACTTGACTTAAACCATTTCTTATTACGTAACAAAGCAGACTCTTAAGACACAGTAGGATCCATGGGCTTGGTGGTTTAATAGACAAAACCAAAGGCAAAGGCAACTCACAAAAGTGGAAACAAAAATAAAGTAAGGTTAGTTAATCTAACTACAAACACTGAGAACAGCACCTAAAGACGATAAACAAATATATTCATAATCAGGATATTTAAACTAATGTTAAACAGGTGTGGCTGGAAACAGGAAGTTAGAACTCAGATGAGGGAGACCTCTTGTGGTCGGGAGTAGAAGTGACACCTATCAGCAGACCGATCATAGTGAACAATGTCAGTTTTTACTGGTTTGTGATATGTCAGCATGCATAAGCATGAATAAATAACATCTTTGTTGTTTTTGATATCGTTGCTCAGAGCTCATCTTTGTATTTTATTGATGTGAATATTGATTCTCACTGTTTGTGTGACAGGTCGATTTAGGCTGTTGTGTTGAGGGCCCATGTGTTTGTTACATTATTATAAAAGCGTAAACTTTCATGTTGTGGGATGCAACCTTTTTTTAGAGGTACATGGTTTGCCGGATTTTTACATCAAACCCATGATCTGGTATTATAGCTCAAACAGAAACATTTTGCTTATAAGAGCAGCTTGCATTACGTTGTCAGTATATGTTGAGCCCTCTCAACTATTCTTCTTTCAAAGTGTAACTGATAATTCCTCAGTTATTGTTTTGTTTCCTTCTACACATGTAATTAGATGTTAGAGAACCACAGACAGGAAATGACCGACACGAGTTGATATTTTCTGCAGTTGTACAGTTGTAGACAGTATGAGTGATTTGATGGTTTGACTATTGCAATAGGGGCGGCCCTAAGGGGACTTCCGTTCAAAGCAACATGAACATACAGTAGCATTTCACGCTGACAACAAGGCGACAGAATGAAAATAGAAAAGAGAAAAAAAGTGTGGTTGTCCATTTCCTGTGAAAACGTTTTGTCTGCTGATGGTACGACTAAGAACTAGGAAGAGAAACTTGATGCTCGCCGTTCAGCCAAGTCATCAGTAGATCACAGGAGATCTCTCATTGTATTTCTCTGCGGAGGTGTCTAACTTCGAGTGTAACTTTTGAAAGGTTTGATCTGTGCATGTGAGGCCATGAAGCGAGGAAATAAGAAAGGTCAGGAGTGCATGAACAGCTCTCTGCTCAGTCCACTGGAGAATGAGAGGCTGGAGGATCTGCTGGGCAGGAGGTGTCAGGTAAGTTCAGGGGGGCAGTGGGAGCAGGTCGAAGGAGCATGGGTAAAAATCACAATTTTAACTCTGAGTACGTTCAAAAGGCAAGCTACTGGAATTTGATTAAAGTTATTCTGTTCACTTAATTGTAAGTACTGTATCATCAGGTCTTTTTGTGAATTTATATGCAAAATGAAAATAAAAGACATGTAAATGGATATAATATATAATATAATACAAAATTGCATGTACAAATGCTTTTATTTTGAAATGTAAAAAAGATTACAAATTAAAAGACGGTTTAAGTAAAACGTTTGATAAAAAATTCAATTCTAGATTTTTTTAGTATTTTGTATATTTTTGACATCATATTGAGGAGATCATCCGGGTTATTCCAGCATGATCTGAATTTATTCAAAGACCTTTTTTTTAACTAATTCAAATTACTTAAAATTGTTAGTGAACTTCACAAGAACACACATGAACACATCAAGAGGTACAGACGCTTAAATAATTCTTGATTTATATTTCACATACAACATTTTCGTCAAAAATGTTAAAGCATTTTTAGCTTTACAGGTTTTGACACCTTTCCCCACTTTATTCGTATAAAGTTGTGTTTATGATGAATGACAAATCGAATCTTTGAGGTCTCTGGCAGTTGGTTTTCCCCTCATTTGCCTCAAATAAAGAAGTACAACATTGAAGTTTTTGGACACGACTTTTCTTTGCTGTCTTTGAACTTACTCCCTTTTGCAATTTAAAGTGATAGCTCACCCAAAAATGTAAAATTTGTTCATCATTTACTCACTCTCATGTCATTCCAAACCTGTAGGACTTTCTGAAGAACAGAAAAGAAGATATTTTAAAGAACGTTGGTAACCAAACAGCTCTGGCCCCCATTGACTTCCATAGTATGGACACAAAACACAGAGACATTTTCGATAATATCCTCTTCTGTTCTATAGAAGAATGAGTCATATACAAGTTTTGAACAACATGAGGGTGAATAAAATATGATCAAATTTTCATTTTTAGGGGAAACTATCCCTTTAAGATTTTTCTTCCAATTGCCTGACGTGGGAAAAGGCCACGTTATATTGTGTGAACAGTGTGTACACATTCTGTACTTATCTAATACACATTATAAAACGTTCAGTTCTCGTCCTTGATTCTGATTGGTTGAGCCGAGTTCTAAGCCATTATAAAATCCCCTGATTTATAATTGCTGACCGCACTACATAGCCTAAATATCACATTATTTACTTTATTTTATGAAACCTTGCTAAGCGTATGGAACAACCGTTTTATAAAAGCAACTTCGCTTCGTATCGTGCCACAACGCCGTTAGCTGTTAAAAAATGCACTGTAACCCACTGCTTCTTGGGGCTTATTGCTTTGATCTATTCAAATAATCCAGCCACATTTAACACATACTGTACATTAAAGAAAGTTGAAGGTAAACCAGTCAGCCAGACTACTGAAAGCGTTTCTCGCTTCTATTTCGAGTTGTATATTTCTGCTTCCTTATGTCATTCTTTGACACATTCAGGACTGGATCCTGCTGTCTGGTGCCTGTTTTCTTAATATTGACACTTATGTATATTTATCAGATGCTTTAATCTAAGTTTTACACGACGCATACACTCTACTGTACACCTTAAATCCACTGATTACACAATTGCATCACTTTAACTGCGCACGCCACAAAAACACACAAATTTGAGTCCTGTGCTGAACACCGAAGAGTAAAGTAACAGCCATTTTGTGTCGGTTCGAGGGGCTGCTTGGTTGCACAGTGAAAGCTTTGCGATTAAAGGAAGAAAAGGTGTGAAATTGTCCGTCACATGCAGCTTGAGCTGTGATCACAGAGGGGTATGAGAGGGGAAGTTGCTTAAAGACATTTCCTGTCACAGTCTAATAGACATCACTCACAAACAACTTAAACCTGCTAGCTTTAACTCAACGCTTGAACAGTAAAGAATGTACTTTGAATCCACGAAGAGCGCTCTTTAGGGGGGCAGGTTAAAGTTTGACCCATACATGTTCCATTCAGCATCACGCATCACGAATGACGTCTCTTATGTTTGGTTTTGTCCCCAGTCTTTGTCTTCTGCTGTTGTGCAGCTGCTCATGGCCCTGCCGAGCGACCCGACCCGCTGGACCCCACAGCAGTCTGGAGTGATTTGTTTCGTGAAGGACAGCCCTCAGCGCTCATTTTTTATTCGCCTTTATGACCTTAAGGTTCTAAAAACAACACTTTTTATAACTTGTTATATTTTAGCTTGAATCATTATTGCACAATATGTGCGCATGTAAATAAAACCCTTAACACAAAAAATGTCATCATTTATTGTGAAGTATCACTTTAACAACTGTAGTATTTATATATTTACAGACTACACAATAATGAGTATGCTAGCGATTTTCCATGTAGTTCTGCAAACTCTTGACCTCAGATCTGTTTCTTCCCCTCAGGCAGGGAAGCTGGTCTGGGAACAGGAAATATACAACCAACTGATGTATCGAACAGCCAAACCATTTTTTCACACTTTTCCTGGAGATGTGAGTATCTATGTTTTCTTTTTATTTTGTGCATGTAAAAAAGCATTGATGCCACATGTGCCTCTTATGCTTGGCTCTTATCATTCTGTTTAGTTGTTTTTGACATATACCCACATAACCAAATGTTGTCTTGTGTTGGAGAAGTTTTTATTTCTCTTTCCTGTTATTTGAGTGTAGTGATAGCACTTCCTCATAACGCCATCTACAACCAGAATGTCTGCCATTTCATTTACATTTTTAATAACACAACTGTTGATTTAATGCAAGTTTAATGCAAGTGTCTTAAATGTATAAAATAATTGTATGCATTTATCATTTGTCAGTTCATTGTCCTTGGTTTGGTGCTGTTTGGCATGTCAAATATTTCTTTTGCAATTGGGAACTTTCCACTAACTTTTGAAGACACCCCTCCCCTTCAGTCCGCATGGCTGATAGACAAAAATATTCAGAGAGACGTCTATGCTTTTGTACGATACTGATTATATTTTAACACAAGTGAAAACCTTGCAGACACTTTTATTTACAGTATGCATTTGTTTAGAACAGCCACAGATCAATGCATTCTGGATAGTGAATAAATAACGCCTATTCATGCATAATTAGGCATTGTGGATACCCTGTTTATCTCCTGATCGTTCAAGATTTTTTAAATTTTATTTATGTTTAAATATGATTATTTATATTTTTATATAATCAATCATATTTTATTTAAATCCCTTGACAGAATTTACCAGAAGCGCAGTCATTCTGATACGTGAGCAAATATAGAACCGAATATATGTAACTTATCTTTCAATGTGAACATTTTTGCACATTTTTTATTTACGTTGATGTTACATTTTTGCCAGTTTAAAAAAAACAGATAAATAAAAATGATCTAATACTATACTCTACTGTACTGAGGATTCCATTTAGTTTTGTGTCGTGGCTTGAAATAAAGATATTACATCTCTCCCTAGGATTGCCAAGTGGGATTAAACTTTGCAGATGTAACTGAGGCTGAATGTTTCTTTACTGTCGTGGAAGAGAAGATCAGCCAGAGAAACTGTCGCTTTGGTATTCAGAAATAAACGTTCTTGTGTTTTCTTTGTTTGTCTGTCAAAGCACATTAATACTTTAAACTACTTAAATCCGAGCTATGCATAACGTTTCCCTATTAAAAATTTCAGAGAAACAGCAGAGAAAAGGATCTGATTCTAGAGGTGAGTGATTTCTAACAATCACTACCTTCATTCAGTATCAGTTGGTTATTTTCAGTCTGAATGAAGTGCATGTAACAAATCAATGACATGTTTAATATTCTTAGATCGTGGATCATTGCCACCACTTCCTCCACCTAATGGTTAGTCAGGTCACTTTTTACAAGGGAATTGTGCTTGTCACATGTGGCCATTCAACAAAACTTTGTTGTGCCAAACAAACAACTTTTTCTGTCCTGTGATGTTATAAAGCAGCATTTATTGGTTTGCAGATTAAATGCAGTTTGTCTTTTAATGACAGGCTTTGGCACACCTACCATGCCCCCAACGGTGTCTATCAATGTCCCAAACCGAATCGCTCCTACCAAATCAAAAAAAGAGAAGAAAGAAAAGGAAAAGAAAAAGAAGAAAGGACCTAAATTTTTCAAGGGGGATATTGGAGCACCCAGTGGTTTCACGTGAGTCCTTACAGTTGCCTTTGAGATCTTGTTTCACAAACCTCTTTTAAAACGTTTTATTCCGTTATGACTTTAGGCATGTCAGTCACCTTGGCATGGGTGGCAACACCATGGACCCCGACTTGAAGAAACTTCTATCCTGTGCAGGGATCAGCGAAGCAGATTTAGACGATTCTGAAACCTCTCAACTCATCTATGATGTCATTGAACGCTCAGGTGGAATGGAGGCTGTTAAAAAAGAAGTGCACCAGCAGGGTAAATATTTTCTTGTAACTGGATAAAAATCACACATTTGTTTCATCCTGTACAACTTCAAGCTAACTGTTCACGATTTGTTTAGAGTACACTCACCCTCCAGTACCCCAAGGTCATCGAGGTTCTCTCCCCCAAGTGCCTTCTGGGTTCTCCACCGCCCCTCATCCCTCTCAAGGTCGATCCCTACCACCTGTCCCAGGTCAGTGCTCTGTTCCATCGCCCACACGTGGTTCCATTCCGCCTACTCCTTCAAGAGGTCACACCGGGAATCCACCAGCAGTTCCGTCACCTCAAGCCCCAGAGTCGCGGGGTGCACGGTCTGCAACGCTAGGTCCCCTACCACCAGTTCCTCCAGGAGGCCGGAACGGGCCCTTGCCTCAGCCCCCAGGGGTGCGCAGTGCACCCTTACCCCCACCACCCAAAGGTCGGAGTGAATCTCTCCCTCCACCTCCAGGCCAACGTAAAGAGTCTTTAACTCCAGTTCAAGGAAGACGATCTGCACCTCAAGTGGCTGAAAGGAGAGGTAGCACTTTGCAACCAGCAGCTGCATCTTTCCCGCCGATGCCCCCGGGAGCGAGACCCCCACCTCCAAGAGACAGTAGTGGATATTTGGCACCTCCACCACAATGTGACATGTCATTACCCCCTCCACCATCCGATTTTTTCCCTCCACCGCCCTGTGAGTCTTTTCCCCCTCCTTCACCTGAAGACTTTGTTGACGCACCTCCATCTCATCCCAACTTTCCTCCAAGGAGCAATCAGCAGAATTTCACTCCTCCTCCTCCCCCATCCTCAGCCAAACCCAGTTCCGGTGGCGCACCTCCACCACCGCCACCACCTCCTCCTCTGGCTGCCCCGCCTCCAGTGAACTTGGGAAGCAACACTTCTTCATCCGGAGGAACGGCTACGCCTCCTTCAGAATCTAGTGGTGGTAGAGGGGCTTTACTTGCACAGATACAAGGAGGGCTGAAACTCAAAAAGGTGAGTAGATTATTAAACAATTTTGGGTATCAAAATTATTTCCCAGTGGGACACGTGACATTCTTGTTCTTGTGCAATTTTTTCTTCTGATAATTTAGAGAGCATGTGAAAGCAGTATTAGTCATATTGTGGAAATTATTTTCAGATTAGTAGTTTAAAAAATACACATTTACTTTTAGGAAAATTACATTATACGTTTTTTTTAGGAAAAAAAAACATTTAGAAAAGAAAAAAAACATTTACCTGTTTACCTGCTAACATCAAATTAAAAACTCATTTTTGTTTCATTTTAAGCATAAACGTCACAAAAGTTTGTTGCAATTCTCCATAAACTACTGTAGATATATTTCTGTTTTGAACCTTAGGTACTGTAAGTATTTTGTTCTTTTGTTTCTATATTTTACCGGAAAACATAAAAGATCAGTTTTTTTACATGAACTAGCAAACACTAATAAAAATAAAGGTGATACAAATTCTATATAGAACTTTTAACATCTGCAGTGAAAAAAATATTTATACTTTAAAAAAGGTAACAAAAAACAAAAAACTTTATCTTGACTGAATTCTGGTTCTTTGGGGAGGCAAAAATGGTTCCTCTGTCACATCACTGTGAAGAACCTTTCATAGAATCTGAATGTATAAAAGTGAGGATGCTGCTGTTTGTAGCTATCAAAATAAAAGCCTTCACTCTAAAAAACGATGTGCTCATGTTAACAATTTTTGTTTTACTTTTAACTAATTTAAACAAATGTAACCTTTTTTAAGTTATAAAGTTTAATAGTTAGTAATAGTAATTTAAATTCAAGTGATTCGTGAAGTCAGGTTTTTACATTGCACTTTTAATATAATGTTGCAGCAGTATGCTTAAGGCTTCATGTCATTTCTCTTCACAGGTATCCGCCAGCTCTGAACTTCCTTCACCTGCACTGGATTCAGGAGAGGGAATAGTTGGAGCTCTCATGATGGTCATGCAAAAGCGAAGTAAAGCCATCCACTCCTCAGGTAAATTTGGTGCTTTCTTCTCCCCGTTTTCCTTACATTTTCAAAAATGTTTTCTAACTTTTACCGTGTCTTGTAGATGACGACGATGAATTTGATGATGAAGAAGATGACGATGAAGAGTGGGATTAAGGCTGAAATATTGAACTTTGAATGCATCTGGGCAGCTTTACACATTTAAAGAACACAAGAAGAACTGTCTCTGTGGGAGGCGTCTGTTCAAGTGTTCTACACAACGGAAAGTTACGAAATAAATCAACGCCAGGAAACTGCTCAAGGAGAAGTCACTGTGAATTATAAGATCGCTTGCTGAAATGTACAGTACACGTTACATGACACTGTCTTATTAAAGTGTACAATTTGTCATTAGATTTTTTATTAAGTACAGTAAACATACTCATTTGAGTGTGATTTAAAAATGAATCTACCGTTCACAAATTCTGCGCATTTTTTCTGACAACATCTAGTTTAGCAAGACAGAACGTTTCAATTCACAACTGGACGATTTGACTTTTCTTTTAAAAAAGGACACACATGTGCAGTGTAAAGATGTTTTCAGTGTTTGACATAATCAGAGTGGGTCTTCATGACGAGTTGTTTATGTATTTGTAATGTGATAGCTCAACCCAAAGCATGATACTAACAGCACAGCATACAATCATTTCCTAAACCGTGTCAGCCATTTTAAATGCATTGAAATAAATACAACAGCAACACAACATGTCAATCATGCAAAAATGCCCTCCACCCTGTACGCAGTATCCCAACAAGGCTCGTCGCATAAAAATATTTACAACTTCAAATAAATATACATTACAAATGGTTAGAAACAGTCACAGGACATGAAGGACGGTAGTGCTCTTGCAAATGTTCGATGCCATTACTAACCCATCAAAAATCCATATATATTACATTTAAACAAACACATATATTACTTTCAATTTCATAATCCAGATGGAACATCAGAAATTGCACAGGCCCAATGACAGAGTGAGTTAACAAAGAGATAGATAGCTTTGTTTTTGCAAACAGGATAATATAAAGTAAAGCTTGTCAGGTCATATACTCTTTAAAGGTGCTTTGTTTTGTTGACTTTCATTTTTAGGGTAAAGTGTTAATGTTACTACTTTGTCTTATCTCAGTTAACATGTGGTATAAGTTAGCTGTAGGTTAGTTCTCCCACAAAATGTAAACTGGCACTAAGCGGGTGACTTTAGTTATTGGGGCCGGGCTGTCATTTTATTGAGTGAGTGAATGAATGAACAATACATACATAAATGAACAAGGGAATGATGAAATTATAGCTCTCTTTTCCTCTCAACTTCACCCTCCACCAGCTTTCTGTGCCTCTGTGTGTCTACGACTTGTGCGTTTAGGAAAGTAATCCTGCAAGCTCCCCCCGGCTGTCAGCTGCTCCCAGTAAGACTGGCAGTATTGTTGAATCAGACGCAGTTCAGGCTCAAGGAGATTGGCTGGGGTGGGAGGTACCGGTTCCTGTTGGTGGTGTTTGTGATGACTCCTTGTTGTCTCCTCGTTTTCATCGGGGGTGGTCAGAGCTATCGCTATGTCCCGGTCTAAAATGCGTAAAGAGACGCGAGCCAGCGTGTGTTTGAAGTTATTTTCTGTGGCCAAGCAGTGGTAGAGGCCTCCGTCGGCTTTAGTGAGAGATTTTATCAGAATGCCATGTAAAGTCTTGAGAACTTCCCCTTCTCGATTCAGCTGTGAGGGTAGAAAACAAGACGTTAGCTGATACACTACGCCTTCGTATGGCATTTTGGCTAGGAGGAATGAAACAAAAAACACAAAACTCCTACTGTAGTTCACTTGGTAAAGCATGAGTTTAATTTCACACATATACTATTGAAACGTCTTTGAATGCATTGTAAGTTGTGATCATACCATTTTTCGTCTTCCCTCTTTCTGGTAAAGCCATTTGATGGTGGCCTGTGGAGAGCGTGGTGAGCACTCCAGAAACGTGCTGCTGCCCTCCACACCAAACTGAACTTTCTCTTTCAGTCTCCTTTCCACTAATGGACACAGTAAGAGACTAGAGTAACATGTTGTCTTTGTTTGCATGCACATATATTTGATTGACACCATTTAATATTGGATCATGAAACTGATTGGTTTATGAAAAAGTGTCTCTATATGAAACGGGAGGTGTTGGTGAAAAGCCAAAAGTTAATTCAAATGCAGGGCAAAAGATTATATTTTGATTATATTTACTATATTGATTTACATGCACTATTTAAAAAAAGGATGTAAACAGGGTAAATTTTAATTTTGTGTTGACTGTCTTGATTAAAAATTCTTGTTCAATAAGCATGAAAAATCACATATTTCTTGTTGTTACCTTTGGCATTGTATCCCCGGCACTGACGCAAAGGGTCACCATGTTTTACATCCTGCCTTCTGCTTCTCCTAAAATTAGATTATAAAACATTACTCACCGTCACACTGACGTCTTACGCAAACTTCCGCTTAACTCATCTAATGACTGTGTTCCAAATATATACAATCGTGGGAAAAAAAGAGATTCTAATTGAACATTTTACTGAATTTACTTTTAATAGGTATATGTTTAGGTAAAATGATCATTTTGTTTAATTCTGTGAACTACTAACACTATTTTTTCCCAAATTTCAAATCAAAATATTGTTTCTATTTGCAATTATTTGCAGAAAATTAAAATCACATAAAAGATTCTCTGTACTTTTTTTAGATCTCAAATACTGAAAACAAGTTCATATTCACTTTTAACTTTAAAGGCGGGGTAACCGATTTCCGAATTACGCTTTAACGGGCCGAGTACCAAAACAACCTTGTAGCCAATCAGCAGTAAGGTGCACAGGACGGACATTAGCCGAGCCGAGCTATGACGAAAGCGAAAGATGGGGGTAGGGGTGTGTTTGTTTTGGTGATTTGAACATCAACAACGGCTAAGAGAAATCGGACACCCTGCCTTTAAGCAATACAACTGTAATATCTGTGCATGTATTTAGGAAAAGTCCAACAATTATTTTTTATGTGATAACCTGGATTTTCTTTCACATTACTTTAAGACCCCGCATAGCTTACGTGATCACCTTGTAGCAGCTCTATACTGTGGAGCTGGGGAAGGAGGAGGGTTTCTGAAAAGTGCTGCACTGCTACAAACAATCACTAGCAAAGATTTAAACGTAGAGCAACAAGCTCATTGGCTGCTGATACAGAAGCAACAAGCTCATTGGCTGCTGATACGGAAGGAACCAATCAGCTGCGCCGTGTAGTAAAGTTATTATGCCACATTGGTTTAGACTTTAGGACTGCGCCATCTAGAGTTTCATGTCAGAACTTTCTCTGTCATAAACAATATATTTATTGTTATATTCTAGTGTCTTCAAAGTAACCACCATTTAGCTAGATTTAAATAGATATGTCTTTTTTCTAACCTTTTGGTGGCTTGTGTAAAGGCAGAGCAGTTTTCTCCATCCCAGGCACAGTATGGGTCTCTGGCCAGGCAGCAGTCTGAACAGGCCTTCCCATACACCCCACAGCGATGCAAAGACATTTGGGTAAGACCGGCCTCTGAAGATGCATACAGTTGTTGCTGCAGGGAAAGAAATAGCAACTGTGTTGGATTATATGTTTGCAATTGGTTATTTTGTATCGCTGTTTTATTGCTGGAAGACAAAATCCATATTTTTGAATTACATTTCAGAGCTATAATATGTTTTTAAATCTTACCCTTTTGGCAGATATATGCATAGTTTTAACAGGAGCAGGTGTCTGTAGAGAAGGAATACAAAAGCTTAAATGTAACAAAACAACATTAACCAATTCAGGTCAGAGATATTTTTGATAATTATGCTTTGATTGATTTACCCTGAAAACTTCCACTTCCTCTAAAGTGAGCTCTTCCATTGTGGTGGGATCCTTGGGCAGGACTATCACTTTTTGGACTGTACCACGATCTGTGCAGGGAAAGGGGAGTGATTCATTTTAACACTGACAAAAGTGATGAAAAGTTCACACCAGGAAGAGATTGAAACTGATCTAAACATTACCTGTTCCCAGAAAGAGAACCTCATATCGCCCATCCACTGCATCCACCTGGTCCACAGCAATAGTAGTAAAGCGGTAGTCCACACCTGAGCGCACCACCAGAGGGCGCTTGTGAATCGGATACACAGGGTGGTACATGAGGGGGTGTGCACGAATGAAGTTTACCGCTTCATCCGAGAACTCTTTTGTGGACTGAAGACCTGGTGTGAATGTACCTCCAGGACACTGATACGGAAATAATGGACAAACAAATTAAAGTGTTAATGTAAGTTTTAAGATTTTAAGAAATAAATGCAGTCAAGATAAACTCACCGTTCCAGGCCTTGGATAAGGAATCTTTCCTGTATACATTGTCCATTGGTAGTTGTGTCCGTGTTTATGGGCGAATGGGCCATTAAAGACATTTCTGATGTCAGCCATGGAGTACACACACACGGCTGAACCTTTAAACACCGAGCTAAGAGAGAAAAAAAAACATCCACCGATGAGTAAAATCCTTACATAAAGAAACAGCAAAACAATCTTCTAAAATTCCAAAACCAAAAAGTGAGAAGATATACAGTATGAACCGTGTACATATAAATGAATAGGGATAAAAAAGTGAATGATAGAGGAGCAAAAACAAGATTTTTTATTTATCTGTTCATTTGAGGAACATTCAAGTGTTTACCCAGAAGTCGAGAAGACGGCATAAACCACAGGGTTTTTCTCATCCTGGGTGGGTTGGATAAACACGTCCCCTGAAGCAGAAGAGAGAAGCAAGGCAAGCAACAGTTTTCAAGCAACATTTGCAATGCATTCATTCGCAGTGACACTCGGCATAGTAAACATATGTCTGGGGAAGTTAAAAATTCTAGAAGAAAATGTCAGATTTTTACTAAAAGGACTGAATATAGTAAACCCAGGCAGCCATACTTTCATATAATTGTGGTAGATATGTAATGGACAGTGTGGTAGATTAATTTAGGTACTTGGTAGTTTTGCATAGATATTGTATATATTTGTTTGAAAATAGATAACGCTATAGATAAAACTTACAATAGCTATCACTAGTTGCTGAACGTGTTTATCTTAATAAAAATGACCATAAAAAGGAAACATTGCTCACTCAGTTCATCAAAGAAAGTTTCCACCCCATCGTCTCCCATTACAGAGCAGACCAGTCTGGCCTTCAGAAACGTTGTCCATTTGTTCACCAGAGACTTCTGACCACCCTCATCATTCTATCAATACAAACACAAACTGTTTATCAACGGAATTTCCTCTGTTCCAGATGTGATGTGCAGCGGGATGTTTCTCACCAGGCACACACGGCCCACTCTGGCCACCACACTTGGACTCGCTCCACCCCCAGAATCCAGACTCTTCTCTCGAAAGAAGAAATAGAGTTTGTCATCGTTCCTCTCTGAGCTGTCAGGAATCTGTTGCATCCGAACAAATACAGGTTCTGGGAAATAAGCAGATCGTGGATGAAATAATATTCGTCTGGAACTAAATCACTTGACCAAGTATTTATTTTCAGTCTAATTAGAATTACATCTGCCAACGGAAATGTGAAGAGCAGTTATTTACCATTGAGCCATTTAGAGTCGTACTGTTCAGATCTCACAGCTGGCCGGCTCCCCATGGTCCTAAAGATGCCCGGATCGGTGCTCATGAAGTCCACGGCCGCCCCGGCATACAGATTTCCATCTAGATGGAGAAGAGGTGGTATAATAATGACCTGTTTTATGGTTATATGAAGATGAAATGAGATAACTCCCATTTTTCAAAATCATGTTTTTTTATTGTGCATTCCAATTAATATCAATCAAACTGCAGTTGGTTTGTTTTTATTTAAGCCATAATAACTCAAAAATACAGCTAACTAACACAATAAAACATGATAACATAATAAAAAAACTGATTTTTTAAAATTTTGGAACCAAACTCTTCATATATAAGAAGAAACTACAAAAATACTTATAGAATATATAACATGGCATTTTAATTCATAGGTGCTTACTAATCAGAACTGCAACATTCTCCTGATTTGGATCATAAGAGCATTTTCCCTTTCCAGAGTCCATATAACCAGGAACCAGCCTGAAGAGGTAGTCCTATTGAGTTTGGGAGAAAGTACAAAAACGTATTAGTGATGCACAGAGCAATGCAGTTAATGCAAGACCATTATATTTGTTTATATAAGTGTGTGTACCTCAGCTCTCCAGCCTCTGTTGATGAAGGTGCAGATGGGTTTATAAGCCCCTGTGCCACACGTGTACAGGTGAGTTCTGTTCCACGGCTCAATCAGACGCACAAAGTTTGCACACTCTCCCTGCGAAGCACAGCAAAAAAATCCCTGTTGGATGTATATTGTAAACACCTATGCTCTCTAAGTGTTTCGGTAACCACTAATATAATGAACTGATGAAAAGACCTGATGTTAACTCACATGACTGCCTTTTCCAGTCATCTGACACTCTCCTTTTCTCTGAGCCGGAGCCGGCCAGTGAATCTACAGACATAAAACACCCACCACGCTGTGAGAACAATTCACTGACACTTACATTCCTCTGCGGTCATCGGTCAAATGCAAAATCCTTCACATAAAATGGGTTTTACCACAAGATTTGTATTATGTGTGTATTTAATTGTCTTCAACAATGAATGAACGCTTACTATGAGAGGCTCTTTATTGATGTTCTGCATGTCCAGAGAGACCAAATACTCGCGGCTGCCCAGATAGAGACGACCCTGGTCTTGATCAACATGAAGGATCCGGTAATCGCTGGTGTTGAAGGAGAAACTGAACGGTCTTATGGTGCGAGTGTCCATAAGTTCTGAAAAAAAAAATACAAAAGATAACAGGTCATATTGTGAATGCTGTGCATCTGACTTCTAACTTCAACCTAGAAAAGGAATGATTTCCTGTTTGTTTACACATCACTTGTCTTCACAGCAATGCAACACCGTACAAGTCCCCTAGAGCCTGTAATATTAACAAGCTTAAGTTTCTTGTTATCAAAAGCAACTAGATAACGGCTGATGTGTCTGTGTTACAACCAGTATTGGCTGTTTGTAGATTATTGGCCGCTTTAACAATATAAGAATATTTTAAATGATATCCAATAATATTTGGACAGACGTTTAATCGTTAGGAGTATTTAAGCATTACCAGGGCTGTGAGGGGTGAGTGTAAAGCACTGAAAATATTTTTGTTTTCTGAGAGGGGCGTGTCACTTAAAAGGAGGCGGGTCGATCGGGTCGGGTGGAAGTAAACGGTTTTCGATCAGAAGAAATGTTAAATGTGAATGCTAACACTAAATCACTTTTTGTACGTGATTGCGGTGTATAACACTTGTTTTTTGGTGATTAAGAACAAAAATCCCCAAAACAATAATAAAAACAGTTTTAGCCAGTTTATGATGTGACACCCTTTAGCGAGCAAACTTGTTTCCCACCTCCGCAGAAGCGTAAATACATAATCATCGACTACACATTTATGCGTATGGTTTGTTCTTACTTTTGGTGCAGTAGTACTTCAAATCTTCATGTATTTGCAACGACTTCTGAAATGCGAAATTCTCGGGAGAACTGAACTTACACATGCACTTAACTAAAGAACTACAGTGTTATTTATCTCTTGACCAAAAGGGGGCGCTCACGACGCTCTGCTGTTCACCTAACGTCGCATCGCACTCATACGGGTAAACAAAGCTCTACGGACACTGTCTACAGTATTTTAGACGAAATTGTTAAAATAAAAATCTTGTAGCAGCAGTGTTGTGGGCAGCCCCTCCTCAGTGAGTTCTCCTCAAAGTTGGAAATGAGCAGCCGGGAAGCGTGAGTTGGAGGCTCGTGGGAGCATTTTGCACTTAACACAGTTCCAGAAACATTTCCTGAGTGCTGGAAAACACTTTCAAGTGTGGGCGAAATATTCAGTGTAAATCAGGTTAAAATGTTTAGTTTAGTTCACTTCACTTCTGATCAAATGAACAGTTTAATAAGACAGTACTGTAGGCTGACACAGGTCTTCAAAGAATTGTCCCATTATGCAAGAAGTGCAGTTAATGTTGTGTGAACAGTTTAGACTAGAGAGTTATGAATTATGTTAGCATTTTTTTTACAGGCATGACTGAGAAAAGTCAGCAACTAATAATAAAGAAGCCAAGAGAAAGACTGTTTGCCAATGAAAATGTTATTTATTTTAATCAAACTCATGTGTTATGTGTTCTTTTTTCCTGTGTTTCACAGTAAATAACAGCACTTGAAAACATGAAGGTCAGTAAATATAATAAAAGAGATTTGATTGGTTGAACTATATTAAGAAAAAGATGCCTCATCTACATGAGTAGATTTAAAAAACAACCAAAACCAAACCATTTTTTTCTTTTCCTAGGACTATTCTCAGCACTTCAGTTTGACTGGACATGATTTTACAGTCGAATTTAAGGATTAAAGTTCATAAACATACAGGTAGAAGATTAAAGGCTCATTCATCCACATCGTGCTCTAGTAACTTGCTGAACCAGACGTGGGTCTGGATTGTTATAAAACCATACTGATTATGATTAGATGTTTTAAATATAGATAGTCATTACATACATTTATAAAATAAATAATTGACCTAGAAACAAAACTAAAAAGTCCTTTATGTAATTAATTTTTTTGTAACACCATTTTGTAACCCACAACACAGTTTGATATTGTGTTTTCAATTCTAAGTCGTCTGATGCAATATTACTGTAGATCAGATGAGTCAGTGTCTTAAGTGTATATCAAGCAGAAATAAATGCAAGACTGGGTTAAGGTCATTTTCATTGTGTCTGATGAGCTTTTAAGGGCTGAATATTTCAAGCTCTGACCCAGAGATTTGCTCTAGATGTTCTGAGCATTAAAATGTAGTTTAATACAGTCTCACTGTGAGAGCAAATTGAAGCCATTCACATTACAAGGTGAGTCTGCCTATACACTTCAGCAAAAAAACACCTGATCACAGTTTTATTATATGAAAAAGTGCATCTTGCGGCTGCCAAACATCTTTTCTATTCCACAGAAGAAGAAAATCATTGGAACAACATTCAATGTTCAAGTGAACTTTTCTATTAAAACTTGCTTTATAAAATTACATATGAAGGATGCTCTGCCAGTCTAAATGAATGAGCTTAATCACCCCTCATTCATATGGATGTGTACACACCCATGGAAACATTGAGGTACAGGAAATGTGGGCATTTGGTGACGACTTGAATGTTTTAACAGCGTATTTATGTTGGAGTATGTGTTTACAGGATGCTACGGAGAGGGTGCTAAAATAACCTTATGATCGGATATCTGCTGGAGACGGAACAGGGTGGGCAAAAGGGGAAGGGTTTGTGTACAATCCAGTTTCCCTGTCTTTCCTTTACCATCAGGAAAGAACACAGGTCACGCCACCGCTGCCAGACCTGCAGTGGACCAAAGTGGACATGGCCCAGGGTTCATTTGAATCAGGGATATGAGACACTGGTACAAAGGTGAGTCACGTCAAGTGATGTAACATCCTACCGGAATTGTTCTTAGAAAGCCTTTGTTGTGTTTTGGAAAATTCAACAGGGACAAGAAGAATAACAATACATTTGAGCATAGTAACCTTTATTTTAGTTAATACTATAAATGATATTTTATTTTTATACCATTTTTTTCTGATTATTTAACATGCTTTTACTATAGGGTCTTGGAAGTGAGAGACCATATTTTTCATAAGTTAGCTATAAGTTTATCTGATTATAATATCAGATTGAAATATTTTATCTGAACATTGATCTGAATTGAAATTATATGACTTTTTTAGGGTTTACATTTTTATTCTGTAAAAGCAATATCGGATCAGCATGGAATTTTCCTGCAATCAGAGCAATTTAAGCATTGAATTTGATGTGGACTGAAGCCAATGACATGCTTATGTTGAATGATATTGAAATAAAAACTAATTTGGGTATTAGAGCCGATGGCGCTCATATAGTGCAAACTCCCGTGACGCAAGTTTGATTCCCATCTCGAGGTCCTTTACAGATGCTTTTCCATTCTCTCCACCCTGTCCTTTCCTCTCCTGCATACTGTGCTATTGAAATAAAAGTAGCACAAAAATATATTTAAAAAAGGCATTTTCAGAAATACCGTACTAATTGTGTAGTATATTGTACAGTATGTGCACTGTGCATAGTATGCTAATTTTATGTATGCAGATTATCTAAATTCGCTAAAAAGTGTAGTATCCAAGGGGGATATGATTTATCGATTGTCAACCCATGACAAAATGCATATTTATATTAGGGTAACGTTATACATTGTAGAATATCAAGTTCCTCTTTTGCTGTTTCTGCCAGTTCCTTGCTATGTTCTCATAGTCTCCACTTGGGTACACTTTCTAGAGTTACACAAAGACCTTCCCTCTTCGACAGGCGCCTCCAAAACAAAGACCATCCCAGTGGCAAACAAAGAACAATCCATCTCGGATAACAGCAAAAAAATGGAGAGCCCAACAAGACAAGTGGATTTTTCCGTCCAGCTATTCTTGATGTCGAGAAGAGGGCGGGGCCGGGGAGGAGGGGCGGCGGGTTTGATAGCAGAGGGATGATCTTTCCTGGCGTGTACATTGATCGCAATTCAGGAGAATGTGACCACAGAAATGAACTGGATCAGAGCCAAGGCCATACGGAGTTTCAGCGGAATTACAGAGATGGGTGATGAAAGAAAAGACAAAGCTAACAATAACCAGTTATATCCCAACTACTGAAGGCATATAATTTAACCCAGTCATCTTTTCAATGAGGTTTCATCAAGACACAAGCAGGAGGAATATGAGCCACGGGCGATGAGCAATATGAAACATGAGGTGATTGATATAGGAAACAGCGTTTATTTCTCATGAATCCCGGTAACCACATTATGAATTTCCTTCAAGGCACCTTCGACCCAGATCATGATTGGATTGTTTGTGAAGAACAGGGAGGTAAATTGAATTCTCATAATATTGTGGGTCGTGGGGAATTGGGGCATCAAACAAGATTGCCTAATTAGAGATGTGTGGCCCGGTACACACCGGTACTGACCTATTCCTCTCCAAAAACTAAATGTAGCAGGCAAGTTTAAAAAAAATAGAAGATCACGTATTTTTGGTGATGAGGCAATGATACTATTGGTAATGAATGACAAAAACATTATTGTTAGGCATTATGATCAGACCATGTCACATTCTCTCTATTTGTATTCTATGCATCAAGTTATCACAAAGTAAATAGGCCTACCAAAAGTGAAGTATTTAATAACAACAGCATGAAGATGTACTTGGAAATTCTTGGAAACAGGAACTGACAAAAAATACTGCCTGAAAATAATTTACAAATAACTTGGATATTCAAAGAAGAAGCCAAAATGATAACTGAGTGCTAACTCTCTATGTAGGTCAAAGTTAACGTACCATGGCAAGGAATGAGGCCACAAAGAAATTAACAAGCTAAAATCGTGGGACTTGCAGAAAGTTGTTTACAGTCTGGCTGGCACAACACAAACAAATCCAAAATGTTTGTTTGTATTGTGTTGTGGGTCACTGTATTTTCAGGTTCACCGTCGCTTGCGATCACAAAGCACTTTCCAAACAGCGCTGTGCAGGGTTATAATACCACACATATGAGTGAAGGACTGCTCTGTCATCTTTGGGGTGATTATGTAGCATAGTATTCACCACTGCACTTTCATGTAATTCAACTGAAATGTAAGACGGGAGAGTTCCTCTTATTTGATTCACAAATTTAATTTCTGTTTACATACCGGTATGTTGTTAAGCAGCCCCTTTTTCTACCTGTCACAGATTTTTGAATTAGAGGGCTTAAAGGGAATGTGTTTCAGGGATGTGCGCGTGTGTGCGGGTGTGTGTGTGTGTTTGCGCAAGATGATTTCATGCATTTGAATCAAAGGTGGGTGACTGTTAGTTTAACATTGACAATGACTGTAATTGTATAAAACGACTTTGATTCAGACCTCATGATTTCAAGATGTAAAATTATCAAGAGGATGCTGGGAAAGAGTTTGTGGGAATATCCCAAAACTGCATAAAAACACAAGGTCTGTGTCAGCTCCTCTCTTTATTTCTGTGATGTCTCTGCAGTTTGTTAAATAAAATAAAAAAGGATAGAAAGTAGGAATGTAATCTTTAGCACCTCATACTAAGTTTATTTAGTGATCATTATTCACTAAAATGACTGCAATAATTTAACCCCAAAATTTCATTTTATTTCCAATGGCTCACTATCTGATTCTAAAATTCATGTAAAAATTTCTGAAATCGAGAGAAATAAGAATTAGCTTTGAATCTATTTGAAACAATAAACAATGTACAGGATTCGCTGGGTCCCTGGAATATTCTGCATACCCACCCAGGCCCAGCACATTTACCCCACCTCAAACTTGATGACAACATCCTTGAGAACAGCTTTGACTGAAAGGAATCTGCACACATTTGTGTGTGTGTGTGTGTGTGTGTGTGTGCGTGCGTGCGTGTGTGTGTGTGTGTGTGTGTGTGCGTGCGTGCGTGCGTGCGTGCGTGTGTGTGTGTGCGTGTGTTTGTGGAAATGTGGGTGTATGCATAGAACAAATAAAGAGACAGAATGTTTGAGTATGCATAGACAAGTAATGAACAAACGTTTGTGCTTACCTTTAAACGCCAGGTGCACTCTGGGAGTGGGCCGATGTGTGCCGGCCACGTCAAACACAAACAAAGCCCACAGCAAAAAGAGTCTAGCTTCCATAATTCCCATATTTGCAGGTAACCTATGCTAACACAAAGGAAAGAAACCCATAGTTAATAAAATCAAATATCTCTTTAATATCTCGCTTATTTTTCCTAGATATGAAAGAGTATTTCTAGAGTTTGAGAAGAGATCTCAACAATGTCACAAACTGAGCTGAGGTTTGCCAAGTATGCAACAATCAATATTATTGAATAGTTGAATATAAACAAACATTTTTCAATCCAGATTACTTTGTATATTATCTGTTTAATCTACATTCATTTCACACCTCCTTACTTTTTACGTATTTTAACAGTTTCTATATTTTTTGCTCTTAAACATTTTAAGAGAAACATCTGAGGACATAATAAAGATGAGAAAGAAGTGGCTAAACTCATCACAGTTTTAGACAAAGAAAGAGGCTGAAATGACAAAGGACGACAGGAAAAAACGAGAGTTAAAGAAAATAAAGACACACAAAGACAGAGTTTGATTTACACAGGCAGTGAAAGGAACAAATACAAACATGCATGAATACAACTCAACAACCTCCAGTCATTTTTACTACAATGTCATATATTTAGCTTCCAGTTTGAATGGCCGGGCAAAGCCCTGCCTGTCACACCTTCTCCCTCACCCCCCCCCAAAAATCCAGTTTCAGGAGGCCAGCATTTACGGTACATTGTGTCAATTTTATTTTAAGAAAAACAGGTGCTGTTAATCGTCTTCAATCACCCGCAGCAACTGCGTGGATTGAATTGAGAGTTAACAGATTAAGATGTGGTTTGTAACCCGTGTACTGGTTTGGGGGAGGAGGGTTGGAATGATAGAAACCGGTGATTATGAAAAACAGCTTAGAAATGCTATGTGCCTGGGAAAAGCTGAAGGTGGCAAATCACCCCAAAGCTGCAGCAAAGCCCCGTCACGTTGCTCACTGTTAGAACCTGAAACATCTCACTGGAGTCCCGGTGGCAACTGCTGCCTCTTTTAGACCTGTTTCCATCAGTTACTGATCCTGGGCTCCTGGTTATGACATCATCAGCTTGTCAGTGATGCATGTGGGTGATGTCATCGCAGCAGGCCCTCGCATTTGGGGGATTTGCAAGTCCACGAATTCTTTCGGCAAGAGACGCGTGATTAAAACAGCTTAAATGGGGACAGACATCAGCTTGCGTTTTGATTTGCATTTGTGAGCACCGCACCTGTGTAGCCTGTGTGTTGGCTAAAGTTTACTTTTGACTGTTTGTGTGCTTTGGTTCTAGTACATGTGGAGGCAAAAGTTTTGACACTAGGCAACTCATTTAATCCTTTTCCACAAACTCATACACACACACACACACACACACACACACTCAACACACAAGCCCAGGTCCAGGCTCTGCCAGCTGTCACTGGTTCAAATTCATATTCAAAGCACATCTAGAGGCTTGTCCAGGAATGTACTACATGTCCAAACTGCATGATGACACAAAGAGAGATAGAAGGAGAGAGCTTGGAGATTGTATGAAAAAGTCGGTAAGGGAGAGATGAGAGAAAAAGGAGATTGTAATCTCTATATGTTCATGTAGATGCGTATCATGGACCTAGAATACAGACTGGGATCAAAGCTGTCTGTATTTGAATTGGGAGCCACGAGAGCAAAAAGATGTTTGTCTGTGAGAAAAAAACGACAAATAACTGATATCATGTTCCAACGGAAAGCCTCCTGGTTTCTGATTCTGAATGCAAAAGTTCTCTGATGTTTTGTTTCATTGGCTCTTGGTGAGTCTTGCATATTGAGCAAGATCAGATCTGTCTCATGTCTTCTTTTCCTCAGATATTCAGCATCAGTCACTCGGGCGTTTTTACATGTTGGTTCTGGCACTGGTTCGAGGGGAAAGTAAGGAACACACACCCACACATGTGCTGGTTTCATAGGACAACTCAAGAAGCAGTGATCTTCAATCATGAACCCTAAACCTACCCCTCAATTCAACTTTCACACAAACCTCTTATAATCATCAGATGAACATAAATAGTGAGGACCACTTCAAATGTCAGTTTTCAGCTGCTTCATATATGTGAAGCTGCAAATCCTCCCCCCAAGTCCCCCCCCCTCTCACGCACACACAGCTATCCAAACAGACAGACAGATAAATATGTTGAGATTTTGTAAATCACTAGTGTATGCCTTACCCATCTGCAACATATTGAACTGCACACTTTACAACACACACACTTTGGTAAAGACCTAATTTTCTTAACATTTCCGTATAAAAAGATTTGCCGTTTTTAATATTGAGTATAAACAGGTGTAAACTGTTATTCTTTCATGTTAGCATGTATTATGTATTAGTTCTTCTCTACCGAATGGCCAGTATATGAATTATAGATGTTCAAGCGCAATCCATGACGTCCATTAAATCCAATCCCTGCGCGCCCGTTTTTCCCCGTTTTGTTACTGACAGAATGACAAAGTACGGTTCTCTCTCTTTTTATACAAATAGTGTATACAAATTACAGAAATTAAGAAAATGGGTAGGCCTATAAAACAATCAAATAAACAAATAAAACATTATAGTTAAAGTGTGCACAAATAGGCTAATAAAAATTATTGTAGCGAAATAGTGAAAAAAGCCAACATTGCCAACATAATATGGTTAGTAGCAAAATTAGGTAGCATGTCCTTTTTCTCAAAATATTTGATAAATACACATAATAGCTACAATGTAGGCCTAATATAAATATACTGTTTTTATTTACAATTTTTATTTCTACAAACAAGGTTTCATTGTGATATGAAATGTCAGGTAACGTTAACTAAGGTATGGATTTTATGCCAAATGTAAACCACTTAACTACAGTATGACAATTCCGCATGCTAACACAAAATTACAGCTCACGTTCCCTACGGTATTTGTCACCATAAAACACACAACTCTATGGGCTACCCTAAATGTTATAAATCCTATTTAGCAAAAAATCCCTCCCTAAGTTGCACGGCCTACCTGAAAAAACCCTCTCTCTGACCGATATATAAAGTTGAATTATAATACGCTTAGATAAAAAAAACTAACGAAACTGTATATTCACCTCATTCGCTGATCTTCTCTCGGTGTATTTGGTACTTCCACGCGCAGGTGAGATGTTATCCTTACATTCCTTCACGTCTCTCAAAGCACAGTGCTCGTGCTTTAAAACAGAAATCCCTCCAAAAGCTTCTCATTAAAACGTAAGAGCTTTAATAGCTCTAGTCTTTTGAATTCGCTCTTTTTGGGGCGTGCCAGTGATTCAGAAAAGTCGGGGATAAAAAGTTGCGGTTTGCGCACGCGATTCCTGTATTCCAGTCAGATATTTCTCAAGTTCTTATCTGGACAGTTCAAGAGATAAAAGGCAACACTTTTCGTGACAGTATCTCCCGCATTTACAACTTCGAATACAAAACAGAAAACGTATGCCACTACCGTCTTGTCACGAGAGCAAAACACCGCACGTATACGTGTTGAAGGTCTGCGGTTTATTGTGTGTTGCGGCAGGTGTTTAGTTTATTCTGCCGGTCCAGCCCCCTTTGTATTGGTCCCAGTGACAAGGAAATGATGAACACTTGAATGCAGTTATTCAAGTGCATGATACCACGTTGATTATTTGCATATATGATGAATGTTGTTTTTTTAGATATGTGTATCTCTCTCTCTTTCTCTCTCTCTCTCTCTCTCTCGGTGTTTTTTGATAAACTGTGATTTGCTTTGGTGAAGATTATGATATGACAATGCAATAAAAATGCATACAATTGTCAGCAGTAACTCAATAGAAGGCATAAAGTCTTTTTCACTAACTACTGCGACTTAAGTGAAAAGTTTTTTTGAGAAAAGTCACTTTTGTGCATTTGTGGCGGATCTGTTTGTACCGCCAACGAGTGTTCCTCCTGAAGTTCTTTTGCTTCTCGCGGCACGACCCACTACAACTGAACTAAATGTAACCGAGGGGGTGCGTTGGGTGAAAGGACATTCTCTTGCACACAAAAGGCCCGTGGTATGTGTTCTTTTTTTAAGAGCCTCCGCAACTTTTTAGGATGCCAGTACCCAACCTAAAACTGCAAGTATTGAAAATGTTTACAGTTTTTTGATAAGGCCTGCTCTCAGACCAAGGGCGTTTAATAGGTTTTACCGTTTCCTTTATTTATATGATTAAAAAGGTTATCTGTGTTTCATGACATACCACAATGTGCCCTTTGCTTGTACAGCTGCGGATGTGGAGGTGGTTTCTTGTCTCTCTGTCTCTTTGTGGGAGGCATCCTTTATTCTCCTCTGGGAGGAAGTGACTCAAGAAAGCTTTAAGTTCAGGTTTCCGTGTGATTTTTCACCCACAATGTACTAAGCCCCACCAGTTGAACCATCCTCCATTCAGCCAAAATTCTCCCACGTCAGAGACGCTTTGGCCTGTCTGTTTTACGACCAAATTTACGCAACGCCAGTGAATCAATGAAAAGTTTAAGAGCAAACGTGCAGTAAAACCCCTGAGTAATACCACAATGATGTAACAAAATAATGAACATTAAAGAGGAGTAAATGTGATGGAAAAAATCGTCCATGGGTTAGATTCGGGCACATTTTTCTTATATTCAAATACACAGGTGACATTTGTATCTTGTCTGAGCATGCAACTAATAGATTTCCATTTGTCACTAAGTGTGACCGGCCTATTAAGTTACAGTCTCATGTTTCTGAAAACATTTGACACTTTATTCTACATGTCAAAGAGCCCAATGATTCACCTTCCCTCAACATTTCATATGTTCTAAACATACATTTTTAAGATGAAAAATCGAAAGCTCAAATTGTTTGCTTTACTTTTTCCACATACGTTTTCTATGTGTAGCTTGTGATGTCATGCTGCACCTGGTCTGCAGGTCAGTGGGCTTTTAAGACATGATGGAAAGGCATTCTCTTTCTTTCACTGTCGTGTATAAACAGGGATTAGCAGGTCCATCAAAGCGGGAGTTATGAAAACAAAGAACGGGCATTGATGTGTAGCACTCATCGCCGTGCTTTTGGGGGCGTGTAAGAGATACAATTTTTTAAAGTAGCACTTCATTAAACCAGTTGTTTAATTTCTCCGCAACAGACTCACTTTTGTTCATCAAGACGCTCTTCGCCTCCAATGGATTCCCGCACGATTCAGTAGCCAGGGTAGCGTTACTGCTTAGGCTACCTACAAAATGCAGAGAAAAGAAAGTAACGCCGGAGCTGTGGAAAAGTTAAAAAGCTGGAGGGGTGTGGGAATGTAAAGTACATCTGTCTTAGGAGATAAATCTGTCAGCGCCTTAGCTACAGCCCACGGGATGCCCAGGATGGATGAGCGCATCAGCACCCTGCCTCATCAAAGATGGATGCGGTGCCAAGAGATTTTGGAATGATAAAAGTCCCACTGAGGTGCTTTTTCTTTTTTTCACAGCACGCGTCAACTCCATCTTGATTACGAATGCATTTACCCGAGCATAATGTTCTTTCGAGTGGGGCAATTTCCACACAAAGGCTGACGGTGTGTAACAAAGGATGTGTTTTGATGATATCATAGAATACCACGCTCTGGCAATGATGTACACACATATTTACCCACAGAGGGGTTCAAAGCCAGACTGCGGACATGTGGAGGGTGCAGGGGACGCCTGAAGCCAGGAGTTCCTGCTGCTGTTGGTGATCTTTCAGATAAAAATCATTTGTCTGCACGGCGGAGCTGTCAGGCGCTCAGGAGGCTGTGCTAATTACCTTTACCATTCATCTCTCTCTTTCTCTCAGTCTATCTCTCACTCTTTCCATCTTCCATTCTTTCACTCTGTCTCCCAACCTTTGTATCACACTCCATCTCTGTCTTCTCTCACCAACCCTTTAACCTTTTTCTTGCTCTTTTTCTGTTCTGCATGAAACACTTGACTATTTTTACTGAAGATCTTTTTTCTTCACTTTTTCTGAATAATAAAACAGTCGTTGTGAGTCTGATTCTCAAAGCTTCTGTGATCAACAACATGAAAATAATGTTTATGATTAATTCATGAATTTAATGTGATAGGTTTAAAGATGCACTGCTTCTACAACAAACATACAAGGAGGGTATAAAAGTGGGGCAGATTTAATAAAATTTAAGTTTTATTTCAAACACTGATCACACAGTATTCTGTCTTCACAGCCAAACCGCTGGAGTGGGTGAGAAATTGTCTTGTGCTCCAAGGAGATCATGCATTTATTTAGTAAGTGAGTGGTACATAGTCACACAACAATAGTTCGACTCGATCATGCATGCTAAGCTATTTACATTTAAAAACAGGACAGGTCTTTGCTAGTGGAACATTTATAGCACCGCATTAAGCGCAAAATCAAAGGTTTAAGGCGTACCATTCCAACATCAGCTCTCCTCTGTTGAGGCCTGCCTAAAAATGCCTGCCTTGCGGCTGTTTGCAGAACTGTGGCGTCTCCATTCGACTCTAAGCTTCATTACACACTGACCTCTCTTACAGTGTGTCAAGATCTAAGCTACTGGTTAACATGCATTCAGAAGTAATGAGTGCAAAGTTCAGAATTCCATGACCTTATCGTTGACACATTTCCATATTTTATAGGAAAAAGGTTAGTATTAAAAAACAAGTTCTATTTCTATTTTTACACAAACTAAAAATCATGAGCATGACACAAAACGTACAGTATCGACCAGTATCTCATGCAGACACCGTTTTGATGCATTTCTTTGCATGTCCTTTACCAATGGAGGTCAAATGTTACATAATGCAGCTGCCAACCTGTATAAATCGTTGTATTTATCATAAATAAATGGAATGCAGCAGATCATGTGATCACATAGACATCTGAAATGGAGAGATAAGAGAATTTGACAGTGAACATCATACTGTGCTGCGCAGGGAGCGCTTATCTCGTTGTCTTTTGCAGACCTCCATAACAAACCTGGAGCTTGTGTTGTCAAGTCAAAACAAACCATGGACAAATTTTGTACAGGCACAATAGACATGTAGCCTACCAATGAAAGTATAGAGTAATAATTTGATACATTTTGTTGTCACGGATTTTCATTAAAGAGTAATAATAAAACATTACATTAAAACAAATATTTATTTTATGCTTTTCACGGAGTAGCAAACTTTCAAACACAGAAGAGGCTGAATGGAGGTCATTTTGTTTTTGCTATGCTGTCCCCTTGTGGATAGATATGAAAAGTAGACATTAGACTGCTTGCCAACTCGGGGAACCCGATATAAATACCTTTCATTGAAGAAAAAATAGGACTTATAGTTTCACCAGACATTAGTTTAAAAAAATGGTCAGACAAATTATTTTTATAATGCTGCTGCTGGGTTTGCAGATATCTAACCAATAAAAAGTTTTTAAGAGTGCTCGTCAACTTTGACAACAGTATTTAATAATTGTTGTAAATGTTTTTTTCCCTAAGCTTTCTGAAAAACAATTATTTCCTAAAAAACGAATTTGGGCATCCAAGGTTTTGGAAAGACAACGAAGATAAATTGATGTAATTCATTAACATGCCTGCACAAAAACCAAAGCACCTGCTAATTGCTTTGAGCATACTATGAGGAGACAAAAAGCTGCATACAATATTCAGAGTAAACAGCAACACAACAACTTTATTTGATGTTGAAAACAAAAAACAAATGCACAGATTAAAAATGTAGTTATCTATAAAATTTAGCACAAAATATAGCTTTTCCTTTTGATCTTGTAGGTCAAATCTACCTCAATAAGTCAATTACAAATTATAAACCCCTTTTACAGGGACAAGGACTATACACAAACCACTGGCCAAGGTAAAACCAAGTAAAATCCAGTAATTGCTATATGAGTTACAGCTTGTATATTTATTTAAATCAACCTTTTTAAAAACAAAGCTCCAAAAGCAATTTATTAAATGTCTTGCTTTAAAAACATTTCCTTAAATGTTTTTCATAAAAGAAAAACAGCCTATGACAGCCACGTTAAATGATCTTGAATGATTTGTGATAACTGATATGACCAAGATATTATTACAAATGAGTAAAAGAAGCGCTATAAGAAAACAAAACAAATGCAATGATGACAAAGGAACAAATGTGTACATATATTCATCATTTTAGACCTACCCAAGCATTAAACTGGACACAAAAAATCTAATTAATATTAAGTGCACACATCATGCAGTCGAACTAAAAAAACCATAGCCTTGTGTAGTCTGTCACATTTGCTCATTTACATCACAATACAATGAGAATTTTAAGAGTTCATGGTAACGTGCGCCTGTGTTGATCTGTGTGTAAATTCTTACAAATTACAAAAAGATAACATGACACTAAGCATCAACACAATGAACATTCATAATGTAGTTTGTAGTAAGACACGAGCAAAGGAGTATATAATTAATAAAAAAACTTAAATGAATTTTATAAAGGAAAATACTTAAGAGGAGCATAACAGTAAACATCCCTGAGAAGTCGAGATTTGGTTGAGAATGAAAGGGATAGTTCACCCAAAAATGAAAAACATTTACTCACCCTTATGTTATTTCATACCAATATAAATTACTTCGTTCCGATGAACACAGAGAAAGATATTTGGAAGAATATTACTTTTCAGTTCTGGGACATCATTGACTACCATAGTAGGAAGAATTAAATGGTAGTCAACGGTGCTCGAGAACTCTGTTTTCCTAAATTCTTAAAAATATCTCATTAATTCAACAGAACAAAAAAAATTTCCTACTATGGTAGTGGATGATGTCCCAGAACTGAAAATTGCTAACATTCTTCCAAATATCTTTCTCTGTGTTCATTGGAACAAAGAAATGTATACATGTTTGAAACAACCTGAGGGTGAGTAAATGATGACAGATTTTTCATTTTTGGATGAACTATCCCTTGAAGTGAATGAGAATGTTTTTTTTTTCCCTTATTACTTAAAACAATTACTAACTCTTAACTGCCATCAAATAACAAGTGGTGGTGGAGTTTAATACAAGTAATTTCAAAGCATGTTAGAATTGTTCACATAATTTTGTAAAATGAAAATGAAATAATTAGGGGACAAACAAGATGCTTCTTAGAGTGCACACATTTAACCGGTATATTCATTATCTTAGCTATAGTGTAAAATCTAAAAAAAACTTAAGTACCATCTACAAAAAAAAAAAAAACACACGCACATGGCTAAACCCTGATCACTAAGCGCTGTCAACCAGATATGAATTGAAATCTTAATTTACAGTCTTAATTTACTTTGAAACCAGTAAAATAGACCTTAGAAAACTCTAAGTATGCTTCTCTGCATAAAAAGAAACGGAGACACTTCTACTTTCTAACTCTCCTCCTCACCATCCCCTTCATCTACATCAATATCTTCCTCTTCCTGTCCTTGATCTCTGACCTCACATCCGCCAGAATCACGTGACTTGTCTACTTCCTCAATGTCCACTTCCTCTTCCTCTCTCTCCTCATAGGAGGATTCCCCCTCATCTCTGTCATTCTCTTCGGACCCTGTGAGAGAAACAAGAACTTGAATATGCAAAGATCAAGTCATGATTATCCAGCCAAACATGGTTTAGAAATTAAGTTTAAAGTTCTCAAGCTTGTCTTACCTCCAACTTGGTCATCATCATCCTCTTCTTCTTGCCCTTGGCTCTGGTTTTGATTATTTTGCTCCTGTTCTTCATCTGAATCGGAGATGATCACACACTCGTCTCCATTATTGCTGCCCTGAGGTTTAGGAGCGCTGTTGAGCAATAAGTAACATTTGGGAAAACCTACAAAACAAGACATTTTGGTACCGTTTTGAGATTCTGTACAGAAGCTACAGAACATTGGATTACCTGCCATTCTCTCGTGGCTCCCAGAGAGGAGTCAGATAATACCTCAAAGGGTTTCTGTAGAGGTCATCTTTCAGTAACTACATCCGCAAAAACACACGGTTAGTCTTTATTTTCTGCATTTGACCTCACCGGATTTACACCTGTGCTGTACCTGTGCTATGTCATCCCTTCCTGGGTTGCTGTGATCACTGAACCAGTGGAAGAAGCTCTGGTAGACTCCCTGTGACGTCCGATGTGGATCTCCACTTGCCACAAGATTCTGGCCAGTGTGCCACAAAATCGGGTTTGAGAAAGACACCGGAGACCCTAAGGAAAAAGCAAAAGCAATTCACAGCATAAAATAAAGACACGTTAATGCTTTTATGCAACTGATCAAGCAGAATGGGCACTGTGATCATTTAACCCACCTCCTATTCCTAGATGCAGTTCTTTCACTATCACTTTGTTCTGAAAGAATGGATTTCGCCGAAAATGGAAGCAAATCCGGTACCCAAGTTTGTTGTTCTTGAAAGTGTCAACCTGTTTTATTACAACAATAGAAATGAATCAGCTGCATGAAACTGACTGGAGAAGCAAGAAAAAGGATATTCACTGTACGTATATAGAGTCAAATGTTTTACTTCTAAATTAGTCATGTAGCTAAGAGCATCTTCATCGGTTTCATCGATGTGTGCTGACAGATGTGGATGATTCAAAAGCTGGGCTCTCAGTTAAGTCAACCACATGAAACCAAATGGAAGACAACAAACATCTGGACTCCACAAACTCAATTGCTTTTTATCAAGTCACATGTTTGTGACAACTTCACAATTGTCAGAATACACTGTTTAACCCATTTGGCATATCAGACATTGCGGTTAAGGATACAGCAGTGAGCCAGAAGCCCGGGATAGCCTGAGTGATGGCGCTGCGCTGGTCCAGGTGAGGGCGTCGGTGACGGCTCAGTTTCATCTCCAGGCGCTGATGCAGACGCGCGCTTTTCTTCTCCAGCGCGTCCAGGCGCATCTGCACCTGTGCGAGCAGCGCTACGGACTGTCGCACCTCCGGGGCCATCTTCACCGACACTATGGCACACTCGCCGTCTTCGTTATCGGAGACTATCGACGAACTAGCCGTGGATGAAGATCCGGGAATGGAGTCTTCGTCTTCCTCCTCCTCTTCATCATCTATAAAGGCTGTCTGTTCTGGATCATCTCTGTCCTCGTGCAGCAGGGACGAGGAGCTGTCCGCGGCGGCTGCCTCCGTCATCCTTCTACCACTTCCCTTGGAGCAACTAGGACGATTAGACTTATCCTTGGATTTCTCGCGACTCGCCTGTTTAGAGGAACAAGGCATTTCTTTACCGTCTTCATTTCCGCCGGTCAGACTGGCTAGCGCTTCGGCAGCGGCGATAGCTGCGGAGTCGGACTGCTGTTGGTACCCAGCCTCTCTATATCCAGCGTCCGTAACAGTAGGTGCGTCTGTTACAGTTCGTCCTGCGCGATTTTGCGCGTCTGCTTTATCGCGATGATCAGTGCTCTCCGTAGCAACTTTGGGAAGCTCTGTTTCATGTTCTGGCTCACCATTCTTAACTTTTCCGGGAGCAACATCTTCACGAGACTCGTTGCTTAGTTCTTCTTCACTCACTTTCGCTTGCTTGGCTAGCTCGGACTCGCACGCTGCACTAGGACTGGCGCTTCTTTTCCTCTGGTTAATCTGGGACGGCTTGCTGCTGTCCGAGTCTGCGCTCATATTACCGTTTTGGGTAGAACTACTTTAGACAAATCATTCAATCGTGTAGTAATGATGCGTACTGTAAGGGTCTCTCTCTCTCTCTTTCCCCAGCCCGGATCACATTACAGCACTGCCATATTCTTGTCTGCACAAATTTAAGCAGGCCTGGCTAGCTTCTTGTCGTTGAATTTTTTAGGTGCGCGCCGACTCCATCATATCAAACGACTGTACTTAAAAGCGGCATTCGTAATACTGTGGTGATTTTCCTTAGAAGCCACACGGCGCCTTTTTAAATAACGTCCAGTTCTGTTATATTTGTTTACAGTTTGCCCTTCCGTTCGCCATTTATCTGTAGCGTTACATACGAGCGAGAAAAACAATGCTGTCATTGGCCGAAATGCACCGCGCAAAACATCTTGACCAATCGTAGACGCGCAGTACTGCGCCTTGTGACGATCCACTTCATGAAGTATATCAACGCCGCGTTACACTTACGCAGTGTGAAATTTTCTTCCTGGCGCTGCTGCTTTCTTTTTTTTCCAAGGGCCAAAAGTCGACGTTCTGTATTGTATTAATTCATTCACTCTCTAGAAAATAGTCGGACAGTTTAGGATTGCATGTCAGTTTGCAGTTTTATTTGCATATGTATTTTAGAACAATTAGTAAAATAATGATACAGTTTGTGGATCTTAATATTAAATACAACTCTATTTGTACAGCAGTAATGAGTAAAAAGAATCAAAACTCGCAAAAAATAACTGTATTATACAATAATATTTTCTATAGTGAGCTAGTAAAATCCATAGATACTATAGTGTTTTTGAAATTTACTATAGTAATGTATATTAAGTATACTTTATTATTTATAAACATTTATCGTTCTTGTTATAAACACTACAGCATACTTTAGTAGTATTTTTTGTAGTAATAATACTATACTATAGTAGGCTATAATTATGATTAAATACTACAGTTTACTCTAAACAGCTGACTATTTTTAATGTGGGTAACATGCAATATGGTGTATAGGTTTCCATCTACATCAACTTACTGTATAACAGTCTTAACTGAGATAATTGCTCCTATAAGTTGCAGTTCTTCTAAAAGATAATATTGTTAGTGGTTGAGTATTGTTTGTGGTCTCTTAGCCAGAGTCCCTCACATCTGGTAAGATTTATCTTGTGGAGTCAGAGGGAACAGGTGAAAAGGTGTCATCCAGCCCATATCCTGGTCCCTGGAAAAAACGTAGCATGAAACAGTTTTGAATCTTTATTAGTTTATATTAGACCAAGCAGTCTCCCATCCCCAACATAAAGCCACTTTTTACATAAACCAGTTGCTCTTTTTGGGTCCTTGATAGGCCGGTTGATCAGGTTGTACTAGCTAGCTAATTTCCTTCAATATTCCAACTGACAGGAATGCAAAGTGAAGCAAAGATAAAGTACCTGTGTAACTTTTGTCCTTTCCTTCTAAGAAATTCCTCTTCATCCACTGTCCAAACAGAACCTTTCCTTCCTTCAACACGCACAAAGCACTTATGTAGACTCAGGTTATGCCGAACAGCATTCTACAGATAATAAAACATACCTTGCAATAAGCAGGGGAATTTCTTATTTAAATAAAAAAATAGATATGCTATAATAAGATGTATAGATATTTAAATGATATATATATATATATAGAGATATTTAAATTACATTTAGATGATTTGCATTTACTTTGCACTGACATAAAATCATTATTTTCATGACAAAGTCATCAATCTTCATTCTGTTAGTGACATGTATGTGAAAGTCGTCTGGTGTTGAAAGCAGTAGCTGTGGCTTTCAGGATTGGTTTTGTGGGCTCTGAGTTATGGAATGACAAATATAAAAATGCACAAATTTGAAGTGACAGTGCAAACACTATGTCATACCTTCCATGTGGCTGTGTTGTGACGGAAATAAAAGAACATGCGGGTGAACCAGTGATAGATTTCATTCAGAGTCAGTTGTTTCTCTGGAGTTTCTAGGATCGCCTGGGATACAACAAACACACATTTTATGTGACTCGCAGTAAATGATAATAGAATAGAGAGTGTGATTCAGAACACTTACCCATCTTATCATGGAGGCATAGGTGAACGGTGGCCGGATGTTTGTGTATTTATAATACTCAAAACTGGGGATAATTCCTATAAGCAGTTACAAAATAACATTATAATGTTAAATGTAAAATAAAAAAATTATAATAAATGCACACAAATATATAGTCAGTTCTAATCCAATTATTTATAATAAATTTGTATAGCACAATTTTAGCCAAGAAAATGCAGCATTCTGATTTGCTGGGATTTCTGTGCGTGTGTGTGTGTGTGTGTGGGGGGGGGGGGTGATGGTGCTGAATGACCTGGTATTACTTGTGAGGTAGAGATCTGCCAGTACCCCTGCGCTAATGCATCACTTGCCACCTGCTCAGTGTCATAGAGACCATTTGCATTTTGACACACAGCAGGTTGCAGGAGTCCAGAAATATGGCCCAGTTTGTCCGCACTGGTACTGACCTGAGATCAGAAAGAGATAATTACATTACACAGATGTTAGGAGCTACAGTAAAGCACACCTTTGTTCTTCCCTCAAAAAAAAAATCTTATGAGACAAACTTGTCATTTAGGGTTTGGATTTTTGACCCTCGTTTAAATTGACTAGGGATCATTGTTGATAACACCTTCTTAAAGGAAAAATTCTGTCTTCATTTAGGCTACTCACCCTTAAGTTGTTCCAAATCTGTATACATTTCTTTGTTTCTAATAAACACAGATAAAGATATTTGGAAAATGCTTGTAACCAAATAGTTCTTGGCCACCATTGACTACCATAGTAGGTAAAACTGTATTTCTTTGTTTTGTTAAGCACAAAAGAAGATGTTTTGACACGGCTAAAACGAATATTATAATTTGTTTTAGATGTAATGCAAGGTGTATATACGATTTAAGGTTAAAAAACGCTGTATTTTCCACATACCGTGCATGTTTGTATCGCCTCCTTTGCCCCGCCTCTCTGAAACGCACTGATTTTTTACAAAGCTCATCGCTCTGAAAAGCGAGGTGTGCTATGATTGGCCAGTTAACCAGTGCGTAGTGATTGGTCGAATACTGCAAGCGTGTGACATCAGGTTTCAAAGCAATTGTACTGACAGGTACGCCCACCTTACTTGCGTATACATTTGGGCGGTCTTAGTCAAATAATACCACGAACTGACGTAGATTTGTGGGGGTGTGGTTACACGAAGCGTTTTAGGCAGGTCTGGGTGAGCATTCGCTTTTAGATAGAATGCATCTTTTGTTCCGACACTTTCATTTTTGCAATTTTACGTGTGTAATACATGCATGGGCAACTTATAACACAACAAAGACACAGAAAAACACATATTTGCGCCATATGACCCCTTTAAAGAATGTAGGAAAGCGAACAGTTCTGGGGCACTTTTGACTACCATTATAATCTTGCCTGGTGGCCAAGAACTGTTTGGTTATACGCATTCTTCCAAATATCTTTCTGTGTTTATTAGAACAAAGAAATTTATACAGATTTGGAATAACTTAAATACTTCCGTATTATGACGCATTTCTGAGTGAAATGGAATATCGAATGAGAAAAATTGTGCGGCGTGGCTCTGCAATTTGATTGGATGTATAAAAACAGCCGCTGCATTTTGAAATGGAACTGGCAGAAGACTGACAGTTGAATAGGGAGGAGTTAACGGATGCTCCGCCCAAACCGTCTAACATACCTCATCTAAGATGGATAGTCATTACAGAATGGAAGTGCATTTTCAGATTTTACCTAAAGATTATAAGGGCACAAGGTTTTAAAAAGAGAATGACCCACATTAGTAAACCATTTACAATAAATGCTGCAATATTTCATGAAAAAATATTTCACTATGACTTTAGGGGTGAGTAAATTGAGACAGAATTTTTATTTTTTGGCAAACTGTTCCTTTAAACAGCAAGTATTAGCTTAATTTTTGTTATATAGTTACAGTTTTAATATTTAGTATATTTAGGGTTACTTTTGTTTAGAATAACAAATTGTAATAGTTTATGTCTCTAGTGAATCTAAAGGGTGTTTCTTTTCCACTTGACATAACATTCTTGCATTTGGTATAAAGTTTTTTCCAAAAAGACGCAGATAATTTTAAAATAATTTTAGCGCTTTATTAATTTGTGTGTTCCCTGAGAACAAACTAGCACAATGTAAATCAGAACTCTATTTTCCAGAAGGCATAGTAGTTGATGTGCAACAATGCCATCAAAACACATGCATACAATAGAAATCGCCTTGTACATGTTCACTGTTGTTCCATGTTGTATGTTTTTCCATATTATTCACGCTTACCTCAGAGGAAGATTTGGCTTGGAACAGGTGTAGATGCATCGCCTGAAGTTTCTGTCTCTCTGAAGTTAACTAACATTAACACACCAAATATCATAAAATCCCATTAACAGTCATCTTTGTTTTATCTAGGTATGCTTTATGTTTTTATTGTTTTTACCATAACTGTACTGCTGTTATGTACCTGATTCTCCATGTGTTGCACATTGTCTTTCTGCATCCTCAGCTGGGCTATGCTTCTGTCTCCAGGAACGTGCTCATTAGACAGATGTCTGGATCATTGAACAGAAAAGCATATACAGTAGATGTGCTTATTAATGGAGTTATTCTTTAAAAGCCATTGCGTCAATCCAATAATCTGTTTTACCTTAGGAAATGTGCATATTCTTTGAACACCTCCTTGCTCTTTGAGCAACCTGGCCATCGACATTGTCCTTTAACACAAAGCAAGTCCTCTTGAACAGAATATGCATTCCTAGTGAAAAATAGAGGACTTTATTCAGCATACCAGAGACCATTTGTACATATTGTTTGTTTGCTTGTTTATTTGCATTAGAATATCACCTTCCGGTATGTTCTGTGCTGCTTGGCTGAGGACTTGACCCGGAGGCTTTGCTTCTGCTTTCTGATTGGCCATTGTAAAATGGGGCAAAATCGGACCGCTCACTTTCAGGTTCTGTCTTACACACAGTATTCACAACCCAGTCGTGCACAGCAGAGTGAACATCTACATTTAAGGAGTATAACAAAAGGTATGTGTACCCAGCACATTTTATTGTGTTTTTGTAACACGGTTGTGTTCTAAAATCTGCTCAAATTAAAATGTTTAATTTTCTAAAGTAATTTGAAAGCAGTGTGAGTATGTAAAGTACCCTGTGGGAAAGGCTGGTTGCCTTTGCGTAGTACTGACGGTCTTAGCTGGGAATGAAGCTGCTGTTTGCTTGTGTTTTCGTTGGTGTTCTGAAACAGGAAACAGAAAGTCAAAGAGATACAGAAAAAAATCGCAGTTTTGTCACGTAACCCGATGCTATGCATTCTTAGATAAGCTTTTGTGGTTGTTACGTACCTGCTGTTGTGGGGTGGAATTTTGAATGACAAATGAGCCGTACCGTCTAAGATCATTCTCCAATGTAGCAGATGCCTTATATCACAAACATATCAAAAGCACATAGAATGTTTTAATAGTGTCACAAAGGTCATTTAAGCTCAACCAGTGTAAAATCGAGTGTAAACATTCTGGGGTTTAAACAAACATGTAAATTGTGCTAAACTTGATGTTTATGGATGGACTATTAATGTACATAAAAGGCTGGTTTTTAACCTTGGTAGCCATGGACTTGACTGAGCTCAGAGGTGAACTGCTGCCTTTGGATTTGATCTGTGAACTGAGAAAGGTGGGACAGTTTTCCTCTTGATATGGATGTTGTCTGCTCCTGTTATCTCCACCTCTGTGCTTACTGGCTCTATTTTGAAGCATTCCTTAAAATGAGATATATGAGAAATAAAATAAAAAACCTCAGACGGTATTATCACTCAGAGCATCTGGCTGGTTCCAGCGGTAACATTACATTTACATTTAGTCATTTAGCGGACGCTTTTATCCAAAGCGATTACTCATGATATTCTCATATGTGTAATATTAACACCATATCAATAATCATGGTTATTAATATGTAATTAGAATATGTAACCTCCAGAGAAGCATCTTACAAGTAGCCTATTTCAAATTAAAAATGATCATATCCATGTCATAAGATTAATCTCAGTTTTTCTGAGAGAAAATTGTTCCCTTTACCTTTCTTAATTTACATTTTCTATATCAAAAACAGTTTTGGCAAGAGTGATGTTTTTACTGAATTCAAATTGAATCTCTGTGGCATCCAACCATTTCTATTTGCCTCAAGTTTCCGTTTACCACCTCTGTATCAAACTTTGATATCATTTATGTTAAGAAATAAGAAATAAATGAAAAAACGTACTCTGCATTGATCCACTGGATGTTTAATTAAAAAAATGAAAGCTGAAACATTGAACGATTAAAATTGATACAATCTTTTAGAAGTTCTATTGTAACCGACTGATCTGTTACACTTGCTCTTTGTTTGCCACTCTGGTGGTGCTTGTCGTTCTGACTTCGAGCCAAAAAAGAGGTATAAGAATCCATCAAAACTCTTTTCTTAAATTAGTTTTTGGCTGACACAAAAAAAGAAGCTACAGCTAAATGTATAACACTTTCTGAAACAAAAAACAACTTTAATTAAGTGCCTTAAAACTTATAAAGAAAGTTAGCTTTCATCCTTGGAGCGTCAGTGTCATTGCGGTTTTCTGAACTTGTTAAGAAGTCGTGTTCAGAGTAAAGCGATGCAGAACATTTGTGTTGCTTATTTCTCTGTCAGGTGAAATGACATTTAAAATTAACCACTTCCAGTATGTGATAAATGTCAATATTTTTCACCTGGGGGGGTTTTCAAGTAAGCAACTTGCCATGATAAGGAGAAGATAAGACAGCGATAGGAAATTAGTAGAGAGCCTCGTTTTGTGGGTTCTGAATAGTATCAGATGTTTTCGTGTAATGCCTACACAAGCTTAAGAAAAAAAAAGTGTTTTCAGTATGTTTGTGTCCGCCAGTAACACAAAAGTAGTGTAAGCACACCATGTCATGTCATTTTTTACTCTATAATTTTATGGGCCCCATTGCAATTTTGCAATGTTTTATTTACACTGGCTGTGTGCAAAGGTGTATATATTTTCCAATAACTTCTCTGTGGGTTGAGACTTTGACCTAAAGATGATATTGGATTATTCAAGGCACTGAAACCCATTATTCATTTCTCTCTCTGAATACAGCATCCTCTCGGTTCCATTCACTTAACAGATATGAGTATAGTCTGGTCCAGCAGAAAGTTTCATTTCGCAATGACTCCAAAAAATAATTTTAGTTTCCGTGTTATGATTATTAGATCTGAGAAGTGAGCAAACAGAGGGCTGTTTGCATTGATATGAAACTAATTTTAACCGATAAAATACTTTCAATTCCCACCTAATAATCAGATACGGAATAGAAACAAACAAACAAACAGAAAGAATATTTTGGCCTATTTACTCTCCCACCAGGTTAGCTGTTTATAGAAACTGGAGATTTCATTTTGACTCACTTTTTCCAGCCTTTTGATTTTGCTTAACAGCCCACACTTTACAGTGGGTCTGTAATTCAAAAATTGCTTTTATTTGTTTGCACGAAACATGATATGAATCGACAGTGGAATATTTGGAGTACTGTACTGTAAATTCGAGAGACACAAATGACAACGCTTGGTAACCGGACACAGACACAGTTTTAGAAATATATTGTTGCAGTCATGGCTTAGCTCAATTTTGGATATCACAATCGTTTGGAGGGTTAGTGTCACTTTTTCTATGGCAATATGTAAAGAAACGTTGTAATTTGAAGCAGTTTTTGAATGTGTCTTTTGGAAATATAAGGGTATAGTGTTAACTGTTAATAATATATATATATTTGATATTATTAATATTCACAATATTAAATAACATAAGATTTTCTTAATTGTTGCTGCCACCATAGGACACTTTTACACATTTATGTGTCAGAGATAAGATAACCTACTTATTATATTTTCAGGTAGTACAGTAAGTGTCTGACAGACTTTCAATCTTCAAAAAAATAACCTGCATAAAATTGTAAGTTATTTGATTTAATGTTGATGATCTGTGTTACGCATTTGAAAAAAATGTCAAAGGTGATATTTGGTTATGCTATCGGAACTTATCTCTCGCTATCATAAAATGGCATTTTACATTCAAAACAAATTGATTTCATGGTTAAAATTCTCAATCCTGTCAACGTGTTTAATAATATTGTCAGCCAAGCTGGCATTTCCAAAACACTGCATCTGCTCCCATTTTCAACACATTTTCTCTCAACGTGCAAGTACATCAGACAGGTACAAATTCTATTTTTAGAGTTTTGCAACTTACCCTTTACACCTGTTGCCTGAGTGATCCTCTTGTGATATGGAACATTGATCACATAGCCAGTGGTTGACAACTAACACACGATGGAATTACTATTACGAGTGCAGGAGCTCTGTGTATAAGAAAAAGCCTTACAATACCTCCCACACCTTCCTTTTGTCTGTAACTCTTTTCCTTAGTCTTTAGGGTTTTTGTGCTAAATGATGTGCAAAAATTTGTGCTAAATTTTTCCTTCGTTTGTGGCGCCTCTCGACAGGAAAGAGAAACCGAACATCGAGTTTGCATCTGCAGTTCAGGAAAGCACTTTGTTGGGTTTCTTTACTATGCTGAGCTTATTGTTTGCAGTGTGGATGTGTTTCAAAGGGTTGCAGGTTTTGCATGATGTGGGGTTTTCAAAGGCTTTACATGTATTAAAATGGTGTTTCGATGTGTCAAAATGATGGTTTTTGATTATTTGAACCAATGAGGAGACAAGATAAGCTTACATGCGTTCATTTAAAATAATGAATGAACAATGTTGTTTTTAAAATCTACCTAGTTGTACTTTGAGTGGTAACATTACACCAGAATGTACGTAAATTTCCATAATCATACACGTGTTTTAAGCTTTTCATTTTCCAGATTAAATAATTGCAATTTCATAAATCCCTGCATACTTCTTGGCAAAAAGGCAAACAAAAAATCCTTGTTTACGGTTTTAGGCCAATAGGCATTATTTTTTGCAAATTATTTTTTCTCCCTCCTGCAATAATGGGCAAACATAAACTGATTGCCAAATGAATACAGCTTAAAGAAAAAGTCAAAAATAACTCACCTGCTGTGCAATTGTGTGAGATGTGAGTGAAAGCTGTTATTAAGGTGAGTACCTGGGTCAACCCTTTTATAATTTTTGTGTGACATTTAGTGGAAAACGGGCGGGAATAATTTCCCCCACGCTGTTGGCGTGTGTGAATGCACAAACATGTATGAATGCTTTTTTTCCTACCAGACAGAGTAGACGGTCTCCACATCATCTTTAGAAATTTTGTGGCATTTCTTTTTTCTACACCCAGTGTTTTTTTTATTTTCTACACTCAAGTGTTCATTTTCTGGTTAATATTTTATAGATTTCATAGGCTCTTTCATAATTAGGAGATTGAGTCCTATATGTGTACTGCTTGAGAAAGTCAAAGAATGCATCTTCTGACCCAAAAGCTATGTCCTACATACATCATTGGCCAAAAGCCTAATCTCATCTCCTAAAGCCCAGATGTTGCTTTACCATGAAGCATCTGCAAAATGCTTTTTCTACAGATTTGTCTTTTCTCCCTCATTTATTCAGATCATATGAAGAAGTCATAGTTCCTTATTTTATAAACTAAACCATTATGGATATTTCTTGTCATAGATTAAGTGCAAAACCCACTGTTTTAAATTAACTAAATAAGTGCATATATGGTATTTTCAACAAAAAAGTGCCGGAAGTCCGTTCCGGAACACCAAAAAAATGAGAAAATAACCTGTTACGTCTTCGGAAAGTCCGTGTTCAGGGTGTGACGTTAAATTTGGGTTCTGGGGGGAGACTGAAGTTATGTACACGTATAACATGTGTGTTGATTAGTTTAACACAGGAAAAAAACAACCTGTGGTTAAAAAGGTCATTGAGTTTTGAACAAATTGTTCTCAAGGTGCATCTTTGATAATGGTACCCCAAACTCACGTATGTAGACATGCATGCTTTTCCTGAGCACAGAAACAAACCATTCTCATCCCCAAAGGAAATGGGGCAGATAATTTAATGATGAACATGTTTTACTATTCATATCTTAACAATTAAATCAGTTATTTTAAAAAACAAATACAATTAAGGGCTGCAATTTAATACACAATAAGTAACAAATAAGGTTTTTTGTCTACTCATACATTTTAAAATACTATGTGTACAAAGCTGTAATAATTCAACCTTTTTTTCTTCAGAATTTTTGCTCATATCCTGGTATATTATTCGTTTTTCTTACATTTTGTTGTTGAAAAATTGTAAAACAACACATAGATTGTTACTGGCATTACATTTTATGGATATCCCCATAATATTGTTTCAAAATATTTACACTTACTTTTATAACAAAGAGAACGCTTTTGTTTCTTCTTAAACAAAGCGTTTGAATGTATGCTGTGTGCTTGAACATTGGCTTTATTATTTGTCTCTTTGTGGTTGATGATGTTGTTCGATAATGAACCGTATACTTAGGTCTATACTTACACTTTACGTTTTCTGACAGCAAAGAAAAATAATTAATGGTGAGGTTTTGACCGACTGATCACCTATAAAATAAGATGAAAAAGTTAAATTAGTTAAATATTTGAAAATGTAATTTAAAAAGCCACATTTAGCCATTTATCACACAAAGAACATGTTTTAGGGTGCCTGATGTTGTTAAAATATGTTTTTAAAACACTGTAGATATTAATGTCATGGCTCTGCTTCATTTAGTCATGTTTTTCTTGGTCCTGTAGCAGAGTCATGACAAAGCCTTTGGTTATGTGTGGAGAGAAACATATTATTGTCCTTTTGACAATAATATATGTTCTCTCCAGTGTCTAGTCATTGATCCCCCCTTTCGTTTCCTTGTTATCTTTCCCTGAGTGTTTTATTACCCACACCTGCCCTGCGTCATTATCCCTCATTTGTCTTCCCTTTAAATACCCTCTTGTTTCTTTGTCTTGTGTTTGTGGCCGTTGTATGTACTGTGCTATGTTCCTTGAGTTTCTGTGAGTTTTTGTGGTGTACCCTGTCGTGCTGTTTGTTAAGCTGTTGTGTCGTTGCTTTATAGTTAGTTTATTTTGGTCCTGTCTTTTGTTTTGCCCCCACGTGGGAAGTCTTTGTTTTATATATATATTCTTAGTTTTGTTTTTTCCCATCGAGGGTATTTGTTTTAAGTATTAAAATAAAGTCTTGTTTCATTAACCCCTTCACTGCCTGCCTGCATTTGGGTTCTTCACCACGCCAGTCGTGACAATTAAACTTTGTTTTTATTCAAGTTGATCTATTATTCTGCAACAGTACTTGGGAGGGTTGAGAAGAGTTACAATGGTCTGAGAAAAACCAGCCTCCATAAAGACTTATTGAAATATGAAAGACAGATGCAAGGTACTCATAATTTTGATAAAGGTTGCAGTTAATGTTAGACCGGGAAAATCACTCCAAAAGCTTTGTTGTAAAACACATTTTATCTGCCAATACACATTGTGTTATATCAACTGGGGAAAAAACGGTTACACAAAATGCCTACTTATAACCAGCAAGTCCTCAGTAGGACTCATGACGCTGTGTCTGACTTTTGAATTAAACAATGCAAGTTAAAATATGCATACAAGTGAGTACTAAAAACCTTTCAAATCTGTCTAAATTACATTTAACCATTTTTCAAAACATTTAATCTTTGTATTTGTTTATACAGTGTTAGCTTTTATGACGCACAACGTTTCTACTTCCAAACTTGTAATGTTTGATTTCCTAAATTCCTCAAAGTATGTTCTTTTGTGTTCAACAGAATTTTCATTTTTGTGTGGAGTATCCCTTAAAAAATTGAAAGTGCTGTGTCTAAAACCCTCAAGAGTTATTTGTGGTTAAACAATGTGTTATATTCCTAGATGTAAGCAAGACTGCTCCATCTTAGGGGTTGTTTTCAATTGATACATTTGAACAGTAATTCTCCTTAAAATAAAATGGCAACTTCTCTTTGTCAGCGTTTGGTTTTATGAAACAATATCAATTAACAATGCTGCTGGATTGTGTTGTGAGAAATGCATTTTAACCTACAAGGCTTGTGTTAATGATTGGAAATTAAAACCTAAAACTGTACAGTCGTGGCCAAAAGAATTGGCAGTGACATAAATGCTGTATTTTGCAAAAGTTTCTGCTTAAGCTGTTGTGGTGTTCATTCACATTGTTTAAAGATGATTATGCAGAGTGATCCGATGCATTTTAAATAATTAAACAACTCCCCAGATGTCAGTCCCATAGTCAATCCTCAAAAAGTAAGTGCACAAGCAGAAGACCAAAAATTGGTCAAAAATTCAGAGCACTATAAGGCAAGAAAGGTTCGCCATCAGTCAGGATTTGGCCCAGAAGCTAATATGCAGCATGCCAGAGCGAATTGCAGAGGTTATAAAAAACAAGGCCCTTTGGACTCTTTGCATATATTTTGTTTTTGCCAATAAACGCATTTAAAACGTAAAATATTCTAATTTAAAATATCCACTATACCACAGAAACATGTGGAAACATAATCTACAAATACAGAAGCAGCAAACTTTGCAAAACACAAAATTTATGTCACTGCCAATACTTTTGGCCACGACTGTACTATCAGAGACAGGTAGGCTTACTGTGGGACTTTTATTTTGCTTTAATATCTAATAATGATTGACAGGCCTCATCAACAGTTTTTAATGTGGAAATATCGTCGTCATACTCAAAAACTTTAAATATTGTTAATAATAACCCGCATACCTTTTTATGTATTAATTTAATTGTTTTTGTATAGTGTATATATATATATATATATCAGGCTATAGTTTTATTATCAGTATTTATAGTAACCTATTTTGTTATTTTTTATTAGGGTTATTTTCCTAAAAAACTGCAATAAGAACAACCAAACAAATCCGCGTGACTTTAAACCTTTAAAATAAAAGTGGGGGCGTGTGTTGTTTGGAGCGACCAACAAGAGATAAGGGGGAGGGATATACCAACAAGACCCATCTTCCTCTTGACCTCTGGAAAAACGATGGACTTGCAGCTTCCTTCTAAGTTTAGTCACTTGTGTGTGTCTGGGCACTATGCGCTCCAAATCGCAGCTCTTGTTTATGTCAATAATTTAGGCCTGATCCCATCGTAACGAGGTGGCAGACCCTCGCTGCAGCTCCGCGGGTCTCCATTGGCACTATGCAGGGGAGCACGATCTGAGTATTTGCGCACGGACGCGCACGATTACAGCGGCACCTTTCATGTGTCCTGACTACTCGAGGCGACTTCGGGGTCAGAAACAGACGCAATGGCGCAGGGAAGTAATAATCATTTCTTAACCATTCCCTCTCAAGAGGGTCTCTTTCGGACGGTGAGGGTCGAACGTTCCGACGAAGAGAACAACAGTTCCCCCTTTAACGATGAAGATGACGAAGAAACCGAGGAAGACGTCCGGAACCTACCGAGATGCTCCCCGGTGCCCAGAAAGCGAGGACCATCGATTGCCGATGAAACTGCCGAGTACATGCGCATTCGCCTCGCGTTACCCAACCGGAGAGTGTCCTTCGCCGACACCACGGGAGGAGGCGAGCTGGTTGATGTCAGGATGTTTGTACCGTTTGATTCAGAAGAAGACGACGAATCGGGATGGGAGGAAGAAGAGGCGCGTTACCAAAAGGCGTACCACGAGCCCACTTACCGCGTGTTGCCAGAGTTTCAGGCGCTCACGGGAACGGAGCTGGTGCGCTCCGTCCACACCAACAAGCTGGAAGTGGAGAGCGTGACATCTGTGCCGGATGAGACCTTGGCTTTTGAGGTGCTGATCCGTGTTCTCAACGTTTCTTTTCAGAAATCGGTCTACGTTCGGTCCACTATGGACGGCTGGATCACTCACTTTGATTATCCGGCAGAGTACGTGCAGGGCTCCAACGACGACGAAACGGACATGTTCTCTGTGAAGCTGTCCTTCGCTCCGCCGTATCTGTTCAACGGAGCGCGCATAGATTTTGTGGCGCGTTATGAGACGTCAGATGGAGAGTTTTGGGCGAATAACTCCGGCAAAAATTATTCAATAACCCTCTTACAATCTTACGAAGAGGACAAGACCCAGTCCACCTATGAGGAGAATATTGAGCTGAGAGGTATATTAAAGCCTCCAAGGTACCGGTAAGTGGGCGTCATCACAGTTTGGTTGCAGTGCAGTGATAATATTGAGGAGCTCCCTTCCCATAAGGTGACATATGATGTCTTAATTGACCTGTGTTCAATACATGATATGTGTATAGGCTATATGTCATATTTGGGGAGCTCGTCGATATTGTTTAGGTTTAACACACACGTTTTTGTTTCAATGTGCGTAGGGTAACGTTATAACGTTGGACGGTTTTAGCGGCAACAACAAACGTTAGGCCCAAACCTAACTTCCGGTAGACCTCCGCAAAGAGTCAATAACTGTTTAATTGTTTTAATTTAATACAATTAATATACAATGAAATATTAACATAAGTTGATATGAATATACATTTAATATACGATCAATTAAATTATGTTATAACCAAACACAGACCGGAAGACTCGTGCGTTCCACGAAACCATCAAGGCCTCATACAGGTTCTGATTGTATGGGCTTTGGTGACGTGTCCAAAATATGAATCACATTACTCTTAAGTCGTAGGCATGCACTTAAATAACATTTAGAAATATCCATTGTTGTTGTTTACATTTTTTACAAAGTTACCTTAAAACAGCGTCTGTTATACAGAATTAAAGAATCTGTATATTGTGTGAGCCTGGAGCTGCACACTTCACCCCCTCCCTCTCTTTTGAGAATGGCAGTCATTCAGTGGTGTGCGAGGAGGATGAAAATAGGACAAGGCAGGTGTCACTTTCAGCTCTGGCATACCGAGACCTTACCTCTGACCTTTCTGCAGGGGTTTCTCAGTAGAAGCACAGCGCGCCACCAAATGTAGATCCACACTACTTCTCCTCTGTGCACCTGGAGCAGTTGTCATTAACCTTTCACACAATTTTATTTCTTTTCACATTTTGTCTGCACATTAGTAGCTTAGTAATATTCCAATGAAATCTAAAGGATCCTTTTAAGGTTTAGTTTTCCATACATTGCAGTTTTGAGGCAAAAGAGGCATAAACATTTTCACACAGGTTTGTAAAACCTGGTAAAACAATCTAGTAAAGTCACATGCACATGCACTTGTGTTGTCATGAAACTCATCTCATGTGAGTGGATCAAAGTCAAGTTTTGAATCTGACACAGTCCAAGCAGATTCATAAGCAATGTTGCTTGCAATCCTTTCTAAATGTCATATCTTGTTTCTGTTTCATTGCCCAATCGCAGTAGAAATAGAGAGTCATAGGACAGGAGGTCAATCAATCATTTTTGCGCATGAAAATTATTTGTGTCCCCAGTTGAACCCTTCACATTTAACTGACTGCATCAATAAATTTAAAAGGCATCATCTGTGATATATAAACAAGAATGTAAAAACAGGACTGGTATTACCCCACATGACCATTAATGTGATTGGGTGGGGTTCCAAAATTGCTTTTCTATATGGAATATTTGGACAGGTCAACAACATCATAGCATCCATCATGTGGATGTTTAGATTAGGAGTGGAGTGTGGGTTAGTCTACCCACAAAACTGACTTCCAAAAAAACAACTTTGAAGAAACTGGAGGCGGTCAGATGTTACTATGGTAACAAATGTCACAGAGGTAACAGTTATTTTCATGTACACCCTTGGCCAATGGGTAATGCTCATTTACATTTGACAACTTATAAATCTGTGAAGTTCTTAAATGTCCTATACAATTATTTAAACTGAATGACAACACATCTTTTATTTAATCTTATTTAATAGTGGTTTTTTTTCTTTCAGAGCAAACACTGATTATGATGACTCTTATGACGAAGAAGATGGTATGTCATTCATATTTTCATTATCCACACATAAAAACAATTGCACAATGGCATGATACTGTACTTTTTATAACTGTAATGTTTTCACTCAGCGTCAATAAAACAAACAAATGCCAAGTCCAAGTTATTTTATGTTCAGATTACTTTGTGGTTCTGTTTTAGCAGATCTGCGAAGCAATGAATTCGAACCAGCCGAGAATAAAACCTCTTTTGGACAACCGACTGTAGTCCAGCCGGAGATCGACATTGATGTGAGTGAGCTTTGTTTTATATGCACGTTTGTTCCAAGTGCTGCTGGGATAGCAAGTTGAAAATGTCACAGCGTGTTTCAGACAGAGTTAACAAAGACAAAGGTTTAAAGAGAGCTTTATTTTCCGCTCCTGAATTTAACCTTTACCTTTAGGTTTCTATGACCTTAAAACGGGAAACTTTTCGGTTTTCGCTCACAGCCTTTTTGCATGCTTTCTTTCAATTGTTTTGTTGTTTGTAAAACATAAGTTTATTTCGAGTCTTTATGCGTGTTTTAAATGAGGAAACACTTTTATGCTGTTTTAAAAAAATCTTAAACGCACTTGAGAAAACCTCAAAATAAAGATCATTTAAAATGTTATAAGTTGCAGAAAGTGGCTTCTATATAATCGAAAATAATGACTATACGTATATCAGCTTTAAATGGAAGGGTTCAACCAAAAATAAAAACTGTGATCATTTACACACCTCATGATGAACAGGATGGAAATGAGCAGCATGCTAAACTTCTTTTGTGCAGAAAATAAAGTAAATTAAACAGTTTGGAGCAGCATAAGAGTAAATGAATAGTTTTTTGGGGGGGTTAACTGTTCATTTGTAAAAATGTATTTATTTTATTCTGTTGCACTTCTTAGCCGTTTTTTAAAAATGTATTATGAGAAGTGGTGTTGTTTGTAGAAGCAGCTGGACTGACTACAAAAGCATAAAGGTTGTACTCCAGTTCATTTTAAGAATCGCGATAGTTGGACAATTTATGTACAGGTCAAAGGTTGTAAAGTATCAAAAATCACGGTGTCACAGAAAACACAAGAGTTAAAAAAACAAATGAATTTCTGTTGATATTTGTACTCTTTTCATCTGTCTATCTGTACAGCTTATTGAAGCTTCAGCAACAACTTAGGTAATGCGCATGCGGCTTGATAACCCTACGGCTTGCTAACGTCATCCGTTCGTTGTGTTGCATGTAATGTGCATCCTGTATCATGACTTGTCATACATGATGTTTAGATCAACCGTGTAGAATTTATTTATATTTGGGAGTTTTAAAATACCTTTGTTCCAAGTTCTTGTTTATACTGATCTAGATATGCAGCTGTATTCCTGAGATTTCCCACATCAGAAAATGACTCTGACAGATCTTGTATTTATGTTCTTGGGATTTTTCCCATGGGCTGTTTTGGCAAGGACTTATTTGGAGGGAAAACTGCAAATTTAAACACTCTGCTGCTCATCTGTCAGTGGTTACAAAATATATTGGTAATACTTGACAATAAGGTTGTATTTGTTAACATCAGTAAATGCATCAGCTGACATGAACCAACATGAGCAATAGTGTATGAGCATTTATTAAGCTTTGTTAATGTTAGTTAATGTCAATACTATTAGTCATGTTAGTACATGGTCAATTAACTAATGTTAAAGTCACCATGAAATCAGAATTTATTCTTACATTTTTTATGGAATATTGTTTTTATAAACAATTCATATGTGCACTTATTAACTCATTTTAGATTAACTACTTTAAGTATTTAAAAAAAAATCGTGATAATGGATGACAGGTGACTTTACATTCAAATAGTGTCTTTGTATTGATAATGATCCATCTATAGTGAATCTATAGAATCATTAAAGATGAAAGAAATCTTGTCTATGAATTACAAGAGCATGAATTATACAGCCTAAAATATCACTAATATTGGTTGATCACTGGTGTTCATGGTTAGTGCTGGTATGAATAATATTATGTATAAGCAAATGCTTTAGTCTTGATTCCTAAAGTAGTTGCAGTCAAGAAATGATTATGAAAATGCATAATACGTTTCAGGTTTGTGCCATGCATCTTACATTATTTATTAGTCTGTAGGAATTCCAGTTCATCAATGTTGTGTGTCATTACATATGCAAGTTACTTTTGTTTGTCCACGTCTCTGGAAATGCGTAGTTTAAAATTCCAAGCATTTTGTCGCTTTTTTTTCCATTGCAGACTGCCAAGAATTTGTCTAGTCCTCCTCAGTCCACCAGGTCTTTCTCCACAGCAGGATGTCCTCTTTCTACTACAGATTATCTCCAAGGAGAACCACTTCCTCTAGAGTCAACATCATCATATAACTCACCCCAAACTGAAACTACAGATGAAACTATTCAATCCTCAACCTTACACGAGTCTCAATCACAATCCACTTCACAGTTATGTGAGTCACAAGTTAATGTCTTTAATGTTGTCCTTTCTATGCCCGTTCCTACTGTATTTGTCCACCCCTGTGATGAAAATGATGAATCTGAGGATTCTAATAAACCTGACCATTCCCTTCACCCACAACAAGATGATATCCATCCTGAGATAGCAGTCCAAGTGCCTTTTGAGTTTGGCCAACACTTGTCGGGTAGACTTTCAGATGCACCACACATTCAGGAAGAATATGATTTAAAGAAGAAAGATGTTGAGTGTGTACTGTCAGAAATAGATGGGACAGAAATGAACGTCGTCGAAGAACAAAGTCAGAATGTAGGAGAGGAAAAGACAGAGACTTACTTTGACATGTTGGAAGAATCTGTGCCGCCTCCATTCTCAAAGAGCGTGAAGAACTATCACACAACTGAAGATGTGGAGGAACACCGTGTAACCATGACTGTACACAGCTTGATAGAGGCCCTACAGCATCCTCTGGAGACAGGAATTCAAGAACAGGAAGTAGAATTTGTCTCTATGCTCACTGCTGAGACCTCCAAGACAGTTAAAGTAATGTTGACAGTGGAAAGCACAAAGAAGGGTGGTGAGGAAATGGATGGTTTGGCGGCTTCCTGTCTTAAACAGGACAGAGAAACCCATAGCGCACCCATCTGTCCGCCTGAAGACACTTCTAATCATGAGCTGAACATCACGATGCAAGAACCAAATGAGAATCCAAACAATGGTGAGCAGGGTATTCCCGTGTCTACTTCAAACCATCAAACAACCACACAGGAAACGTCAGAGCTGGCCAGCGTTTCTGAAACATCATCTACGGCTCACGATATAGCCTTCTCTCCTCAACCTTCAAGTGTGCTCTCTTCAACAGAAGAGGATTTAACCTGCCAGGGTGGTAAAAGTTCTGTCACTGCAATTCAGACGTGTAAAGACTTAGAAACCACGCTTCCACTGCCCAGAGAAACCAGTAACATGTCTACAGTATCGAAGAATGAGACTGAAGTGATTCTGGAGAGGTGCGTGACCGCCTCTTTCACCTTCTTTAGTGCTGCTGTCTGCTTGGCTGTTGGCATTCAGGACCCCAGCATCTTCCTGTTCGTTGGATTGTTCTTGATGTCCCTCTGTTTCTAATTTTTGGTCTTTTCTGTGTAGATTTTCTTTTCGCCATGCACTATAAAAAGCCTTAACATGTTATATTCTTTTCTCCATTGTGCCTTAATGAATTCAAAAAATAATTTCAATACCAATGTAACCGGCGTCATATCTGTGTTTGTGAAGAGATTCTGTGTTTGTCAGTTTAGGAAGTGATTCTATATGAAATTGACTAGAGTTTATTTATAAACAACAGTATATGTAAATTTAAGCTTATGGAGTTGTGAATTTGAGGAGTTTTGTGGTATTTGTAGCTACAGGCAAATGGAAAGGGACGCATTTGAAGTATTTATTGATACACAGGGTAACTGTGATGTGATGGAGAATGTTTGTGGTTTTTATGTTTAAGACTGAAATGAGACTGGACAAGGTGAAATCAAGGGTATTTTGGAGCGCTGTAAGGAAATTAGAAACATTTGAACCTGTTAGGGGTTTTAGGCTGGTCAATATTTTACGTATAGCACAACTATTCTTTGTGATAAATTGTGATTCTGTGCAAACATTTCAGAACTAGGCAGAGTATACTGTGTCTTGTTGTTTTAAGCCATTGGGTTTGTATATTGATTGACTGAACTACACTGAAAATGAATGTGTGGCATTACCAGATTAGACAAATATTCTGCCTATACACCTAAAATGTTACGCCCATTTTTCCAAATTTACATGGAGCGCTAAATCCATTTACATCATGTTTTAATGAAAACATACAGCCAGCTACTAAAGTTACGACAGTTTTTTTCTGTGAGTTTGTGGCCAATCATCCCACCATATCATCCCAAAAGGTCACACATTACTCTGAAGTCACAGCATCAAATTACTGGGTGACTAAACTCCATTGTAAGCAGATATGATAGAGCAGTTCCTTAAAGAACTTGCTTACCTCTTTCCAAACATGACTGCAAAGTTACGAAGTCGTTTTATTGCTTTGTTGTGTCAATTGTTGGATTTAATGTCTGGATGAGCAAACAAAACAAGCTGTATACACATACGTTGTGCTCAATAGCTTCCATTAGTGAAAATGTGTTCACTAAGAAAACAGAGCTATATTTTATCATTTGAGAAATAAAACTCTATAGCTAAATAATAAAGTTGATCAGTTTATTTCACAAGTCTTCTTTTGAGTGTATGTCTTTTCACATGTTAAGACTTAAGGTTGACAACAAGCTTATAAAATAAACTTTAGTGAAGTTACAAAAAGGAAATTTACAAAGCAACAAAAAACATATTTAATAAAAATGACACCAAATGATTCAATTTTTTTCCATGTGTGTTCTAACAAACGTGAGGTCTTATGACAGAGCATCTTATTTTTTTTAATACAAAACCAAAAAATAAAAATGTATATACAGATTTTTCTTCTACGTTTAAGAATCGCAGCTATATTGTGAGATTTCCTGAGACTAATTCCGAATATATAATTTTGCCATCAGACATGAATCTGTAGCACACATCCCATAGTTTCACTGTCCATTTCTGCAAACTCCCAAACCACACAGCCACAGAATGACCAGTTTAACAGTAAATTAATATATTTTTGACATATGGATAGTTACACTATATACACAAAACAGAAAGGCAACACTTTGCATGCGTAAAGGGCATCAACCCCATAAATCTGCCCTTCTAACAAACTTGCTTCTTTGTGCAGTACAATCTTGCCCCCAAGTGGACAATTCATGTTAGGCAACACCAGATGATATAAGTAAAGGACATTTTAAATTATTTAAAATTGATACCTAAAGGACACTAAGAGATATTTGGTAAAACGGCTGAGAAGGAAAAAGAAACAGTTAAAATGTGACCAATTTTAAAAAGCTATACATTTGAAATCAGAGTTTTCCTTTTTGTGGTCACATTTATGGAAAACAAGACTGAAACTTACCAATTAATATAGAATAAGAAGTCAGACCAAAACATAGTTTTTAAATAGAATTCCAAATGGAAAACACTGGACAACAATGTTGAGTAGAACGTTGATCTTGGGGAAATCTAAAAACAAAACACTATAAAATTCAGTAAGGCATTTACAAATGCCTCCTAAACATTTCCAACACTGTAGATGTCATTATTCACATTCACATGATGTTCTTGCAGTGACTCTGACATTGCTTTCCCCTTAAAAGAGGTACTTTCGACATGTTGCCACACCACATTTGCACTCCATATGCATACGTTTCTTAGGAGAACCTGGAAGTCCTGTCAGACTGAAATTAGAATCCATCTTTTCGCTCTCAGCATCTACTGGATCGACTGTAGAAAATTGAGACAAAGAATGAGTTTTGAGGTTTTATTTACAGAAGATTTATTTATGTCTGCAGCTTGGCTGCCACTTGTTTGGCTACAACTACAGTTAAACACTTACTGTTCATTTTGTAGTCAAAGGTGAGCTCCTCTCCTGCCTTAATGCCACGTGTGGCAAAGAACGCTATTCTTGGCAGCCGCTCGTCTAGGTTATCAATGAACACATTATAGACCTGAAGGTTGGGGTCACACTGTGAGAAGACAAAGGAGAAACAATGTCAGTCACTTTCATTGCTTATAATTCTTAGCTTCCGTTATAGAGACCATATACTTGTTTTTGACAAGTTCTGTTTTTAGATAAAAAACATCAATATCAAGTATTTATTGCAATGAAGTGTTTAAATATTGGTTTGCTGTAATTTCATAATTTTCCTGTATATTCTACTGCTGCTCAACTTTAAAAGGTGTTACTACATTTGTAATCATCAATTAAAAAAACTCATGTAATGTAAAATCATAATGCTTTCATAAGTCTAAGGTCGTACTAAGAAAATAGAAGCTTAAGTACACTTACGCCGTGATTGACAAAGTGGGAGATGTTTCCATAGTGAGCGGCGTCCACTGTGTACTCATCGTCCACATAATCCAGATCAAAAAGGTAGGTGGCACCTTCTTTATCATACACGTGACCTCTCCGTTCTGCCTCCTCTGTTGTAATGATCTAAAGCATATGATAAACAAAGTAGTCAAACAATCATGGAGACTTTCTTCTGGAAAAAAATGATAAACAGCCAATCATCCATCACTGTGAGTTTGAAAGTGTCAGTTGCTAGATAAACACAATATCAAGTAGTGAAGGAACACATGTCCATGTGATAACAACAAAACCTTAAACTGACAGTGCTGTAGCACTCAACTGAATATAAATAACAATGAACAAAGTCATTATAAATGATATTAGATCATTCTGCTGTGTCTACAATGATTCAATGACACACACCTTAAATAATATATTTAAAGGGATAGTTCACCCAAACATTTTCTCACAATAATGTCATTTCAAACATGTATAAACTTTCTTCGGCAAAACCGAACAACATGGGTCCCTATTGACTTGTATTGTATAAACACAAAGCCTCTGAAACATTTCCCAAAATATCTTCTTTTGTGTTCCACAGAAATAGTCATATGTAAGTTTTGAACGAAACGAGGGTGAATAAGAATTTTTACTCTTTAAAAACATGCATCCAAGGTAAAAACAAACTAACCGATACTCTCAATTTGACATAGTTGATTCAGACAGAAAGGGCTAAAGCCACCCCCACCCCATGCTTCTTACCTCCCCAACATACTCCATGACAAAAGTGTTCTTGCGAATGCGTTCCATGGTTCGTACCCCCCAGCCCCTGCCATTGTCTGTCCGAAAAATGCAAAGGGAATACCGAATGCCCCTCTGCACCACTCTGTTGGGGCAGTCCGGTCCACAGCGGCACCGCTTGTTGCATTCATAAATGGGCAACCCTGGCCGAATGCGGACCTGGCCGATTTCATTGTACGCAAACTTGTGCTGGGACGCTCCAGCACAGCAGCCCTCCACAGGGCAATTTAGGCAGTCTGTGCATTCGCAGCCCACAGACACCTCATTCAGCAAAATTCCGTCGCCAACCTTATAGTCATTAATGTAGGTGAAGTTCTTAGGCGGCCCTTCCAGATCCACCTTGTTCGTGACATAGATATGGCCCTTGTGGGTGCCTAGGCTGTTGAGGTGCACCTCCCACAGTTTAAGAGTCTGCCGGAGTTTTGCCCGCTGGACGAGGAAGGATGCGGTGGCCGGATCTAGCCGTCGGGGGACGCAGCGCTTCTTCTGTCTTTGCATCTCTGCGTTCAGGTCTGCCCAGAATTGATTGAGCAGATCTATGCACTTCAGGTTCTTTCGTGGTTCCCATGTGTTCATAGATTCGGGATAGCCTTTCCATTTTACTAAGAATAACTCCTGTGAAGGTCATAAGAAAATGCATTCACAGATGTAAGAGATATGGTATGAATACATATCAAAAAAGTGCATTAAAGGGGTAGTTCACCCCAAAATGAAAATTCTGTCATCATTTACTCGCTCAAATGTCATTACAAGACTGTATAACTTTCTTCAGCAGAACACAAAAGAAGATATTTTGAAGATTTGCCGTTTTAATCCTCACCTGTACCGTCTGTGTCTTCCCATCGGTGATGACTTTTCTTTTGTAGTCGCAGAGGTATTCAACGTCATAATCGCCCAGATTGTGCTTGTTGATGCCAAGCTTGGCACACAGAACACCCTCCTCTCGACACAGCGTCTCCAGCTGATCTACAGTAGCAATGCATGCTACTCTACACACTTCCAATATAAAGCACAATAATTAGTTTGTTACGCTTTGTTTTGTTTCTTACTTGCACGATAAACGGAAGTAAAACGCACACATTTTTTTTATAGACACGCTTCAAACCGCTTCAAAACGACTTGCAAACCCACAGCACTAACGTTATAAATCATCACTTTTTATTAAAGACTCGAGGTCAAATTTAAAAACGACAAACAAATACATAAAGAACAAATGCATTTTTTTTAACGTTACAGCAGTAACCACATGAGAAGTAGGACAAGTGCAAGTAATTTCATCAACAAGTGGTCGAAAATGTAAATGTATCGATAATGAATAGTGAATCTTTCGATCAAGGATTACATGTGCAAGGATGCCATTTAAGTGTCCGCATAAATAAAGGACAAAAGCGCAGTTATGATTCAGGGGGGCGGGAAAAAGTTAGCTAAAATCTTTAAGAGTGTAACAAACTACTGAGCGTGCAAACCCGTTGAACCATATTTGTGTTGCGCTGGGTAACGTTAACTTTACAGAAAGAGAAACAGATAAGGTGCGGTTTGCACAAAGCGCTTGTTGAATAGATTCGTGCAAGGCGCGCGGAAGCCATAACATCGACCTTAATGTGGATTTGTATCACCAACTTCAGCAAATGTTTTTCCTAAATGAAATGTTTCTTTCCGAGTTTTATAGACAAAAGCCATAGTTTAAACGTCAGCGCGGGTAATATGTGAAACATATGTTGTATAAACCAATGTTTCTGAGCGATTAAACACGATATATTCTTACCTTTCAAATTTTCCGCCATCTTCCGACCGCCGCCAAAATTATATGGGTGAAAGATTGCTCAATGATTGGATGCGGCGCGGTCTGAGTGACGTTTCGAATAACCAATAGAGGCACAGTAAACCACAGGGAAATCACAACTGATCTTTCATAAATACAAATCTTAAGAAACAAGTAAACAATATATCCAGACGTTAAATTGAATTTAAATGGCTCACACCCACAGTTTAGTAATAAAACATTTTTGTGTGGTCTTTTAATTAGACTTTTATCGGATACGGGGGCGGGGCGTATAGTTTTCCGGAACCGTGTGACCTACAGTCTATGCGTGCGACACAGGAACATGCATGAATATCCGGGTAATGTAAACAAATGTTTGTTGGACGTTGGTTTTTGGAAATGTCGCAGTATGTTCTTAACTGTTCTATAATTTACGTCTACACGTGTGGCGCTTTATGTTTTAGTCTTATTTGCTTTTAAAACATACAACAGAGAGGTAAGAAGGCCTCAACTCTACAATTGAGAGAGCGTTTTTTTATAAGCTTAATGTACATTTCGAGAGAGTACACTTTGTTGAATAAATAGCGGTTAGTTGAAATTATTTCTTCCTTTTCTTTGATTTTATTTGACAATTTAACCATTCAATCGATTGTCAGAAATAAAATACATTGTTATTTTCATTATTTTGCAGGCATCATGTCGTCCAGCATTGCTCAGATTCTCCGGACACCAGTCCTTGTTCTGGCGTTTCTAGTTGTCATAGAGGTGATATCACATGCACATGCTGATAAGGTACTTGTTTCTCCTGTTGTAAAACTGCGTCTGTCAAATTTAATACAGGCGTCCCAGTTATATTAAAACGCCCCCTAAACGTGTCAATATGATTCTGTCACAGAGTTTTGAAGATGTGCGTTGTAAGTGCATCTGTCCACCCTACCGAAACATAAGTGGCCATATCTACAACAAAAACGTGTCCCAGAAAGACTGGTGAGTTTGAATATACAGATCTGGCATAATTGCATGTAATGACTAGCTTATACATTTGTCATTCATCTCTGGTTTGTCATTGTTTTGATTTGTAGTAATTGTTTGCATGTGGTGGAGCCTATGCCAGTTCCTGGTCATGATGTGGAGGCATACTGTCTGCTTTGTGAGTGCAAGTATGAAGAGCGAAGTAGCAACACCATTAAGGTATTGTTTGTTTTAATCACTCTGTTGACTCACTTTAGTAATCTAATAAAAAACAAAATAACTGGCAAATGTTATGATTTAATAGTCGCCTTGTTTTTTTTAGGTGACCATTATCATCTACTTGTCGGTTGTTGGAGCTCTTCTGCTGTACATGCTGTTCCTGCTTCTAGTTGATCCTCTGATCCGCAAACATGATCCCTACACCATGCCATTGCAGAACGAGGAGGATTCTGAGGCATGTGCCGTCTGTTTTTTACTTATTTTATAAAGTTTGGTCCAGGAACATTTTTACAGATATTTTCCTATTTTTACATCACACTTGCATACATGCAATAGTTTTGCTTGGGATTAAGCATAATTTGTGAAGTTTGTCTCCCCCTGCAGGATTTGAGGCCTCATGTGGATGGTGCTCAGGGCCGTGGGAATACTGTGCTTGAGAGGGTTGAGGGAGCTCAGCAGCGCTGGAAAAAACAGGTTCAGGAGCAACGCAAGACTGTGTTTGACCGCCACAAGCTGCTCAGCTAAGCCCTAAATCTGATTGTCAGGGCAATGGGACCACTGACTGAGGAAGCATGCATGCATGATGGTTTTGAAATTTCCGTTTTTGTTTTGCATATGTTTTGTAAATGAGCCTGCTGTCTTTGCAGTGCTATTATAATAGTACAGAGGCTGACTTGATTGTATCCTGCTTCCAAACTGAAGCTTGTGCTAACATGGAAACATGTTAATAAGATTGCTTTTAAAGTGCTAGACTATTCAATTGTGCAGATTAAGAGAGTCCGACACCTTCAGTGGTCATCATTTCTTAACTAATAACTTGAAGTGTTATCCCTGCTTTTCTTTGAAACTGCATCGCAAAAGATGATATTGCCATGAAAAGCAGTGTATTCTGGGAACACTGTTGTGGATTTGTATATAATCTAAAATACTTGCGGTTTTAAATGTGTAGAATGTCATTGCACTTTTAGTTTCATTTTGCATTACTTGGATGTAAATGTATAGATTGAGTATATTATTGATGATTGAGTTTCATGTTTTTATTTCAGTCTCTATATTGTTTGCCTATTGATAACACAACAAAGGATGGCACATGTCACAAATATATATCTTAAATACAAAACAAATATTTATTAAGGCAATAATTCTGTTAGATCTTAAGTGATTATTACTTCCCAATTGTTTGTAAACAACAAGCTTGCTTTGATATGAGTTATACATTTGTTGGTTACTCTTCAGAAAGATTTTTGCAGCACAAAATGTGAAGACATTTTAAAACTTAACTTAAAACATTTTTGCTTGACTATCGTATTTGCTGCTACAATAATGTCTTCTACAGGTTGTCTAAAAAAACCTTTAAAATCTCTGCTTATGTGAAAATGCACTAAAATAAACACAGAAAATTGTCAACTATGTGCAGATTATTATTTATCAGATTTACCAATGAATAATAAAAATAGATTCTTAAAGGATCTAATACTTAAATGAAGTAGTTTATTTAAGGCAAGCTTTATTTAGTTAAGAAATATGCTAACCACCCAAACAAATTTCTTTCTGCTGTTGTAGAACTTTATTCGTTCTCTTTACTATCATTTCTTCACCGCTGCACCCCAAGGCCGCCCCCCTCCCCTCACCTGCCCCCGCACCCCAAGAATGGACACTGACAGCCTGTCTATATATATCCCTCATAAGGGACCAGCTGTGTCTAAATGCTCCCTGCCCCTCTGATGTCTCCTTGTCTGGTGTAGTTTTGCAGCAGGGGCCAGGGCCAAGAAGTTCCTTCCTCACAGAGGGAGTGAGGCTTAGGACCATACTAATACCTGCCCTGGACTTAAGGAGACCAAAGACCTGCTAAACCTGGAATCTTACATCAGATTTTGCGATACGAGTGAAGAAAGGGAATTTCTTTTCCGTTTTGTGGAGATTTGAGAAGATTCAACATGGAGTCGGGCGGTGGGACAGCAGCTTTGGCCTCGTTCATCATGAATGAGGAAGAACTAAAGAGAAAGCAGAGGGAGAAGCTGAAGAAACTGCAGGCCACTGGAGGAAACCCTCGACCTCCACGTTCCCTGTTCTTATTCACGCTCAAAAACCCTTTCCGCAAGACCTGTATCAACATTGTGGAATGGAAGTATCCTTCAATCTCGCCTTTAGTGGCAAAGCTTTGGATTGGTTTGATGTTTAATGTGTAAATGGAATATAGGCAGTGCTATTGGGCATGTCACAGAAAGGTATGCACGCCAGAAAAAGCTCACAACCATAGCTATTATCTTTCCTTTACTCGGCTATTTGAGTTAAAGGGATACTTCGCCCAAAAATGAAAATTCTTTGGAAAAATACAATGGTAGTCAAAATTTCCCCAGAACTGTTTGCTGTCCTACACTCTTCAAAATGTCTTCTTTTGTGTTCAACAGAACAAAAAGAAATGATAAAGTCATTTTTCCTACTCTGGGAGTCAATGGGGGGCAAAATCTGTTTGGTTATAAGCATTTTTCCAAATATCTTTCTCTGTTTTCATCAGAACAAAGAAATATATACAGATTTGGAACAACTCAAAGGTGAGTAAATGATGACAGAATTTTCATTTTTGGGTGAAGTATGCCTTTAAAAGTGAGATATATGACCCATGACATTGACACATTTGTTTGATTTAATCCCCCATCATAACTGTCTGCATGCCTGTTGAATTATGGTGTTAAGCTTTTGTTATGTGTGAAGCTCACCACAGACAAACAGTTGGCTCAGGTATTCACAGGGATGCTGATAAGGGGATGATCCTCATATTATTTACAGCCAAATGGCAAAACTTTACCAATAAAACTTTATCTCAGTGCTAATTGTCCAATTGGATAGTGGACAGCTTTTGGAGTTCAACATTGTTATAAGCTGTGTTGTACACCTGGAGGATTTTTGTCTTACCAAACATAATTAAAGGGCTCTCTCTGGAAATATGATTAAATACACATGAAGACTTATGTCACTGAATGCTGTAAGAATTTTACATAATCATAAGAATCTAGATATCAAAATACAAAAAAATGCAGCAGTTCAGTAATGGTTGGAAACAGTTTGTTAACTTCCCTCTTTGAGGTCACCCTCTGACACAAAACTGACATTAAGAGTAAATGTTTGCCTAATAGGGCCAATTGTGACTTTCAGTTCCTGCGTAGTTCAAAAAGTGGAAGAATTCAGAAGCTAACTTTGTGTAAAATCGTTTTTGCATGGGTCAAATAGGAGGCGTAATTTTGGAGTCTGTTTTGCATAAGTGTATTTAAACAGTTGAATAATATTCTGGGTGTGCACAGCTGTTGTTTGGGATCACTAGTGGACACGATGCTGAGTTGGCAGGGAAATTCTCCATTAGGCCCCTAGTGGCAGAAATGCAAACGGCATGTAATAATTGCAGGCTGGATGTATAGGACCGTTATTGGGCCTGATTTAGAGATAACTGATGAATTGACGGGCCCCAATTAGATTAATAACCAACTGACATAATAGGCTAAGAATTCTGGACTTCCCAGAATTACAACACAAGTTAGAAAAAGCTGAGGTAATTGTGCTAATAACCAAGTTATCATTGGTCATCCACTCATAGTAAATTTACAGAACTGACTTTCCTTCTTATAATTTTACTTAGTAAATAATGGATTATGTTGCAGTTGCTAATAAAGTTACCAGCCAGTTAGTAAATAACTCACCAAAGCCAGCTATCATGCGCTTTTGGTGCTTGGTTAGTAATGATTTTGGACCTTTAAAATATGTTAAGGTTCAACTCATATCCTAAATGTTTTCCTGATCAGCTTCCTCCAGACCTTTTGAGATCATTATCCTGCTAACCATCTTTGCTAACTGTATAGCTCTGGCTGTGTTTCTTCCAATGCCTGAAGAGGACACCAACAACACTAACTTAACACTGGTGAGATGCAAGTTCACACTCTATTCACACTCGGTTATGTCGATAACTGACACATTCATAGATTTGATTGAAATACTAAAATAATTCTATTAAAATCATCTGTAGTGAGGATGAATGTGAGTCCCCTTCCAGGAATGAACCCCACCAGGAGATTCCCAGAGAGACTACCCCTTTCAGAAGCTTGAGACCTTGAGAATGCCTGTATAAAACTAGATTAACTGGATTAAATGGATAGACATGTCTCAGACACAGCACCTGGTCTGTTTCCAGAGAACCTGAGAAAGTAAACATATACAAGATAAAGTTTTGTTCAGCATTTCGCCTGCTCAGCTCTTTGGCTCTCTTGGGCTAGGAGGTGCATGTCACTTGAAACTGATACTGTACGTGTGTGCTTCTAGTTTTGCCCTGTTGGATTTTTCTCTGGATTTAGAAAAAGACTGCTGTGGATTAATATTAGAGATGCACCGGCGGCCAATAATCAGCTATTGGTCGATAGTTCAAAAACAGCCGATGATCAAGGCTGATATATCCTGTCAATCAAAAGAGGACTGGAAAATGCAATGAATTTGAGCTCTGTATATAAAAATGTTAAGAAACATCACCAGTTTGATGTTCAATATTAATAGTCATTATAAGAATTAATAACATTCAGAAAGTTAAGAAATATTAATGTTATCTTTTATATAGCCAGATATAACTCTAAATAATCGGTATCGGTGGAGAAATATAGTATCGGTGCATCTCTACTTTATTTTTGTGTACTTTTTTATATCAATAAAAAAATTTAAAATCAATGATTAAATGCAAGTTGCTTTTGTAGCTGGTTTTGCAATGTGAGCTGTATATTTAGACACTGGTTTGTGAGTTGCAGCGCAGGCAGGTTTAGATGCATCTCTGAGATCCAAAGGCATGAGTGTGGGGTTTAAAGATACACTCAGCTGTCAGAAGGGGATCTTTAGTGACGCATGTGAAATGATTGTTCTAATCGACATTCTATTGAAATGACTGTGTTGTCTCACATCAGCTGTCCAGCAGACTTGCACACTGATGGTATCATTTACTCCATGTGGCCACAGAACTCGGTTTCTAGGTTGCTAAATTGCTTTTCATGATTTAATGTGGCCGATCTGTGTTCCTCCATTTGTAATACTTTGGCTGAATCGACATCTAAAAGAAATGAAAAATCTACTGTATTACACAAACATGACTCAAGCTTTATTGGAGGTATCTAGGTCACACACTCTTTCCACTAGTGTGTGCAGTCATATTCTGGGTGTCATTACATTTCAAATGGCACAAATCTGAGCCCAGCGCTTGTATTTACTCCCCATTGCTCCTCCCTGGGGTTACAGTGACTTGTGCTGGTGGGCCGTCCATACCTCAGATACTAAGTCATGAAACAGGAGCTGAGAGTTGATCTCAGAAGACGTGTTCAGAATTAGGTCAAAGACCTCTACTGTAGAATAAGAAGCACAAACGAATCAATGCAAGCTTGGCAAACACACACATTAGACTCTCACAACAGATCCGGGAACAGTTGTTTGACTTGGCCTGGAATTTGGCCTTGAGATTTGTGTGGCACTAAGATTGTTTTGCACATGTGTACATTCTTGGAGTACTGCTGAACTGAAATGAAGCCCTTTCTGGGATGTAAACAGTCATTTCAAGATAATAAGTTCCGTTTCATTTCTTTGGAATGTGACTGAAAGCTGATATCACCTGCTTTTTTGTTTTGTTTTGATGCGACCAAAATGGCAACATGTGAAATATAGATCCTGGAATGCTGAAACTACCTTAAATATGTATACAATGTGAAGTTATTAAATAATAAAATATGGGGTTAACATGTTTAAGCAACTTAAGCAATGTATGAAGAGTTCATGTGCAAAAACAGATTACAGATCATTTTTGTGCATTCCACAAAACTGCAGTTGGGTTGTTTTGATTAAGTAATAATTACTCAAAATATATACAGCTTATTAACACAATAAAACACAAAGAAAACATGATAACATATTAAAAAAATGATCTTAATAAAATTATCTGGTTATCAGAGTTATTTTATACATATACTGATAATATTTTACATGGCATTAATCTCTCACGTAACATTGCTTTCTCTTTATTGTTGTTTTCTCTGTTTTTGCAGGAGAGTCTGGAGTACATCTTTCTGGTCATTTTCACGTTGGAGTGCTTTCTGAAGATAATAGCCTATGGGCTTCTGTTTCATGATGGAGCCTATTTACGAAATTGTTGGAACATACTAGACTTTGTCATTGTGTTCATGGGGTAAGAGGAGATTTTGGAAGTTCAGTCGTTTTTAAATCTCTCAGGTCATAAAAATCCTGACATTTACTCAGTCTCATGTTGTTTCAAATGTGCATCACTTTGGTTCATCTGTGGAGCCTAAGAAATGTTAAAGAATGTCATAAAGTACCTGTCTATTTTTTAGTTGTTTTATGTTCCCAAAGAACAGTCCTTTGAAAGAAACTTTCAACCTGCTTCCACAGGCTGTTCACACTAGTTGTCGACACTATTAACTCAGTAGGTGGAGTTCCTAAAGAGAAGGGTGGAGGTTTTGACATGAAGGCGCTCAGGGCGTTTCGAGTGTTGCGACCGTTGCGCCTCGTCTCAGGAGTTCCCAGTAAGAACCTTTTAAAAATACTTACCAGCTTTTTCAATGTAAATACATGATTTTAAAGAGCATACATAATGTTATTGATATCTTCTATATCAAATAGACAAATGGATAAGATCATCTGATCAATTGGATTTTACAGCTATACTTCTTGTCTTTCAGGCCTGCAGGTGGTGATGAGCTCTATTATGAAATCCACGTTGCCTCTCTTCCATATTGGTCTGCTGGTCTTCTTCATGGTCACCATTTATGCCATTATGGGCCTGGAGCTGTTCAAGTGTAAAATGCACAAGACGTGTTACTATCAGGGCACTAGTGAGTTCAATACTGTATATCTTGAAACCTCATCTAATAAACACAGATTCAAAACAACCTTATACATTTTTATGTGAATATACTAAAACATTAATGCAAGTAAACTTATTAATATCGATGATTCCTCTGTTCCAGATATCATCGCTATCAGAGAGAATGAGAAACCTTCACCCTGCGCTCAGGCCGGACACGGGCGTCCCTGTACCATCAATGGCACTGAATGTCGGGCAGGTTGGCCTGGTCCTAACTTTGGAATCACTCACTTTGACAACTTTGGCTTTGCCATGCTTACAGTATTTCAGTGTATCACAACGGAAAGCTGGACTGAAGTGCTCTACTGGGTAATTACTTATGGACATGATGGTGCTCCTATTTATATTTGTCAGAGATCATGATATGACGATATACTTAATTATAAATAGACTGAAAACAAGACCGACAACACATTTATAATACTCCAAAAAGACATTTATTTATTCATTTTTGTAAATGGATGAGTTGATTTTTCAGGTCAATGACGCTCTGGGAAATGACTGGCCTTGGATCTTCTTTTTGACTCTAATTATGCTGGGATCCTTTTTCATTCTCAATCTGGTTCTTGGAGTTCTGAGCGGGTATTAGTACATTTTTTTGATGTTTTTAAGCTTTTGTACTATTCACTGTATATATGGTACATAGTTTCTCTCAAAACCTTATTTATATTTGGACAACATAGAAGATGCAAACGTGAGCAGGCAACTCTGCACTGAATTTGGCAACACAACTGCTTTGTGTCCTAATTGAGATGTGTTCTTTCTGTTTTAGAGAGTTTACTAAGGAAAGAGAGAAGTCCCGTTCGCGAGGAGAGTACCAGAAGCTACGAGAGACACAACAGATGGATGAGGATCTGAAAGGTTACATGGAGTGGATCACTCAGGCTGAAATGGATGAAGATATGGCGGGTAATGGCGCTTGCTGTCTGTCTCTCTGTCTGTCTGTTTTACTTGAGTGTGAAAAGTGTAATATTAAGCTTTCTTTAATTTGCCTTACAGCACTTCTTTCTAGAAGGGACACGGGATCAGAGACAGACAGCCTATACCAGATGGAGGGGCTCAACCGGGTGATATATTTCTAGTATGTAATGCCATCCTCCCCCCTCCCAAAAAACAAAACAAAACTGTGCATCATGCATAAAACTGCATTTCATTGCTTTCCAATGTTCGCTCTGTAATCCACAGCCGACTAGCCCGTCGCTGGAATGTTGTTTTACGAAAGAAGTGTCATGTTTGGGTGAAATCTAAATTCTTTGGCTGGTGGGTAATCTTCGTTGTGTTACTCAACACTTTGGTCATTTCTACGGAGCATCACCAGCAGACTCGAGGCTTAACAAATTTTCAAGGTCTGTCTGATAATGCACCTATTTCCCATTCAGTTAGCTTTTTTTTGGCAGTACAAACAAGTTTAAGAGTTTGTTCTTTTGGTTGCAGACACTGCTAATATAATCTTGCTCGGCTGTTTCACGCTTGAGATGGTTATGAAGATGTATGCATTTGGACCGAGATCCTACTTCATGTCAGTCTTTAACCAATTTGACTGCTTTGTGGTCACGATCGGCATTTTTGAGGTATTCCTGGTCGTATCGGACATCATGACACCACTGGGCATCTCTGTTATGAGATGCATACGACTTCTGCGCTTGTTTAAGCTCACAAGGTATGGTCACTCACTTATTTCAGCTTCTTAAAGAACTGAAGAGTCTGTTTAATAGGATAGTTCACCCAAAAATGAAAACTGTGTCATCGTATATCAAACCTGTATGACTTTCTTCTGCAGAACACAAAAGTTTGATGAATGCTGGTAACTAAACAACGGCAGTACCCGTTGACTTCTATTGTACACAAAACCAATGCAAGTCAATGGGTACTGCCGTTGTTCGGTTACAAACATTCCTTAAAATATTTTATTTTGTGTTCAGAGGAAGAAAGTCAAACAGGTTTGATGACAGAATTTTCATTTTGTGGTCAACTATCATTTTAAGAAAAGTAAAAAGTTTGATTTTGAAAATATAACACATACTGTATATGAATGTGTTCAGTTTCTGATCATCATACTTGTGTGTCAATAATTGAAATTATTTACAAAATGTGTATTTTCTCTCATTGGTCTTTAGGTACTGGAAATCACTTAGTAACCTGGTTGCATCTTTACTCAACTCAATCAAATCCATCGCCTCCCTCCTCCTGCTCCTCTTCCTCTTCATTGTCATCTTCGCCCTCCTCGGCATGCAGGTCTTTGGCGGGAAATTCAACTTCCCCGACAGAGAGATACAGCGCAGCAATTTTGACAACTTTCCTCAGGCCCTCATCAGTGTGTTTCAGGTACCCTGACAGCTATAGTGATAAAAATGCTATTTTGCAACCTTCGCCTATAAGTGAATGTGACATCAGTCAGTCTTTGTTTTAAGGTCTTAACTGGAGAAGAATGGGACACAATCATGTTCAATGGAATCATGGCTCATGGTGGACCTGCATCTCCGGGAATTCTTGTCAGCATTTACTTCATAGCCCTCTATTTCTGTGGAAACTGTATCCTTTGAACATTTTGTGTTGTTTTAGGTTCAATAATGGTATTTTATTGTGAAGAAGGGTTTATTTCCTTAACCAGCTGTCGGTCAGTCGTTCTTTTAAATGTGTTCTTGGCCATCGCTGTGGACAATCTGGCTGAAGCTGAGAGTTTGACAGAAGCACAGAAAGAAAAAGCAGAGGAGAAAGCAAGAAGAAAGCTCATGAGGTGACACTTTATCACATTTTTTTTTCATTTACATGATGCCTCATATGAAGCAGAGAAATGTCGTAATTTTGTTATAATTAGGCTATGTATTACCTATAGTGAGTATCTCTCTCCTTTATTAAATCAGATCCATGCCAGAGAAGAATGAGGAGGAGAAGGCCCTGATGGCCAAGAGACTGATGGAGTCCAGGTCGAAAGCTGAAGGGATGCCCACCACAGCTAAAGTAAACACATACTTGTTAACAAAGCAAACATTCAACTTGTTTGTTTCAAAGTGCTAATTTATTTATTTTTGAAAGAAATATCAGCAAATGAAACAGGTTCTATTTTTGTGCCTCAGCTCAAGATAGACGAGTTTGAATCAAATGTGAATGAAGTGAAGGATCCCTTTCCTCCCGCAGACTTTCCAGGTGAGGCTCGAAGATAAACTCTAAGGTTTTAAATATTATCTGAAGCAATTCATAAAATGCTGTCTCGGGTCGCACGGTACAGCTCTAAACACGGAAAGGAAAGCTCTGAGAAAGCTGTTCTATTATAAGTAAAACTTATTCTTAGCTCCCATATACAAGCTCATTTATGGAGCACATTTCAAACCACTGTGATGCCTGTTTGGATTCGTTTCTCGAGCCGTGAAAATGAAATGAGCATTACAACATAAACAGCTTTTAGATTGTGCTTAAAGATCAAAGCTGTAAAGTAATGCGATGAATGCGATGAATGCTGAATCAACAGAAACATTTTATATGCACGTGATTTGTTTGAACAGTAGTAATTCTGCTCATACCTTCATCTTCTGCTCAGGTGATGATGAAGAAGAGGAACCAGAGATTCCCAGCAGCGCTAGACCCAGACCCATGGCCGACCTGCAGCTCAAGGAGACAGTGGTGCCCATGCCTGAAGCCAGCTCCTTCTTCATTTTCGGCCCACAGAATAAGTGAGGCTTCTTGCCCATGAAATGACTCTATAATGCTTGTGTATGCACAGACTCCTATAACTGTACAGTAATGTTTTGTTTAAATTTCACTCTAATGTCAGTTATAATCTCATCTTAACACGTTTGTGTCATTTTCAGTCCATTCTATATTATGCTTCCAAGATGCTGCGAAGACTTGCTTTCACAAGTCATTGTCACAACTTTGACAAAACAAAATTTTTCAAACATTTAAAACTGCACAAAATGTCACTCTTTTTCTTTAACATCGTTTAACGTTTTTTAAACGTTGGTTTAACGGTTCTGCAACATTGCTCTAAAAACGAAAACTGTGTTTTTCTGTTAAAAGGTTCCGGAAGCTTTGCCACAGGATCATCAACCACACCACCTTCACCAACATCATTCTCCTCTTCATCCTCCTCAGCAGTATCTCTCTGGCCGCTGAAGACCCCATCGACCCCCGTTCGTTCAGAAACAAGGTAGCAAACGCTCTGTTCACAGATCTGCTGTACAGCTGAGACTATTTTGTCTAAATATCTGATCATAAACATCTGTTCGTTCATTTATTTTCACAGGTCTTGGCTTATGCCGACATCGTCTTTACGACCGTCTTCACCATTGAGATCGTACTGAAGGTACACACCTGCTGGCTTTATATAATGTACAGATTTGTGTGGTTGACCTTTCATGCGGTCCTGACCTGTAGTGTATTTTTAGATGACTGTTTATGGAGCTTTCCTGCATACGGGCTCTTTCTGCCGAAACTCCTTCAATATTCTGGATCTCATCGTTGTGGGCGTTTCACTCTTGTCTATGGGAATGGAGTGAGTTTGTGTGCTATCTATTGTGACGTATAATTTGACATATCCACATGTTTTCTTTAGTTATGATCTTTACTGAATTGAATGTGTAAGCGTGTGGTTTGTATGTTCAGGTCTAGCACCATCTCCGTGGTGAAAATTCTCAGGGTTTTGAGGGTCCTCAGACCTTTAAGAGCCATCAACAGAGCCAAAGGATTGAAGGTGTGTATGTCTGCCTCTTAAAGGGATAGACCACTCAAAAATTTACTCACCCAACATTTCTTTGTTCTGCTGAACACAAAGAAAGATATTTGGAAGAATGTTGCAGATCTCATCCCCCACTGACTCCCATGGTATTTATTTTCATGTCTATGGCAGTAAATGGGGGATGAGATCTGTTTAGTTCCTTTGTGTTAAGCAGAACAAAGAAATTTTTACAGGTTTGGGACACCATGAGGGTGAGTAAATGACGACAGAATTTTCCTTTTTGAGTGAACTGTCCCTTTAACTCACCTTTGATTTGTGCCATTTGTATTTAGACACGAAATGAGTTTACTTCCATCTAAACATCAAAATGTATATAGCAATACCACTTAGACTAAATATACTTACATTTGACTTTCCAGCATGTTGTCCAGTGTATGTTTGTGGCCATAAAGACCATTGGTAATATCGTCCTGGTCACCATGCTCTTAGACTTCATGTTTTCCTGCATTGGAGTTCAGCTTTTCAAGGTACAAACCAAATTATATAATGTAACCTTTTTATTTCTAAATGAAGGCAGTACTGTTGAATGTGTTACTTTATTTATCTCTGCAGGGCAAGTTATATTCATGTACGGATCCCTTGAAGAAGACAGAAATGGAGTGTCAGTGAGTATTTCATTTTCATGAAAACCTTTTTCTACTCATGAAGTTGCTTTGTGCTGATGAGAAATTCTTGGTTGTTCTCAGCGGAACATTTATAAAGCATGTGCAGAGCTCTCTTCATGACATGGAGGTGGATCAGAGACAGTGGGTCAACAGCAAATTCAACTTTGACAACGTGCTGAACGGCATGCTGGCTCTCTTCACCATCTCCACGTTTGAGGGCTGGCCAGAGTGAGTCTTTGGAAAGACATTCAACTACTGACACGTACAGCTTAGATCTTTAGTTTTAAAAAACTGAAGTTTTAAAGAGACTTTTTTTAGAAGTTTCATTCTGAGAAGTCTAATAGAAAGCAAATATCTAGTTTTAAAAATTGTCCTTTACTCTCCTTTAACAGGCTTCTATATACAGCCATAGACTCGGATGCAGTGGATTCGGGTCCCGTGTACAACAATCGAGTGGGCATCTCCATTTTCTTCATCATCTACATCATCATCATTGCCTTCTTCATGATGAACATCTTTGTTGGTTTTGTCATCGTCACTTTCCAAGAGCAAGGAGAGCAGGAGTATAAAGACTGTGAGCTTGACAAGAACCAGGTAACCAGCTAAAGACAGATGGGATTTAATATCATAAGATTCTGTTTGCAGTATCCATTTGCATTTTATATTTTTTGTTTTACTACACTTAAAAAAAGAAGGTTTTTATTTTTCATCCCAACAATTAGACTGAGATCAAGCAATAATTATTAGACCCCCTGCTGTTCAGCCATGCACCTACTATGCCTCACGCACCACCCACTTTTTAGATCAATGATGTTGCAGGCAACAAGACTTCCTGTACATCCTGCATTTCTGCGATATCATGTTTGTTTTGTGTCTTTTTACCCTTCATCAGCGTCAGTGTGTGCAGTATGCGCTAAAGGCGAGACCCCTCAAGTGCTACATCCCCAAAAATCCACACCAGTATCGTGTCTGGTACTTCGTAACCTCCTGTTACTTTGAGTATCTCATGTTCTTCCTCATCATGCTCAACACACTGTGTCTCGGAATGCAGGTAAGCAGCATATAACATTACGAATTGAGTTCAATACAAGAATGGTTGTTTTGTTATGCTGTTTCTTATCTTCTCTGTGATTCAGCATTGCAACCAGGCCGATTATATTACCAAACTCTCAGACACTCTCAATCTCATCTTCACCGTCCTCTTCACTGCCGAGATGGTCGTCAAACTCATTGCATTCAAAGCTAAGGTACTTCTGCTTCACTCAGTATGAAACCAGTGGTCCACATTGCTTCAACCAATAATTCATAGTTCTGTTGGTCTATTTCAGGGTTACTTTGGAGACCCCTGGAACGTGTTTGATTTTGTCATTGTGATCGGCAGTATCGTTGACGTGGTCCTCAGTGAAGTTGACGTGAGTTTAACAACAAATCATTTTTCCGCAAAGCCGCAGCTACACCAGAAGTACTCTTTAAAGTCCCAGTGAAATAAAAAATGACAATGCCTATTTTTTCATGAAATATTGCAGCGTTTATTGTAAATAGTTTATCAATGTGGCTCATTCTCTTTTTTTAAATTCGTGTGCCCTCATAATCTTTAGTTAAAATCTGAAAATGCACTTCCTGTAATGACAATCCATCTTAAATGGCGTATGTTAGACGGCTTGGGCGGAGCATCCGTTAACTCCTCCCCTTCAACTGTCTGTCTGCTGCCAGTTCCATTTCAAAATGCAACAGCTGTTTTTATACATCCAATCAAATCGCAGAGAAAGACGAAAGCCACGGCCACTATTTTTCTCATTAGAAATTCTATTTCACTTTGAAATGCATCAAAATACGGAAGTAAAAACGATCGCAACTTCCGGTTCACAGGGACTTTAAATGTCCTTACAAAACACAAGCGTTCCAAATGGTGAACAATGTATTTAGTGATACATGAAGCAAAGAGGGCATCAGGCATTCAATAACAACAATAGTACGCATGAGGTATAGCTCCAGCCGACTGTATATCTCCTCCGACCAATTTCACTCACCAGCAGCCGGTCATGATTCATTTCACTCGTCTTAATGAACGTGTCGAGTCTCTCATTTTCTTCACACGTTCACATAACTGTTTAATCCACACCGTTGCACATTATCCAGAGTGACCTGATGCACTTCACTGTTGTAAATAACCACTTGAAATGCTATGTGTAACTGTTGGTGTTGTGGTCATGTTTGTCTCCCATTTGCCATTTTTCACATTCATCTTCATCTCACTGGATGTATGTAACCGTCCTCTGTTCTCCTCAGACTGCGCTGGAATCCAGTGGAGGATTGTGGTGTCTTCACGGTTGTGCTGTAAATATCAGTCTACACCGCATGAGTCTGCTGTGACCACACATGTACTACAACTTACATCTCTTATATTAAAAGATAGAACAGTTTAAAAGCGATTAATAGGCTTGACTTTAGTGGCCTAATCAGCATTTTTTGCTTAGTTGCTGTTAGACAATGTGGTGGCTCTTGTTAAATGGACAGTTCACCCAAAAATGGAAATTTTTTCATCATTTATTCACCCTCTTGTCATTCTAAACCTGTATGACTTTCTTTCTTCTGCAGAACACAAAAGATATTTTGAAGAACGCTGGTAACCAAACAACATCGGACCCCATTGACTTCCATTGTATGCACACAAAACTACTGAGATATTTCTCAAAATATTGTCTTTTGTGTTACACAGAGTACACACAGGTTTTTAATGACATGAGGTTGAATAAATTTTGACAGATTTTTTTGGTGAACTGTCCTACTGTATAGGGGTGTGTTTTGGGTATAAAAGTCATTTAAATGTGTTGCATGATCAATCGTGGCCATGTCTCTAACACTTGGTTGCAGTTTTTGGAGCCTAAAAACCCTGTTTCTTTATTTTTATATTGCTTTATTTTGTGCATGAATGTTTGACAGGAATATTGCTATGAATTTATGGAAAGATCTTTGTAGTATATAATATAAAGTAAATACAAAATGAAACATGACTTTTGTTGGACCAACGATAAAAATGAAAGAAAAATGAGTCTCTTTATGTTTTAGGAAGTGAATCCAATGCAGGCTATAGCTGTAAGTAACTCTCCGTCTGCCTTGTTTGCAATGCAATACACCTTGGGTTAATATTTAACGCGTTATTAAATCATTTGATTTAATTATAGGATGAAGAAAATGTTAAAATTACCATCACCTTCTTCCGTCTGTTCCGTGTGCTGCGTCTCATTAAATTGCTCAATCGTTCAGAAGGGATCAGGAATCTTCTCTGGACTTTTATCAAGTCCTTCCAGGTCAGATGGGAAAATGGTGTTTTATGCATAAATAGTCATGGGTTTTATTTCCAGTCTTTATAGGTCCAGTGTATGAAATTTAGCAGCATCTAGCGGTCAGGTTGCGCCGCATGTCACGTTTTCGCTTCTTTGCTGAAGGAGATAACGTATTTATGAAACATGCTCTGTAGAGCAGTTTGTCCGTTTAGGGCTACTGTAGAAACAACATGGTGCATGGTGTATGTAAATACACATAGCTCATTCTAAGAAAATAAAAACATAGCGCTTCATTATGTAAGGTCTTTATACAACTCTGAACACATAGTTATGCATATTATATTGCATTTCTGTCAATAGATTCTACAAAAAAATTACACACTGGACCTTTAAAGACATATTTTCAGTATTTTTTTTAGATGGGATTTGCTTTACTCTTTTTAATAATGATAGGTTGTGTTGATTTGTGATTTCTTCAGGCACTGCCTCATGTGGGTCTCCTCATTGTCATGCTGTTCTTCATCTATGCTGTCATTGGGATGCAGGTGAGCTTAATCTTAGCTGATTTAAGCCAGTTGTTGAAATGTCATGTATTTTCTCCAGTTCTTGTTTCCGTCTTTTCTCAAATTCTGTCTTTCTGCAGATGTTTGGTAAAATTGCACTGGTCGACGGTACAGAGATCAACCGCAACAACAATTTCCAAACATTCCCGCAAGCCGTTCTGTCATTATTTCGGTGAGCTGACCATGTACTGTAAGAAAAAATGTAAAATGTACAATTTTCAATATGTGAAATTTAATGCTGCTCATTGTTCTCCAAAATCTTTTTATATAATCTGAGCTATGTATACAGTCTCAAAAACAATACAGTATATTAAAAACTATATTATTAGTTCAGTGATAGCCAATGATCAATGTTTGGGTTGACAGTGTTGCAACTGGAGAGAGATGGCCTAAAATCATGGTGGCCTGTATGTATGGAAAACTCTGTGACCCCAAATCAGACTATGGTCCTGGAGAGGAATACACCTGCGGCTCCAGCATTTCCGTTTTCTACTTCCTCAGCTTTTACATGCTGTGTGCGTTTTTGGTAAGCTTGCATTTCTCAAACATGCTAAATGCAAGTATTTAATTGCGACATACCCTTGGAAAATGTTATACTTCCCTTCCTCCAGGTTATCAATTTGTTTGTGGCCGTCATTATGGACAACTTTGATTACCTCACTCATGATTGGTCGATCCTCGGCCCGCATCACCTGGATGAATTCAAGAAGATCTGGGCCGAGTATGACCCTGAAGCGACGTAAGTTATGAAACGGAACCCAGTGTCTCATACAGAGTATCCGCATTGTATGTTTTGCAGCAAGAGATGATGAGGTACATTCTGTCTTTATAAAGGGGACGAATCAAACATCTGGATGTGGTCACTCTTCTGCGGAGGATTCAGCCACCGTTGGGCTTTGGTAAATTTTGTCCTCACCGTTCAGCGTGTAAGGTAAGACAGATGATAGCACTTCTTCGCCATATAGACAATTTGCTTGTTTGTATTCTAATGTGGATTTCAAATGTTTATTTGTGAATCTTCACCACAGAGACTGATTTCCATGAACATGCCGCTAAACAGTGACGGAACAGTGACCTTCAACGCCACTCTCTTTGCATTGGTCAGAACCGCTCTCAAGATCAAAACTGAAGGTATATAATTGTTTATGGACTGTACGTTTTTGCAGCACACTATGTATTTACAGACTTGTGTTGGCTTTGTTAGGAAACTTCGAGCAGGCCAACGAGGAGCTGAGAGCCATTATTAAGAAGATTTGGAAGCGGACCAGTATGAAGTTGTTGGACCAGGTCATTCCTCCCATTGGAGGTGAGATAGCTATGACAATGAAACCGTTTGTCAAACCGCTACATCTTGCTTTCTTGTTCTTGTGTGTTGTTCAAGTTGGTTTTGAGCTACAATGAGTCTGAATAAGCTGTGATTTGATTGGCTGTAGAGGATGAGGTCACCGTAGGAAAGTTCTACGCCACCTTCCTGCTTCAAGAACACTTCCGCAAGTTCATGCAGCGACAGGAGGAATATTACGGTTACCGGCCAACCAAAAAGAACGCGGCTGAGATTCAGGTACACCGGATGAGAAAAACCTACAGATACATTTTTTTCCTGAGTAAATTTTGTGACATAAGTGTTCTTCTGGAATTGCAGGCAGGTCTGCGCAGCATCGAGGAGGAAGCAGCACCTGAATTGCACAGGGCCATCTCAGGTGACCTGATCGCAGAAGATGAGATCGAGCGTGCAATGGAGGGTGGAGAGGAGGGCATCTACAGGGTGTGCAGTTACAGACAAACTGATCGTTCATTGATTGATATCATGTATTTGTGGGCTTACAGCCTCTGTGTCTCTATTCATACAGCGTACAGGAGGTCTGTTTGGAATTAATGCGGACCCCTTCGCCTCTGAGCCCAACAGCCCTTTATCCACACAGGTGACTAGCCAGAGACCCCTTCAGTTTGCAGAGACCCATCTGGAGGACATTGAGTCCCCCCCTGACTCTGTCTTCCTTCCTAACACCGAGTTCTTCCCTGATAACATCCAAACAACAAGCAACAACAACAATGCCAACTTCATTGATGAGTAAGTATATGATAAGGGAAAATTCATATTTATAATGATGTTTATAATGCTTATTTGATTATGTTTTTAGCATCTCATCTAGGATTACATTTGAGAGCGAGTCTCAGGATACAAGTAAGTGTGTTTTTACCACATTTCATTCAAATGAATTGACATTCATCCTGTTCACAGTATTCTTATTAAATGGAATAAGTTTGGTCAAAAATCCTTTCTAACAGAAATCAAATGTTTACCAATAGGACACTCTAGTTTGTATGAGGGCGGAGCCTCGGGTGCTGATGACAGGATGCTGTCAGGGTTTACTGTGAGAACAGATACGGACACACAGGTATGGATAGATGTCACATTAATACAGATATATAAAATGTATATACCAGATGTTGATTTACAAAATCCTGAACATAAAGCTCCAAACCGTATTTTTTTTATATCAGCATCTATGTTTGAAACATAAAATTTTAGGTTCTTTTAGTTCTGTCAAACGATGAATCGCTGTTAATCGCATCCAGAATAAAAGTTTGTGTTTACATAATATATAATAAATGTGTACTGTGCATATTAATTTTGTATGTATAAACACAAAACATGTATATACATGTATATATATTTAGAAATACTTAGATGTATTTATTTACATTAATACCAACAATTGAAATGATATATAAAAGTTTATCAAATCTTTTTTTTCCCCGTAAATATATGCGTGTATGTGTTATAAATACAAAATTTATATGCAGAGAACACAGACATATATTATGTAAACACAAACTTTTATTCTGGATGTGATTAATCACGATTAATTGTTTGACAGCCCTAGTTATTTTACATAATTATTTACAATCAAACTGACATTTCCTGTGAAATTGTACCAGAAAGCTCAACAAAATTATTATAACCTCATTCTTATGTTAGGTCAATAAACTTTTGTTTATTTTGTAGGTACAAATGACAGGTAGCAGCTTTAACATACAACTTAGACAGCCAGAAAGCTTGACTAGATAGTGACTGCATTTTTTGCATCCTCTCTAACTTTGTTGTTTGATTTATCATCTAAGTTCCCCTATAATCCATCATATGGCACTTCAGAGAACCTGAGAGCAACAAGAGAAGATTCATCAGCCACCAACAAACTCATTCAGCAGGTAAACTGCACCAGGCTACAGCTGTCCCCACTGTTTCAACTTGCCAAAATTTACCGGCTTTCTCAGGCAAAATGAAAGTACTACTTGTGTTTTCTATCATTCCACAGGCACTGAGACATGGTGGATTAGATTCATTGGCTGAGGACCCAAAGTTTGTGTCTGTGACTAGAAAGGAACTGGCAGAAGCCATTAATATCGGCTTGGAAGATATGGAGGGGTTGGCTAAGGGTATTCTAAACGGGCAGACCCCCAAAGCACCCAAACGTAGACGCCGTCCCATCCCAGTCCCACCCAGCGCCAAACCCAAGGAAGACACTACTGCAGTGTAGATAGATATTCAGAAATAATTATCATATTTATGTGACATCATCAACCTGAATTGTATGCCCTTGTTCAAGTTCACTTACTTGACAGTTTGTAAACAGTGTTCTTGTTGTTTTAAAAACAGTGATCACCCAGAAAATTTGTCCAATCTTTACGGTGGTATTTATGTTTTACTGAGTGATAAAAAGCACAGTAGTTAACATGACTGTCACTACTTTTAAGTACTGAACTCTGTGTATTTTTCTGATGGGTAATCTGATTCAGGGACTGATTTCTGGTTTGGTGACTGAACATATCAGGCATCCTACATAGAAGTAATCAAACTTCTGTTCTGTGAACATACACAATAAACCTACACTTGAGCGAGATGGATATAATACCGACAAATTACTTGTTTTTTAATCTGGATGTCCCATTGAAACACAAAGGAACATTTTTTCACATGTGCCTTGTGAACAAGCGATGGTTTAAAGCTGCACATATTTGTAAAAGTCAAATGGCGTACAGCTAAAATGTAATGTTTATAGAACACATTGAAACACAACAATCATTTAAAACTTTTTGTAATGTTAAAACATGATTTTTGTTTAATTTAATTGATTATAATGCTGACATGTCTTGTTTCCAAGAAAATGTTTAGCAATGATTAATTTTAGAAACTCTGTATTCTGAAAATTGTTATTTGAATTTGTATTATGTATGCTAGCAAAATAAGCACACATGGAAAATGTTTGCATGCTTGTGCCCTTTGGTTGCTGTACAACATGCAAAGCATTTCATTTGTATTTTACTTACTCATTTAACAGTTAAAAGGTTGGGTAAATCTTTAAAATGTGGCATTTTAGTTGCAAATTGAGCTCATCTGCATGTTTGTTTATATGAGTTTTACGTTCTTGGAAATATCTTCCTCAATGCTCACAGTAGGACAGAATTTCCAAAGAAAAGACACATTGGCTAGCACAAGATAAAAGCTCACTTTTGCTGCGAAGGGTTAAAGTTTGTGTCAATCCAAGCTACTTGGTTTTATTGGACATTGAGATAAGGGGAATGGGATCAGGACGTGACGCAGGCCGGATTCGAACCTGTGTCCCTCTAAGCTGCTTTCTTAAATGTGTCGTTAGCGCATGCACTACCCACTGTGCTGATTTCTTGTCATTTTTTATTTTAGCTTCTAGAAAAATGTGACGCTTGCTTTGACTTTGTAATATACATTGGTGCAGATGGTAACGCTTTAATATTGTCAGTTGTAAAGTACAAAATCCCTTTAGTGCAGGTGCTTGACTAGAACAGCAATGTAAGAGACGTTTTTCTATTTTCTCTGTGTAGATTTTGATTACACTAACTTTAACATGTTACACGTTTTGAAGAAGCACATTTTAATAAAAAACGTGTCGACTTGGATATCACAGACTAAAGTCTTAAAGCTGTGTATGAAGTATAAATGATTGGTTTGCATTCTTTAGACAAACAAATCATTTCATTCAAGTCTTTGAAACAATCTAATAAACAGGTGACAGACCTGAAAAAGAATTTGTTGTTTCAATGTCTTTTTTTTCTTGCTTTCAAGATTTTTCTTTCATTACTCCATGCATCACTACATGGAAAACATTCAAAATCGAATATGCAAGACGAATAAAAAACCTGAAAATATTTCAAACTAATTAGTCTTGATCATAATATTTATTTTAATACAAAAAGTCGGTGTTACAATTGCCCTTAAAGGGATACTTCACCCAAAAATGAAAATTCTGTCATCATTTACTCACCTTCGAGTTGTTCCAAATGTGTATAAATTGCTTTGTTTTGATGAACAGAGAGAAAGATATTTGGAATAATGCTTGTAACCAAACAGATCTCAACACCTATTGACTACCATAGTAGGAAAAAAAACAATGGTAGTCAAAAGTGCCCCAGAACTGTTTGCTGGCCTACATTCTTCAAAATGTCTTCTTTTGTGTTCAACAGAACAAAAAAATGATAAAGTAATTTTTCCTACCATGGTAGTGAATGGGTGTTGAGATCTGTTTGGTTATAATCATTCTTCCAAATATCTTTCTCTGTGTTCATCAGTACAAAGACATTTATACAAATTTAGAACAACTCAAAGGAGAGTAAATGATGACAGAATTTTCCTTTTTGGGTGAAGTATCACTTCAATATTGAGCTTTGACATTTGGTTTGCTTGTGTCCAACAGCTGAAAAGCAACTTCGAATAGCACACATCAAACGCTATTATTTATATATTTATCCTAATCTTTGCTCTAGACCAGATGGAGTGATGAGCTCTCTATGCCCAGTGCAGCTGTACTCATGACAAGGAAATATGAGAACAGCTCCAGATTCTATTAATACAGCAACACGCTATAGCTCAAGCCGTGTATGGTGTTAAACTAAATCCACAAAGTAGAAGAGAGCGAAGTGTTTTTACAAACTCATATATTGTTTACAGACATTTTGAATTTATATCACATGCCCTTATTCCCTGTAAAACTAATACAATTCCAACACATTTCTTTATACAGTAATTCATCTACCTAGGTGTCAACAACATAATACACAGAAGTCCAAACGTTTTTACTGACAAAATATGGTAGAAATTAATTACAAGGTATTTATTTATAATAAATTTTTACTGATGTGTAATCAAACAACTCAAACAGGCTTATAGAATAGAAAAAAGCTGCTAAATGCATAAAGGCTCCTGTGGGCTGATGGTTCCCGCACTACAGAACATCATCTTCAGAGCTCTGATGTGATTTTAAGCAGTCCAGTTTAGTGAGGCTATATGAAGCCTTCATATGAAGTAGTAAGGTTTCTTAACATTTACGCCATATTCTGCCAGGGCCGGTGTCAGATCTTCCATTGTCAGCGTGTACTTCTTGTCCTTGGGTTAGATTTTTGTTTAGAGTGAGAAGATTTTTCAAGACGTATACATGCACTTACATGCATTTCATTTGTACAAATATTAACATGCTGATTCATATGTACAAGCACGGAAAAAAATTAAGAGACTATTTCAAAAGTATTTCTATTTTTTCTTCATTTCCAATTTATAGGTATGTGTTTAAGTAAAATGTTCATATTTGTTTCATTCTGTGAACTACTAACAATATTTATCCCAAATTATTGTTTTATTTGCATTTATTTGCAGAAAATGAGAACTGGAGAAACAGGTAGAAATGACAGAAAAAATGTTCTTTATTTTTTCAGACCTCAAATACTGCAAAGAAAACAAGTTCATATTCACTTTTAAGCAATATAGAAATAATATTTGTTTATGTAATTATTTGTTTATGTATTTAGGAAAACGTCATTAACTTCATTCTTTTTTTGTTTTCATTTGTGTTGTCATGGTGTCTGAAGTTTTATTTTGTTGAAAATTAACAGAAACTGGACTGGAATGACCACAATACATCTAGAAATGCTGATTAGATTAAAATTTGGAATCGTCTCTTCATTTTTTCCACAACTGTTTATTAATATACAGTGTTCAAGAATTGTGTGAGTTCAAACCTTGGCTTTGTTCCTGGAGCTACCAGAGGCTGTTCCCTTCATTTTGCAGTGCTGCAAAGCGTCATTTGCAATGTCCGAGATAAACTTCTGGGACGCCAGAGATATGAGTCGGATTCTGCCAATGATAATGTTGTTTACGAAGAGTTAAAATGAGATGAGACTTTAAGCATGAGTTATAAACCTGATTATTTACTAAATGTTAAACTTAAAAAAATGTAAAACATCAAACAAAATGTGGAATTATGAAGTTTTAATATTACAATGCAGTATTTTTCATAAAAACAAGAAGTAAATACGTATACATAGATGCACAGTAATACAAACAATAATGACTCTAAAACAGACTAAAAAGACTGTATTTCCCTAAAAAAACTGTATTTTATGTCGGAAGAACTTGAGGGTCCTAGAAATAATCTTCACCACCACTACAGACAAGCTGCTGGAAAAAAAACACTGGTCAACTCACATTCTTGGATCCGAGGCTTCAAAACCAGCTCGATTTAGGTAGTATCCTGTGACTGCATCTGGGATCTGAAACCAAGACACTCTGTTAACAGTGCAATTCACAATACTTCATCATTAACCAAAATACATACAGGAATCATGTATGAACTCACCGTGGGAGTGTAGTCCTCCAACTGCATCAGGAAGTCAGCCAGAGGTGTAGTTGAGACGACGGGCTTTACATCGCCATTGGCGATTCCTGTGGGCACATATACGCCGTTTGATACAGCGGAGTCAGATGATGGGGTTGCCATGGCAGCCGAGGTGGGAACTGTGAGGAGACAAAAGTACGACAGACGTTCATATACACGCTTAAGTTACACACATAACATAAACCACCACAACGAAGTTTCTCTTAACTTTATAAAGTACCAAGCTTTATACTTTAGACGATGCAGACACGTTCCTCTTGCTAACGTTAAACGGGTTAAGGCAGCAATATGAAAACGAAAAGGGTTGCATAGAAAAAACATTCCACACACCATTCGTGCTCCCGACCCCAGGGATGCTGCTTGAGTTTGCAGATGCGCTGTTCGGGACGCAGTTGATGCTGGAGGTAGATGTGCTGGATGCTGCTCCCGCCAGTCCTGCTTGCGGAAGATCCACGTTCATCTTTATAGCGTGAAGTTAGCTGCCCTGTTTGAATATAGCGGATGTAATAATCTAATTCTATTGCGTTTAAACTAAGTCAAAGTTGGGTGGTGCGATCTCTTGGGCATTTAAAGACGCGAGTTTAGCGACAATTCAATCTCAGGAGAAAAATATTTACGCGAGAGGTACGTCACATGATTAACACTTCCGTGTGCAACGAGTAATACAGCCCAAAATGCTTTGATCAATAGTTCCGGCACACGGAACTTGGCTGTACGTGTAGATAAAGCGCACATCTTGCTATTTATGTTTACTATTATATATTTTGTTTATTGAATGGCATAATTAGAAATATATTGTAAATACATAGATGTTGACTATCGCAAGTTATAAGATGTTGCAATAGCTCCACCTGGTGTTCATATTTGTTAGTTACGTAATTCAAGGCACGAGAGTGCTTTACGCACGAGTCATTTTCAGGTGATTCTTTGTGTTAGCAGCCCAAATTCTTGAAGAGAACAGAGCAACACATATTTACATTTGTACATCGTAAATATGAATACATTTATACGTCTAAATTACTTTAAACATTTTATTTTTTAAATGGAATCATCTTGGAATAGTCTTTTATTTACATTTTAGATACATGAAGGTATAACACACAATCACATAGTGACACATCAAAAAGACAAAAGCTTGCAAATTAAAAGTATTTTATTGTCACAAGAATAATTATACATTTTAGTAAGAAAATCCAAAATAAATGTGCATATTATAGAAGCCACATATCAACATGTGTTAGCATGTATAAGGTATAATACCATAGCCACTATAGTTTAAACTGACATTGAGATTGACAGTGTGGAATCAAGATGGTTCAAGGTCCTTTCAACCATCCTCAGTTAACTGGAATGAAGAAACTACTGTATCTCATCTTTCTGGCCAATACAATAAAAAATAAGATTTCTGAGTTGTCTGCCATGGAATGAGATTTTCTTGGAAGCAGAAATGTCTTACTTTCAGGTAATACTGCACAAGCCATGTGGGAATAATTCAGATATGCAATTTTAAATATGAATCAAAAAATATTTTTGTTTTTATTAGTTGACTTATTACCCAATGCTTGCTTTTAAGTGTAATAACAACGGTTAAAATAGACTCAACACTGTACATCAGTGATGTTTAGACCAAATTCTAAGAAGCTTTTATATGTTATAATACTAATTTAGATTACCTTCTTTTTGAGCTGTTGATCAGAAATGTTATTATGGGTTTTAAGGATACTTACATTGGAATGATGCACCTAACACAGTATTTAGGACATTTGGCACGACATAACAACGAAAGAGCCAAAATCCCTCAAAAAGGAATGACAGAATGGTTTATGGCTTTCAACAGAATTCAATTTGCTGTTGTCTCTGACTCTCATTCACCAAACACTAACATGTATCTTACTACATTTACCCTTTAATACCCAATATTCTAAATACTTTAAACTGGAACAGCAGCAAATAAACTAAAAGGAAAATATAGACGGCTATACAATAAGAACAGAAGATAGGGAGACAAATATTCATACATTGATTGTTCCAACAGAACTAGAGAACAAACAAGACTATTTACCAGTGACTCAGAACATAGAAACAATTTGTAAGAATATACTACAACACGAAGCAAAGCATTTGTCAACAATACTACCTTCAGTATAGAAAGGAATCCTTTCTATACTTGTATGATAGATTATGGAATATCTGAATTATGCAGAGAAAAAACAAGACAATATCGTAGACAAACTAATTCGTATTGAGAAAATAAAAATGTTTCTCTTCACGAGACCCCTTTCCATACAAAACTAAAATTATTTATCATTTTCATCACATGAAAATATAGAATTTTCTTTATACATAGCATCTCAGTTTCCTTTGCCACAGTGTACTGCATGTTAACATTAATGAGATGACCACAAGTCTATCAATGCATGCCTGTGGATAATTGTAAAATGTTCCCTTATTTTTCAGATGTTTGTTGGCGAAATCTCTAATGTTTTTAAAACTCAATACCTACATTTTAACGCAGAATGAATAACATGCACTGGCTTTATGAGCCATGCCTATTTCTTTATACATCAAACAGTGCAGTGCTCATTGTGCTTGAGGTGTATGCAAGTCTTGTAATGTTGGTCATAAGGTTGATTTAGTTCAACCGCAGCAGGCCATACTTATAAAGCTGAGAAGTTATATTCTACTCAGCCATTTGGCATCCGACCAACCCTTAAAGTATGTCATGCACACAAGACACATAACACTGTCAAGCTGTCAAAATAATCCTAAGAAATAGCCAAGAAAAGAGCCAGCTGTTCGATTTCACACATAACATTGAATTTTTTTTTGATTTATCATTGTAATTTTTCATCTTTGCGATTGTAAGATTAAAGGGCCATTTAGGGAAAATGACATCACAGTGATCATGCAAAAAAATAGAAACGCCCACATCCATTACCCATTACACCAGATCTTCCTCCATTACAATCATCACCCCACATGCACATCCACCTCTACATCCCTCTCTCCATTCGGTAAAAATATAACCCCCTTTTTGCTCTGAATACCCCGCTGTGATGTCAATTTAATTAGTAACGGTACAGTAAAAAGAATTTTTGCTGCCACAGGAAATGATGTTTCAGACTGATGTGGTTGGATATGGCACACTAAGAGTACAAGCTCAATTCATTAAAAACCTTTTAAAACTCCTGTCTGCTAAAGCCTTGGAATTAAATCACGTTTTAACATTAACGAGAACAAGACACGAGTGAGGTGAAACAAGCCGTTCAAGCTAAAACAACACTGACACTGAACACTGAACAGTACGTGTACAACATTACACATGCGATTGAAACAGACTTGAACAAATTCAATCCAGTGTACTGAGATCAGTGCCTGGCCTCACATTATAAAACAGCCTGAGAGACAGAGAGCAATAGAGAGAGCAGAAGAAGCAACAATAAAATGATTTAACAAATGACGTGAGTGAGATCCAGCCATGAACACAAAACTACACTACAGTATCTCTCTCAGGAATATGAATCTGCATGGGTCTTTGAGGGGTTCACAGCCTTGCATAGTATCTCTTATTATGGCGCTCTCTGACGAAGCTTCAACAGACAGAAAGACACATGAAGATGTTGAAGGTGTCGAGATGGGCGTGGTTATTTGAAGGCTGACTTCAGCTCTTTGAAAGCGGCTTGTCGTTGTTTCCGTTCCTCTGCCTGGCGCTTTTTCTCCTCCTGCTCCTGTCGTATTTCTGTCTCAAAGCGGCTAGATTCATTAATGGCATGCACCTGTATAGAAAGAACAAAATATTAGTTATTTCTCAGTAATGCTATTATCTCTGTTTTTTTATTATTTAATTTATTTAAATTTGTTATAAACTATATTCTCGGATATATAATATATAATACATACTATATAATACATTATAAATGTGTATATTCTATATAAAATATATTATATATGGGCCATTCTACAGAATTTGTGCAAACTGCTGTCCACACAACAAAAAAACTCATTTAAAAGCATTCACGTATTCAAATCCCACAATAATATTTAAAATATCAGCTGTTCCAAACCCCTAAATTTCAACTTATGTAAATGATATATTTTAGCTGTTTTTTCCATTGCTGTTTTTAAAAATATATTTTTGATGTTTTTAAAAAAAATAAGTACAAAAAATGTTTATTTATTTTTAAATTATTAAACTATGTGAAAAAAGGTGTCCCATATTTTCATGTCACTACCAAAACAGTATGTTTTATTCCATTGGCTGAGACTGATTTTGGCTGTCCTTCTCTCTAATAGCTACATGGTGAGTAGATCAGCTTATTAATTTTAAGTAAATGTGTTCAGAAGTCTAAAAATATGTGTGTGACTTTAAGGAACGTCACTACCAAACAACTTTTATCTGCAATTAAACAAACTTTTTTGGGGCGTTATTCCATACAATTTAGTTTCCATGTGTGTACATCTGTTCAGAACTGTTCTTGCTAACCATGTGCTGATTAGCATCTTTGAGCTAGTCTCAAAAGTATTCAAAAATTGTCACTACCAAAACAGTCACGACCAAAACGTATCACTGGGTATCATCGTTTTGGTAGTGACAAAATCGTTTTGGTAGTGACAAAATTGTTTCAATAGTGACAAAAAGGAACACTTAATCCTTTATTTGATGAAATAAACAAAAGTCAGTACAGTTATGCAAATCATTAGTATTTTAGTACTGATATAGTACGTGAGCTGTAGGTTTTTTATTAGATTTTTACTGTCAGATGTTGTCTGATGTGCTGGCTGCATATGTGCAACATAGTTAGTTATTTGTATTAACATAAAATGTTGACAGTCTGATTCAGCTGAGCATATGTAAATATTGTGGTCACTACTAAAACATTACCAACACTGCTGAAAATGTGTCTGTCACGACCGAAACATGGGATGCTTGTCAAAAAGAAAGTATATTAAGCTATCAACTAAGATGCTGTGACAGTGTTTGGTTCAATGTATATATAATCTAATGAATCCTTAACTTTGAAATCTCAAATGATCAATTTTATGCCTTTTACAAAGAAAGATTGCATTCAAAATACAACAAATCTCATACATTTCATTTGAAATATTGTTAAATTGTAACTGTTATTGATTTACTTGTGAAAACATCTTTTAAAAATAGTAAAAAATATATTTGTATGTAGATTTAAACAAAATCTTAATGGGTCAATATAATCATTCTTATTAAATTATATATTATTGTGTTTCGGTAGTGACAAAATTTGGGGAGAGAAGGACCATTCTAAAACTTTCTGAAATGACAATATGAAAATGAACTGCACAATCACTAGAAATGTGTACCTTTGATATTATACAATTTGCATACAAAACATTCTGGGGAAAAAACTGTTTTTTTCAAGATGTTTCCAACTCTGACTTTGCACCAATTCTGTAGAATGGCCCATATAATATTACATTTTAATATATATACAGCCCAAGAAAAAAATTCCAAAGATCATTCCAAATTTTCATTTAATCATCATTTCTAGATGTATTGTGGCTGTTCAATTTCAACAAAATCAAACCTCAGGAGTGACAAAGTCATCCAACGGCAATGTGAAAGACTGACAGCATGACAAGACACATGACAACTGTGATAAAAATCAAGGTTATCACATAACATTTTTTTTTGAACTTTTCCTAAATACATACTATAACTATTACTGTTGTATTGCTTAAAAGTGAACATGAACTTGCTTTCTTTGCAATATTTGAGGTCTGAAGATATACAGAGCATCTTTTTGTTATTTTGACCTGTTTGTTTTCATTTTCTGAAAATAAATACAGATAGAAACAATATTTTTATTTGAAATTTTACTTGAAACTCTTGAACTTATTGAGTTTCTTTGTCAACGCAGACAGGGACCTGATTGAAAACAATTAAACTTTTGTGGGTAAAAATTGTAATATTTGCTAAATTCCTACTTATTAATGACCTGTCCTGAGACTTAATGGAAATTTGACAAAATGTTTCTCTATCTGCTGATAGGTAGAAAGCATTGGTATAAAATATGCAAAAAGGAGAAACATTTTAAGTAATACAAAAATAAGTGGTATGGAATTTCTTACTTTTGCCTCAAAGAATGATTTGGCTCCCTTCACACCCTCAGTTGATACGTCGATCTCTGACAGACGTGCCAGGACATGAAGACCACTATCCTCGGCCAGCTCTCCTGCAGCTGCTTTTCTGAAGATCAGAAGAAACTACAAAACAGGGAAAGATTAAGGAAAATAGCTTAATGGTTCTTCATTAGACTGATAATGAATCAAGACTGTGAAATACAGACAACAACTTATTCTACAAGCAGATCATCTTGGTCTCAAAGTCAACTCTTCGGAAAGACCCTAATAAAACACCAATAGTCCTTTAACAGGAGCTTGTCTTTACCTCTCTAAAGCTAAGTTTGCCATCCAGGTCCTCGTCCACTTCTTTGATCATGTTCTTCAGCCCCAAATGAGTCTGAGGTGCTCCAAGTTTCTCCATCATCAGCTTCAGCTCCATCAGATCAATAAAGTTATCTTTCTCTGAATCATACCTGCGTAAACACAAATACCAAAATCACTGAAATGGATGTAGGTTATTCTCTTATCGTCTCTAAGCTGATGTAATGTATCAAATGACCAACAGAGGGCAGCACTGAAGGGCAGTTCTTCTGCATTATAAACAGTGCTTATGTGCTGCCTGTAATTGATTAAGTTAATATAAATCCCAGATACTTAATTCAAATGAGAGAATTTTAAACAGAAATGCAGCAGACTAAACATCATTCTGAGAGCTCACATGAATGTTAAAGAATTGCAGCTATTTTGCACATAAACAAGCAATATCTCTCTTTGTCTATCACATACACAAACACTTCCTCTGATGCAACAGAGATGTGGCCTTTTAATGGTTCAAAATAAAAGATATGCACAGACTGATTTTATCGGACTCTCTTCTGTTCTTTCTGAGGCATGAATCTGCAAAAGTGTGATATACTGCAAAACAAGAGACGCATGGAAACAAGGAAAATGAGGCAGGGTGGCAGCATTTTAGACAAGCAGTCTGGTCAACTGTAGATCATGAAAGGGGTTCTTATATGTAGAGAGACTGAAGGTAAAAGAGCTCCTTCACTAAGTTATACAAGAGTTTATTGTGCGTGTATGTTAGTCAATGCACATATAAGAGAACCGTGGGTGTAATTTTGTGCAGCAATGGGCCAGTCACTTCCTTTTTCTGAGTTATTACATATGAGACCACTTCCTCCACACACAAGCATGCATACTGCACAAAGAAGGGTTTAATGTCACCATGGTAACCGGGTCATTTTGTTAAAAGCAGAGGTCATTTGATCACCTATTATCAGTATCTCATATTCCTGCGTCTTTATTTCTCTTTTCTGAACAACTAACAACAATCCCACACTTACCAGTTCCAGCTTCTTCAGTCACACTGCATGTGATTTAAAGGTGTTGTGTGTAATTGTTTGGAGGATATGCGATATAATGCATATATATGCAATATAATATACTGTACGTAACTATGTCTTCAGAGGTGTATAAAGGCCTCACATAAGGAAGCGTTATGTTTTTATTACCTTAGAATGAACTATTTCTATTTACATACACCGAAGGTACCCTTGCATGGAATTCGCCATGTTTCTACAGTAGCCCTAAACGGACAAACTACAGAGTGTGTTTCGTAAATATGTTATCTCCTTTGTCAAAGAAGCGAAAACGTAACGACATCTTAGTTTTGTGTCAGCCACCCTAGTGCTTCGAAAGCGAGGGGTGGAGTGAGCCGTTGGCTGCAATTCACAACCTCACCACTAGATGCCGCTAAATTTCATACACTGGACCTTTACAGTGTCACGAAACCTCCCCTTTCAGATACATTCTACCTCACTGTCGTTTTTGAAAAACGCAATTAAAATGGGCAAGACCGCTGTGAGAAGAACAGCCGTTAAAAACCGGCGAAGGTTCCGGCATGGGAGACGGGCGCACCAATCACAAAGCGCTGTCATGAATACTTAGGAGAAATGTCTTCTCATTGGTCAAGAAAACAGTCTCATGAATAATAATGAGACATCGCCAGGTCACATCTTTTGACGTTGGCCAGATGAGGATTTTAAACCCGGAAGGCAAAAATAGCGCTTAGGTTTCGTGACGTTTTAAAGCAAGACTGTAATTGCCTAGAAATGTAATAAAGGTGCTGAATTTGCTAGTATTTATCAAAAGAAAAATCCAGGTGAACTTGTCAATCTTACAGAAAAAAAGGTAGTCAGTTTGATGTCCTAGCTGCCCACACCACTAGATTCTGGTGAAGGGTTTATCCCCCTCATTAACTCCATTGAGATAATCCCAGCATGCACTGTTCATAAATATGGAGTGTGTGTCCATCTGCCTTACAGACATGGCCACTGCAATACTGTCTACCGACACAAGACACCCTGCTGATTCAATGTCTTGCACACACACAAAGCTCTATCTCTTCTCATTAACCTTGTACCACAGACTGCTTGACATGTTCTCATCACTACTTCAAAGCCTAAAAGGGTGTGTTAATGTTCTGGAGCAGAAATGACCCATAATTAACCCTTCGTTCTATGACACCTGACACAACTTGACTGATGCCGTTTGATCAAAGCAGATCTCAGGAACTGCTGTTGAGAAGCATGCGAGCTACGGTGAGGGTTGTGTTTCTCTGTGGCTCACACTGATATCAAGGGCTTGGTTGTGGATTACAGTACTGCAGTGGTTAATCACTCTAATGTTGTCGATCCTCAAGACTTCCTACAGTGTACAGTGGAAATCACACATTCTTACTTAGTTCCTCATGCGTTATGACTGACTTGTGAAACTGAATTGACCATTCTTTCCATTTTAATTTAATACATCTATCGTCACACAAATGGTGGCGCTGTTCCAACAGTTTTTCATTGCTCACTATTAACGTGGTGTAAAGGGCCACTAAAAAATAATGTTTCAAAAAATAGTTCTTCATTCGCATCACAATTATAACGATGAAGATAAAGAGAACAATATCATTTGGATCACTTTCAGAAGCCGATGAACGACAAAACATACTGTCTAACAGTTTTTGATGAATAATGTTTGACTATCGATGATCACAACCCGGGTTTTATGTCTGAGTTAACGTGACACGGCAATCCCATAAAGAACAAGCCGTTGTCATGTCGCTCCAGTGTGGACACTGCGTTAAAATAAACATAACTTTAATGTCCGCTGGTGTGGACGCAAATATAGTTAGTTATAGGTTATCGTTATAATGCGAACGGCCCTTAAGACCTTCTGTCCTAACCGACTTTATTCTGTTTTACAAATACCCTAGATTCAAGAGTAACACCATTATTAAATGTGTTTGGTGTGCATATGTAAATGAACGTTTACTCTTTCTCTCTAACCTGGGGCCCATTTCAGAAAGGAGGTTTAGAGAAAACTGAGTATATTAACCCTGCAATGAGGGAAACTCTGGGTTTTCCGTTTCAGAATGCGAGATATGTCAAACCCGAGAAAGCGGAGTAACTCAAGCCCGTTTCTAAAAGAGAGGTCACTTATACTCCGAGTCAGTAACCATAGTAACTTACTCTGTGAACCTAACCTGGTCGGGAGCAGGTTTTCTTTGGTAAACCCAGAGTTTCTTTCAATCTCCTCCCCCTTTTTAAAGTGCAAGTGGTGTACCTCATTCATTCATTAATACAGTCATTCGTGGCACACATTTTGATCACACAGAGACCATCTCAGTGACTAATGTCATGTGCTTTTATAGAGGATCCTGCATGTGAAGAGGCTGCATTAATTCATAGGGATGTACTTTGATTTCAGGAGAGGAATTTAGGACCCGAGTGGAATTTTGTCATCTCCCCGTGCATTTTTATTAAACCTGTACAATTTTTCTTTACAGTGAATTAGATGTATCAAAATATATCTCATCCATCCTTACATCAATAACATCAGCCATTGTGGCCGTGTATTACATCAGATCAGATTCTTTCCCTTACGTGTTCTCACGGATGGTAGTTTTCTATGGAGGATAAGAGATGACTTAATAAAGTGTATAAATAAAGTGCACGAATAAAGAAATCAATAAATACAGACATGAATTAATTTAGACGTGCAGCTATTCCTACCCAAATCTGCTCCAAGCAAGTTTCGAAACGCTGATCAGTCTGAAACGCACTCATCACTATAGAGCACTGATGCGGAGTGAAAACATGAGAATTTTTATTATTTCTGTTGTTTCATTCATTCATTTATTCATTCATTCATTCATTCATTCATTCATTTACTGATTAATTAGTTTGCTTATTGGTACATTTATCTGTTTATTGATTTAAACTTAAGTCATTTTCAGCAAATTAGTAAATCCACTGTATGCAGAGCGGAAAGTGTGCCTCGCTCTCAAGCGCTTTCTGCTGCCATTTTGCTTTTTCTTTGGTGCCGTTGCCAATGGTGAACTGTAATATCGGTGCTCCACTGATCATGGCTTGTCGTAGTCGTGGGGCATGCGCTTAACTCAAGGTAAGCCTACCCAGAGTTGATAGAGCTAACTCAAATCAGCTGTTCTGAAACCAAAAACTCAAAGTTTCAGTGTAAATCAACTCAGAGTTCACATTTTAACTCGGTGTTTGTTGAACCTCGTTATTGAAACGGGTCCCTGGACCGGGAATGCAGTTTTTTCATTAGTCTTTTAACTGTTCTATTGTTTTCTTTTAAGGAAACATTGTAACAATTCAAAGTGGGTTAAATGTGGGCAAAGTTACACTTTAAGCATTTTTGGCTTTTAGCTATCAGACTCTGTCTAAATATTATTATTATTACTTTATTACTGCGATATCTAAAAACATCTCAGACCATCAACATTTTTTAAGACAATGCAGAGACCAGAAACATTTCAGCATTGTTGCATCAATCTGGGTTATTTCATCAGTATTTAAACTTAAACCCACGGTTGGGCATTCATTTCGTTCCTTGTGGTTGTGATTGCAAAATTCAGGAGGCAATGTTTACCATCTACATCGCAATACAAAACAGTTGCTGCCCAAGAAACTTTAATCAAAAAACCTTTCCATATAAACCCCAGTTTCATCTTTGCCCAAATAAGCCTTCAAGTCAAACATCTCACCCAGGCGATTGAGGAAGCAGAGGCAATAAGCCCTTCCTTATAACCAGACAGAGGTTATACTGTTAAAGACTGAAATTTAAAAAACTAAGCTGATTCATACTTCCTTCTGCCCGAGCAAAGCCGTCTGACTCATCTGATCGCAATGCTGATAGCTGCTGAATTTCACTTGCTGTTGTTGGAAAGAAATCAAGTTTGATTGAATAATTACCAAGACATTTTGTAAGTAGGAATGCGGGGTAGTTTCCTTTCAGATGAAAACCAGTATAGTTGCAATATGTGGTGAAGGTTTTTCTATCTAGTAAGCATCTAGGTTGGTTTGTCCTTCTGTGATGTGCCCATTTAAAGTCTTCCTGTTATGACACTGATGTCAGATGTGCTGAACATATCCTGCCTAGGACGCCAAATAAATCTCGAGTATTTGTGTATGATAAAAAGTAAGTGAGACAGAAACTGAGAGCGAGAGAATGTGAAACAGGAAATGGACAAATAGTCCTGTGAATGGTTAAATCTGTTACCTCAGCACTGACCCCTGAACAAACTCACGTGCTGTGTCCACATGGGAGCTCCTCCAAATTCCTTTCCAAAATTAATTTATAAAACCCAACACAGGTCATTTGTTTAAATGAGGCACTACAGTTTTCCTAGACCTGGCATTACTTAAACACAATCTTCTTGAATTAAGCTGGCCAATAGACAGTGTAATCACCTGCATACATGATGGCTATGGGCCAATCACAGCTTTAAACAACATTGATCAAAATCAATGATGCTGGTACTAAACGGTTGAACTATTCTGCCCCACAAAAGCACATTTGACTTATAAATGTCTTTATCTATGCATCCTTAAAGTCCGGGTAAAGAGAATTGTTTCTAAACACATTATGGATGTTAGAAATGTCTTGCTGAAACACATTACAAAGACTCAGAAGTATGTAGTTATGTCGCCTTCGAATTATCCCAAATCTGTATAAATTTCTTTGTTCTGATGAACACAGAGAACGATATTTGGAAGAACGCATATAAGAAAGACAGATTTGGCCCCCCATTGGCTACCATAGAAGGAAGTATCCCTTTAAGGAGACATAAACTGAATAAGTGAAGAAAAAGGGTATACCACAGATTAAATTCATGCAAGCTGTTTTTTAAACAAGCCATTGGAATTAATTGGATTGTGCATTGTGGATTTTAAAAGCAATCATTTCTCACAATGTGATTGTGAGGAATTTAACAGGATTTAGGATTAAGCAACAGACTGAACTGACTGAAATGCAGCTTGCTGATAGAAGTGGGTTGCTGGCAGTCAAAATGCATGGGATTTATGAAAAATCACACTATAATGCACCACAAAATAACAACTGCTAATATAATTATGGAAATGTTGGATCGAATTTGAATAGACAGACACCTTGAAGCTAAAGTGGCAGCAGGATTCTAGGCTGCTGCTCAAGTCATGTCAGCATTAGGGCTGTGCAAAAATATCGATACATGTAACTATCGCAATATTTTTTTTTCAATAAGTGTATAAAATATCTATATATTTTTTTTAAATCATGTCATATACATATGGCCAAAAGTACGTGGAAGCGAGCATGGCGAAAAATATAAGAATGCTTTGAGCTCTCAGAGCTGATTTGTTGGTGTGCTTTGGTTTTCAAAATAAGTAATGGAGTAATGAGTTATATAAAATAATGCTGTTTGTAGGCTTCGCAAGTCATGACACAAGTCACTTGGCTACTGCAGTGCATTAGACAAAACGTTTATTAAGAAAAGTAACAATGACACTTATTGTGCTTTCACGGATGTGACACCAGCGCTTTTACAGCACGGATGAACCAGAGGTTTTATACTGCCCATGTTCAGTGTTTTAACTGTAATGCACCACAACAGCCAAGTGACTTGCGTGAGCCACCTTATTCCCCTGTGCTACCCACTTGAGGGGCGCAATCCACAGTTTGAGAACCCAAACCTCTGATCTAAAGGTCCATGCATCGCACATCATGGCCACTCTGCAGAGGTAAGGGATGTTTTTACACTTATCCTTACAGAAAACCCCAGGTGGTGCACAGCATGTTGTTTCTAGCTATACTTTCTACATTTTCTATTTAAAGTATTGCAATATATCGCAAATGTGTATCGTATCGAAATACATAGCAATATATTGTATCGGGAGGCACTTGCAAATACACAGCCCTAGTCAGCATACAGTGTTTTATGTCAACACGTTACTCACAAAATCACGTGAGCCTTCATGCTGCCCTCAGACTCAAAAGGACTGACCAACCAGACACCCGGAACCAATTTCTCATCTCTCTTGTTTCCTCCCCGTTTCTCTCCCTGCCAATCTCCTTAATCCCATGTTGCCAAGCAACATCTGACTGGAGAAGTCATGGGAAAAGCCCTCAGTGTCTCACACAAACAAAACAATGAAAACACACGTGATCAGCCAGGAACACACAAAGTGCACTGTTTGTGTATGATGTCATCATTCCCGCTCAATGTTATTTATAAAATAACAATAAAAAAATGAAAGCAAAAGTTTCATTAAAAGATCATTAAAGACAAAGCATTGAACTTTCATATAACATGAGGGACAACAAAACGTGATAATCTTGAACTGTCTACAAAGAACAAAGCATTTGCACCTTTGTAAGATGTGAACAAGAGAGATAGTGAAAATAAGAAAAAACACCTTCATGATTCAATCTGAAATGTGTGAATTTAATTTGCCAAGGACAGTACAAAGCAGGCGGAGAATAATTTTCTGATTCATTACAATTAAACTAAATGCATTACTGAGAAAAACACAGACCATTGTAATAGGATAAATGGTTCATTGAAACATGAACTAGTCTTTCAAAGTCTGTTTTTCTTCTTTTTTGCTATAAAAAAATCTCAATCAGCTTTCTGTTCACATTTGTAGAACATGACTTTCCAACCACAGTCTGGCCCACTTGAATTCATTTTCATAAGAGTTAAATCAATAGAAAGCATCTGATACACACTTATGATTCTTGCAGTAATGGTTGGTTTGAACATGAACATGAACCCACAAACATTCAGATCACTTACAGCATCTTTACTGAAACATGATTCTTCAAATCGCATTATACTGTCAGGCTACTCAATTCAGATATTTAATCCAATTTCTGCAGTGAGATTGTATTTTGCAGTACATATACAATCTCAATCTACAGAAACGCAACTGGATGTGTTGTTTTATGCTTTTTCTTACACAAAAAAAGGATATTTTGAGAAATGTCTCAGTGGTTTTGTGTTCATACAATGTTGATTAGTCACCAATATTTTTCCAAATATCTTATGTGTTATGCGGAAGAAAGAAAGTCATACAGGTTTGGAATGACAAGAGGGTGAGTAAATGATGAAAGAATTTTCATTTTTGGCTGAACTACCCCTTTATTTCATGGGATAACAGACTGAAGTGGGTTGAAATAATGTCCAAGTTTATCCACTACGAAAAGGAGAGTGTTAAATAAAAAAACACAATAAAATAAAAATTGTATACTTTTCAGAATTGTCTGCAGTTACACCAACAGCACAGCATTCTCCGCCACTGCAGCTGATAGCAGGCAGAACTAACAGTGCCCTGCCGGGATTATGGACCAGGTGACTAACCATCACCGCTTAAGCAGAATCCCTTACGGATCAGCCAACAGCCACAGAATCCTACAGAGGTTATTTTTAGTGAGCGGAGAACGCAAGGCCTGACTATAAAACGTAACAGAACGAACAGGAGGCATGGCCTGGCAGAGAGGAGATGCTGGTTAAACTTTCTTAGGGAGTGCGGTTACATATGGCCTTTCTGGAATCATAACAGCCAAGCTATGTACATCCTACTGCCTAAATGAGTCATTATGAGCATGTGACGACTGTGTGTGACTACTGTGTAGGTGCTTGCTTAGTAAACCAAACACCTACACCAGGGGTCTTCAACTACTTTTCTTTGAGGGCCAGATTGCAAAAGTATAAATAGGGCCAGTTTTTTCCCATATCATAATTTCTTCTGTTATTTTGTATTTCTGTTATTTATTGCATTTTGTTCCTTTAATACTGGTTTTGTTGCTGTTACTTCTAATATATTAAAACATGCACACAAATATTGCATAAAGTATTTGTGCCTTTTCATTATATTTAATTGAAAGGGATATTGTCTTTTATTCCTTAATGCTTTAGTTTACCCCAAAATTTAATTGCTGATAATTTACTCATCCCCAGTCCTCCACAGTAGCCTGCGTGGTGGCATTGTTTTTTTTAATAAGTTATTTATAATGATATTTGGCTGAATGAACGAAAGTTTATTGACGTTTAATTTGCATCTTATAAAGCGAATCAATTGGTCTGTGCAAGAAACTGAACGCTATTATCGCATCTTCCGGTGAATTCCAATTGCATTCATGTGCCTCACGCACTTAGAAGGGCAGATCCTTTGAAGTGCAAGTTCTGGAAGGAGATGGACAGCATACAACATACACAGTTTTTCCCTTATCAGAGACAACAGTTTACGCGGTGTAGTACCCTTCCTGCAGTTACTTTCAAGGGCACAAGACATTACTGGATGCAATGAAGAGCGCTTCTTAAAGCACTAAAGCCCCTCGCTCATATGTAGTCACAGCATGGGGGCAGCTCGCATACAGCCAATTAGGTTAACTCGCTTTTAACATCATCATACCCGAGCATTAACAACATATATGAGGTAAAACGGGTCTGGGTTAAAACTCCTTGATGGATCTGAGATCATCTGACATGGCTCTAAAGTACTAGTCGAGTTGAGTTTGACATCATATTCATAAAAATGTAACCAAATATTGAAAGAAAATGCATTTATTGCATGGGTATTGATGCCATATAACAGCAGAGAAGGGAGTAACAAGTTACAAAACATTTTAGGTTACACGTTACTGTATTTTATCTGATGTAAATGGCGTTTCTTGGTAAAGCAGGAATACATGGAATCCTGAAAAAACATGTTGCGACAGGAATGAATTCTTCACATGAATAATCCACCGTGCTTCATCCACTGTCTATCTGTTTATAACCGAGGGCTAAGGCGTGGTTATTTTCCATCTTTCTGGGTTTTATGGGTAGCCTGAAGGTTAGTGACCTACAGTACCAATGCAAAAGTTTCAGGTTCAAGCCCAAATAAAGATGTCCAACGGGTGGTTATCAAATCCTGCCACCTCACCATTGGTGCCACTGAACAAAGCAGATGCCCTCAGGTAGAGTGTTCCTGGAATTAAAGGGATAGTTCACAAAATAAAAAAAGATTTATTCATCTTCATGTCATTTAAAACGTATAGGTCTCTTTTATACCTTGAAACACAAAAAGAAGATATTTTGAGAAATGTCTGTGGTTTTGTGTCCATATGATGGAAGTCAATGGGGGGCAATGTTGTTTGGCTACCAACGTTCTTCAAAATATCTTCTTTTGTGTCCTGCAGAAGAAAGAAAGTCATACAGGTTTTGAATGGCATGAAGGTGAGTAAGTGATGAAAGAATTTTGGGTGAACTATCCCTTTAAATGTAATGTACTGTACTTTGCCGTGGGAAGTGCCTGCTAAACAACTATACAATTACACGAAAGAATGCAATTAATTACTTTCAATTACCACAGAAATGTAAAATATCTGGGCTAGGTCCTTTTGTTTGACAAAAATAGAAACTATGCTAATCACAACTGGACTATAAAAGACACAACCGGGTTTCACATAATGAATATAAATCAAGCAATATGAATTTCAACACTGATCCTGAACCAGTTGTTTTCAATCTCTTTGAAGAGTGGCCTGAAGGTTGAGCAAAGCCTGCATTCCTCTTATCAGTTGGACTCTGGCCAGCCTGTGGCTATTACGCACTTCTGTTTCTCTGCCTCCCTCGGAGCACAAGAGCACAAAAGGTAGCAGTGTAATATTTACAACTGAAGTCAATGTGAATGTTTGTATTTCTCATGACATGCACCTACGAGATGCACAGAGAATATTAGCTTTGGTTTGAGGGATCACGGTTATGAGATAATCAACCCTTAAGTTATTATGATTGCACAACTTTACAGGCATATACAACTTTGCCAGCCTCCTCCTCCTCTTCCTTATCTATATTCAAAGCTTCAGGCAATGGCACAGAACAGCCATTATCAAGCAGGAAAGTAATAAATCAACTGAAACACAATCCTTTGTTTCAGAGCTAAATGTGGAAGCTAAACAGCAAAGTGGCTTCCACGTTTAACATTAGAAAAAATGTTAATAGGGAATTGAGCGCGACAAACTGGCTAATAATTAACTACTAAAGTAACCACAGACCACAACGCAATAAAGATCTTTGCTTTCTCTGCAACAATGAAACTTATGTACATCTTATACTGTCTAGTCTATATCTCATTAAAAAAGCAGAGGGCTATGGCATCAAAGGGTCTCCCGACTGAAACTGACCCCCCCACACACACCTTAAATAAACTCCACTTATGTCTACAACAGACAGACAGGTAAAGGTGGCACTACAGAACAATTGCCTGCATACGATATGTTAGCATAACAAAGAGAGGCGTCATCTGAAGACTTTATGTTACACCCATGAGAATATACAGGACTAACAAAACAATTGCGATAAACTGGTATCACAACTGTTTTGCTGCCAAATGAGATTAAATCAGCCATTCACAGCTAAAGGCTAAATGAACCAACTGCTCTTCTCAGCAAGATAACACAGACTATGTTCACTGTGTCTCTACATAGATTGATTTCCTTTTTAAAAGTGGCTGTGAATCTTGCACAAATCATTTAAAAATGACTTTGTGAAACATAACTAGTGTATCCAGATCAAAGCATTAAGACGACAAAATGGGCCTTCGCACAGATTTGGACGGGCTGCTTTGGTTCATTCTCAACAATGCCAGCTTGGTTTGGTCAATAGCAAAAATGGGGAGAGGAACCCGTCACTTCCTCGGTACGCAAGTTTCTAAACCGGCCCACTTTCCCACCCTAGTCTTATTTGAAACTGACCCGGTTGTTGCACTGGCCCATCCGCTCCACCGCAGGGAGCACGAGGGACACATTCCTGCAGCTGCTCTCACGAATTGCTCCCTGCAGCCACTGCTCGCTACACCCCGGTTCCCAGCGTTCGGCTGGAACTCAAAGTAGTTTATGTGAAATAAAGGGTGCTGCCAAGCCTGCGTGCATTAAACGGCACTTACAAAAGAACTAAAGATGGATTTGGATGCGAGTCAAATGAAATGAACGTGGAATAAATGCGCAAACTGTCGTTCATTCATGAATTGTAAGGGAAGAGGGTACTTTACATCTATGTGTATGTGTGGGGGGTTTGTTTTAGGCAGCCAAAGTGGCATCAGAACTGTGTCATACTGGGCAGTCTAGACAAGCACATGCCACTCAGTTAGAAGCACAATGCAACATAGAATCTTGACCGGGACTTTCACAGCCCATGGTTCAAAGTACAGTGTGTGTGTGTGTGTAATTAAAGATACAAAGTTGGGTGGGGCTGTGACCCATTCTTAGATGTGTAAAAGAGTGGTTTCAGTCAAGTTATTTAGTACACAACAGAGTAAACAGTGTCACTTCTGCATCATAGATTATAAATGCACACCAACACATGGGGACTCGTGTCACCGTGGGGACCAAAACTGAGGTCCCCATGGGCAAAAAAGCTTATAAATTGTACAGAACAATATTTTTTAAAAATCTAAAAATGCAAAAAGTTTTCTACGATCTTTAGGTTTAGGAGTAGGCTTAGCGGTAGGGGATAAAATATACAGTTTGTACAGTATAAAAAACATTACACCTATGGACTGTCCCCACGGAGATAGTAAACCAGACGTGTGTGTGTGTTCATGTTTGTATATCCCAGTGGGGACCCAAACCTGAAGGCACACCAACACATGGGGACTCGTGTCACTGTGGGGACCAAAATCGAGGTCCTCATGGGCAAAAATGCTAATAAATTGTACAGAACAATATTTTTTAAAAATCTAAAAATGCAAAAAGTTTTCTATGATCTTTAGGTTTAGGAGTAGGCTTAGCGGTAGGGGATAAAATATACAGTTTGTACAGTGTAAAAAACATTACGCCTATGGACTGTCCCCACGGGGATAGTAAACCAGACACGCACGTGTGTGTGTGTGTGTGAGAGAGAGTTTGAATGCCCCTCCAAATGAATGTGAACAAAACTGTGTGTAACGTTAGAGGGTAAAATGACCCCTCGCATCTTCTCTCACATTTGTTCTCACATCACCAATGTTGTCTACTCACTGCTTGAACATCTTCTCCATGTCTTTGATCTGTTTCCTCGAGAACTCCTTGAACTCGGTGTAAGGGTTTAACACCTTCATGCTGGGCTGATGATGTTCACCGACGCCCTCGTTCAGCTCCCCGCGCCGCTGCAGCTTCGCCCCCAGCTCCGAGTCCGCGCTGGCCGTGGTCGGTTTGTCGTGCGCTCCGTTCTGATGATCCCCGTCCAGGGCCACCGGCTCCTCCGCGCCCTCCTCGATCTGCAGCCGACGGGTCAGCTTCGATGACAGCTCGTCCGTTGCCATTTTCTCACCACAAAATTCTAACTACTATCTACGAGGATAAAAACGTGGGAGTTAAACGCAGAATGCTGCAAAGCGCGCAGTCCATATAAAGTTTAGTGCGTAAAATACAGATTCAGACGAGCATGTGGTTAAATAGGTTTTCAAATGCAGATCAACAACTCCGTGAAGTGAGACAGGTCTGCCCAACGATTCAAACAGACTGCGCTCGTGCGTGTGATGACGCCTCCTTGATCCGATGGGTAAAATAAGCTCGTGCGTATGTAAGAAACACGCCGCTAACCAAGCCACGCCTTTTAAGGAGACACAAGCAGTAAAATCCCCCTCTAAAACTTAGGTTAGTCTTTGATGACACATAAAAATAATCTCAAAAACAAATGAATGTTCTTTATGGTTGTTATTCTATGGGTGTTTAGAAGAATGGCATCTTATTTGTCATTCTTTTATTTCCTAAATTCATGCAAATGTATGATAAACCAAATATTTCATCAAAATGTTAAACTGTGAAGCAATACTGTTATCTGACAAAAAATATCTGTTTAAATTAGCCTAATATGAAAACGATTTATATGTATTAAACTGAGGGAATTATGCAAGCTTTAAAGTCCCTATGAATTCACAATGTCTTCATGAAATAAATTCAGCCAATCAGGAATATCTATAAACTAGTGTGCACCAAAACATTTATAAAATTTGCATAGTAGCATATAAGCAAACACAAGCGTTAAAAATAGTCTCTCGGATAGGATCAAGGAAAACAGACCATCGATTTTAATGACATCATTCTTGCATTTTAGCTTCTCATCAAATTCCTGCGTTCCAATCCGCATACTATCCGTCCTAATAGTGTGTGACAGTTATTGGCCACAATGTTGTCTAGGCAACAATGGCCGCTTCCGCTTCCTGTTAGTATGTCCCAGTTTGTGCAATCTATTTGGCCATGCACTCAAAAGTACCTACTATTCCAATACAAAAACAGGTACCTACTATTAGGGCTAGTATAAGTAGGAGAATTGGGCGCAGGGTATGTCTCAAGGCACTTCGGCAGGTCACTTGTGAAGGATCACCAGCCAATATGGAGACTGCACCTGCAAAACCCACAGACAACTTTACAGATATCAGCTAAATATCAACATCCATTGTTTATAGTATACAGTAAACTCCTCATCCCTCAGCCTTTGCATGTTTATTTATTTTTATTTTGAGTATTTTAATTATGCTTTCAGCTCCCAATGAGTGGCGCTAAAAATGCAAAAAGAGGATTTGAGAAATATATGTATGAATAGTTGTTAGCATGTGTGATAGGCCTATCAGTATAAGATCAGCTGACAAAACCTGATTCATGAAGCTACACACATACTCACACAGACACACACACACTCTCTGAGACATCCCCCAGTCATAAAGGAGGGGCTACACTACCTGCGTTCTTTCCTTATATGGAAAAAGAAAACGTAGGATTCCACCACTGAGAGAATGGAGTGTTCATCACACCTCTCTCAGGAGCTGTGATCTAGTATACCGTGATACCTCTTCCCACTGAAAAAAAATGCTGCCTTTGTGTGGTGGACAGTGAAAACAAACAGAGACTTCTGTAATACAAGCGTCAGTATTCATGGTTCGTGATGTCAGCTTTATAACAGATCATTTTTTTTAGAAAAGATTCACATTCAGTGATGAGAGCCAGTAATTCACAGCAAAATTGCCGGTGTGAAAGGAACACCCACAGTGTCACATTTAACACCGGAAAAGTGTATATATGTGTCCACACTATGGGGTGTAAATGTTACACTTTTGATAGTGTTAACTTTTTTACACCCAATTAATGTAACTTTAACACCCAATTAGTGTAACTGTAACACCAAGTGTTGTTAAATGTAAAACCACCTCAACACTATTCAATGTTATTTTTGCACTACACTGGTGTTAGCACACAAATACAGTGTTAAAAATGAACACTCCTCTTTTTACATCAACACCAGTGTAATGTAAATTCAACAATGGTGAGTGTTCAAAATACTAATTATTGGCAGTACTTTCGTTACTTTAAATAGTATTTCTGTTAATACTCAAGTGATTGCAAAAAGGACAAATGTTAGCAAGTACTGCAAAACCTCTTTCTATTGAAGTAAACCAGATTTAACATTCACAATCAAATACATAATTTACTGCATATTAAAAAAACTACAATATCACAATAATATAAACACTGTCCATCAGGTTTATAATCATACGCTCAAAAAAGAAAATGGAAAAAAATAGTAACCACTTCAATATACTTAAATACACTGCAGTTACGATACTGAATAAAAATGCTTGCTTATTCTTTACAAGAAAACCGATCATCTTACAGAAATCAGACATTTCATTTTCAACAGCAAAGCAAACATTATTCAGGTATTCAGTTCCATAGTTTTCAACCCAAGATATAGTAGAAAAAGATGACGCACAAAGTTTTAGTTAAAACTTAATTACCTTCCAGACTGCAATCTGAGATTTCATTAACAGGTCCAAACTAAAATCTTTTAAAATAAAAACTCAAACAATAATCTATACCCTGTTAATACAGTAAAGAATACAATGTTCAGTGAGTATTACACAAGGCCTAAATAGCATTTAGGCCAAGAAGAATTAAGAACAGGGTCATCATGAGGATGACAAGTTCTTCCATTGCACTAAATGTTCTGAAATAAGGTTGAACCTCAGTTTTGCATTCTCACTTTAGTTTTCCTGACCCCTTGGACTTCAATTCCATGCACAGTTGTTTGAATAAATGTGTAGAAATTTAACAAGGCCTCACCATAAGACACAGCAAAGACAAAGAGTGCCTTAAAGAGTTTGTCCAAGGCTGCAGCAGGGGCCTGGATCATGCAGGGGACTCTTTCTGGTCCAGGATGATGTAGAACTTCCGGATGCTACATTTCCCCAACGTAGAGAAGGAAGGTCTGGGTCAATCCAACTCGCTCAATGAGCATATTAATCCTCATCCCCACCTGTGTGTACATAGCAAAACATTTTAAAGAGTGTTTTTATTCAGATATTCTAGGTGTCCTATAGGGACACATTGCAGTATTCACTGGGAAGGTCTTGCCTCAAGGAAATGTGGACTGCAGTAATTATTGTTCTGTGGTCCTGCTGGTTATATATGGGTCAGACAAAATAAGCAAGCTGAAGAGAGCTAACCCAAACACAGAGTCATACATCTTTATCATTTTCATGCATTGTTTTTTTACTTAAAAGAGTGCATGACTACATTTTATCCATTTGTGTGCTGGATGGAGATCAAACCCGTGACCTTGCTAGCCATGCTCTACCAGTCGAGCTACACGTTTCTGTTGTGCTTTTATCAGACAAAACACATCTTCACGACTGTCATCGACTTCATTGCAACTATACTCTATAACAATGCAATGTATTTTGTCACAAATTCAATCCCAAATCCCTTCAAAAATTCAATGTCATTTCAAGGCTCTATTGTTGACTTATTAAAAAGTGACGTCATTTTCTGATGATGACCCAGAAAAACAAAACATTGCCATATGCCCAAGCTGCTGAGACATTGTGTGAATGTGGGTGTGTAAGTGTGAAGAAGACTGCTCAGCTTTCAGCTATGTAGAGCTAGCACTAAATGAGCATCACGCTAGTCATGCTAGCTGTTTAAATCTGGTATTTCAATGAACCTCATGAATGTCCATTGTGTTTGTGTGTGAGTAGGAACAGGTGATTTCTCAACCAAAAAATGAGGAAAAAAACTAAAAAAGGAGAAATGTGCATTTATGACAAATTCAAACATTATGATTGACAAAAGCAACCAACTGACCAACAGTCGGGTTTTACAGATCTGCTGCTTTATTGAGGTTTCAGTGTCTCCAATTCCCAGCTTGAGGTCCTTGTTTGTACCATTTACATTTATTAATTTGTCAGACGCTTTTATCCAAAGCGACTTACAAGTAGGAGAGCGTATAAACATTTTGTCAACACGCTAAACAGTACCGTTAGTTTACAAGGCCATGCTACTAGGAGGTTTAAAGCTGGAGTAAGCAAAGGAAAGAATGAACAACAACAATTTTTTCCTTTTTTATTTTTTTTAGACAGACAGACAGACAGTCAGACAATTATTGGTTAGTCAAATAAATGCGGAACAGGTATGTTTTGAGCTGTTTTTTGAAAGTTGTGAATGATGCTGATCCCTGAGGAACTCCAGTTGTCAGCTAGTGAGATCTGGATGTCTCGCCTCTCTACTTAAAGGATCTGCCAGTGAGATAAGAGTCAAGCCAGTTGTGTGCAGTTCCAGAGATGCCCAGTTTGGAGAGAGTGGACAGCAGGATCTGGTGGTTCCCAGTGTCAAAAGCAGCAGAGAGATCAAGCAGAATAAGGACAGATGACAAGGATTTAGCCCTTGCCTTGCCGACGACAGACAGGAGAGTCTACCACTGAGTCTAATAACTGCACGGCTACAGAGGGTAATGGGAAACTGAGATTCATAAATCTGTAATAAAACAGCTTCAAGGAGAATGAGGTTTAGGTTGCATTTACAGTGGTGGGTTTATGAGAGAAAGACTCTTAAAAAAAACACATTTAGCTGCATAGCAAATTAGGTTGCGGTTGTAAAACCTATTAATGACACAGTGTGATATTTCTCTATAAAATCCAGGCAGTGGATCATGGCCAAACAGCATAATTTCAGACTCTACTGTATGTACTGTATATGTCCTGGAGTCAGACGCAAACACACACACACACACACACACACACACACACGCAAACACACACACACACACGCACGCACGCACGCACGCACGCACACACACACACACACACGCACAAAAGGGGATAATAGCAGTCTCTGTCCCAAAGGAGAATACACAGAGTAGTCATTGACAGATCAGTGAGTACAGTACAATGAGCATCAGCTGTTTTATGAATTATTAATGAACACATGCCCAGTGAGACTATTGATTCTTCCTGCTGCCAGTAAAGTGTGTAAATGGGCAGCTTTACTGATGAAATTCACTGGAATTTTTCAGAAATAATAGAAGCGCCTTTCAGACCCAATGATCCGCTCTGATATCCATCGAGGATTTCAAAGCTCCTAAACAACAAAGAAAATATCAACAAACAAAGGAAAAACCTAGTGTTAACCCTTTAATGGCAAAAAGCATCTTTATATTTGTACATATTCACATTTTTTTGTTTGTTGGTGAAATTGAATATGTTGAAATAAACTGCACAATAAATTATGTGAATATAGCAGGCACAGCCACCTTTTACCACATCTGGAACCAATATTTCACCAAAACTGAATGACACTAAACTGGCTATAGAACAAGTGAAGGACAGATGCTGGGTGGACCATAACTACATCTGTTCAAAATGATGTAAAGCAAGAGAGAAATAGAGTAAAGAAACATCTCAGCATAAGAGCAGGCCAAACCCAAGGAAATGTGAAATCATTTGTATATGTGAATCTAGTTTAGTCTTTTTTGATTAAAAACATTTGGGTCAGAGATTTTTATGTTGTCCCACCCTTAAACTAAGATACATTTAGGGAAGTAGAATAAGAGAAAAGCGCCATTTTTGGACGGTTTGAACAACACTTTCTTTTCCCTTTTTGTTCCGTGAATTGTTGCAGAAATCTATTTGCACTTATCCATGTAACAAGCCACAAGAAATGACTAAATGACCATGTGACTTTAACATCTTAAACATAAACGCAGCACTTAAGACATAAATGGCAAATCTTGTCGGTGAACATTTTATATGTTAAACCAATTTTTAAAGACATGAACTATAGAGAACAATAGGGAATTAAAGTAATTAAAAAGCTATTTATCATGTACAAGCATAAAAAAGATATCTGATGGAAATGCTGAGACTGATTTTTCAGCTGCCTGTATGGTGAACACTAATAATGGTCCATTATCTGTAGTGTGCTATTGACATAATTTCCTGTTTGAGGCAGGAATTTAAGGTCAAGTGCTATCAATCTTACAAAGATTTCTCTTGTCTGTAAAGCAAATCCACTTTAATCCTCATAAATGTATTAAAATCTTAAATCACTATTCTTTTATCATTCTTTGTCAAGAATAATCTGTTAGATTTAATCACACAAATTATACAGTCAAACTATCTAACTTCATCTAATCAAATCTAAATCTAATGCCAATTTGTCTTTTAGGAATTAGAGAGGTTGTCTTGTTTGTTTCTGCTCTGGTTTGATCTTCAAGTCCCACTTTAGTCAAAGTGTTTTCTCTGAAGGCTACTGTTTCACTGAGATTGTTTCCTGATCCCCTGTCCTTTCAACTTTCTATCGATATTTTTAAGAGTGTAGTGCCCCCTGTAGGTGCTACAAACTCACCACACCATTCTCTCTATAACGCTTTATCGGTGCACGCTTGTTTTTGTCAATGAAGTCAAGTCAAACTGACATCATGTCTAACAATAATGTTTTTCTATACGTGACTTACTGGCAAAAAACCCGCAAACAACAGCTAATCTCTGACGTACAATAATGTTTACGGCGCCACAATAGCTTTAAGTGCTGAATCCTAAAAAGAAAATTGAGGGTAATCTTGTAATGAAGCCAGCAGGTGGCAGTCTATGACTAGGCTTTAGTAGTCTACAAGGCGAAAATAGACACACGGAAAGCGACATACTGTGCTGGTTAATAAAACAATAAGGGTGAGTAAATAATGACAAATTACTCCCGAGAACAGTAGACATCCGGAGATGACTGTTCTGTCTAAAGTTGAAGTATTTAATAATAGGAAGAGTCACCACGTACATTCAACAGGATTTGTTGCCTGCACGTCACGTGCACACGGCTGTTTATGTGATTGTAAATGTTCTGAGTGACGGATATCAACACTTGCAGTTGGTGAGATTGAATTGTTTTTGAAATTAAGAACAAACTCAAGTGTTCATATTGGACTTCACGTTTAACTTTATTTAACAAATAATATTCACATATTAGGTTTTGTTCTTTTTGAGACTAATGTAAAGACAATGTGAGTTTACAGTGTACATTACAGCCTTCTAGTTCTGAGAAGGAGTGGATGTTGGAATACTGTGGCTCTTTTAGGGCTTCGCTCACAGGAGGTCATTGTACATGTTTTCAGTCAGTTGTCTCACTGTTATTTCAGGCTGAACGGTTCCCTCCAGAACACATGCGGTTGTCTGGGTGCTGGGATGTTGGAAGTGCCGCTGGGTGTCTGCATGGTGAACACAAGCTCCGTAACTCTCTGGTTGGCTGCTGGAAAAGGGTGTGGAGTTGCTGGCATCCTTTTTGTTACACGTTTGAGAGCTCTGCCCTTGATGGCCTTTTATTTGTGCTGTAGGACTGGCCTTGCTGTGGCTCAAACAAATCCTGTGGCGGATGCTTCTAGTGTCCTGACTCAGTGATTTTCGAAAGTTAGGTTTAAAGAGCAGATACACCATAGGGTTACAAATGGTGGAAGATTTGGCAAATATAGCTGCCAGCGCAAATGCTGTGGGCGGGACTTGCTCATTGGCACTGAACGCCGCCCACATGGCGACCACTGCGTATGGACTCCAGGCCGTCAAGAAGCCAATGCATACAGCCACTGAGAGCTGGAAGGAAAACACAGAGGTTTAATACAGTATATATGTCATATACTCAGTAGAAGCGCAGCTAGATGTACCTGTCAACGCATTTGTGTCTAACCCATATTCTTACACATTACTTTTCCACGTAAAAAGCAATTTATATAATTACACTTAGTACACTTCCATACGTTTGCTTAAAGTGCTCTATTTTCACACATTAAAGAGACAGTTCACCCAAAAACGCTGTCATCATTTACTCACCCTTGAGATGTTCCAAATCTGTATAAATTTCTTTGTTCTGATGAACACAGAGAAAGATATTTGAAAGAATGCTTGTCACCAAACAGTTCTTGGCCACCATTGACTACCATAGTAGGATAAATTACAATTACAAGTGCCCTAGAACTGTTTGCTTTCCTACATTCTTCAAAATATCTTCTTTTGTGTTCAACAGAACAAAGAAATTTCTAAAGCAGTTTTTCCTTCTATGGTAGTCAATGGTGGACAAGAACTGTTTGGTGACAAGCATTCTTTCAAATATCTTTCTTTGGTGACAAGCATTATTCCTGATATCTTTCTCTGTTTTTACCAGAACAAAGATATGTATACATGTTTGGAACAACTTGATGGTGAGTAAATCATGACAGAATTTTCATTTTTGGGTGAACTGTTGCAAGTTTGTACTACTACTATACCAAAATATAGTCTTTAGTGCTTCTATTCTCAGAATAGCATAGTTGAGTACACTTAGATATTCTAAGATCTAACACTTAGATCTTCTAAGTTGATCTTAAAAGGTACTGAAGACGTTTTTTTGTATATTAAGTACAAAATTAGTGTGTGAAAATAGAGCATGTTAAATACATTTACTTATTACAGGTTATTTAACCTGCATTTTAAAAGTCACTTCTGAAATTCACATGCCTAAAAATGCATGCTTTAGTTTTGGGGCTTCCAATGTAAAACAATAACTGCAGTGCATTTAAGCATATCATTTAGAATATTTGAGCATTTTACAGCGTATTTGTGTCTGTTTGACCCACCTCAATGTATTTTTTGATGCCTTTAATTTTCAGTACAATAGTCTTTACAAGTCATTTCAACTTATTTTAAATTCTGACCAGTACCTTATAAAACAAGCTGAAATTCCTTACTTGGTTATGATTTCAAGTAATGTTCAAGTTCAAGTAATGTGAAAACAGTTTTAAAAATTTACACAGCCAGTTAAAATGACTTGTAAGGACAGTTTGGTTGTACTAGAACATTTTATGTAGCACAAACTTTTACAGTGCTGACACTGGCCAAATTTACATGTACATTATTTATGTTTTATGGATGTTTGTGCACATAAATAATCAACATTTAGCACCAATATATTCAACAGCAGTACAGCCTTTAATGCCAACAGTAAAAGCTACATTCAGGTGTTCAAGGGCACTGTTTGACACAGTAAAATGTAGCAACGACAGCCAAAGGGACACAGCCAGCCCTTGTTCACAGACGACAAGTAATCAGCATTACGTTTTGAGGGACGTAAAGTACATACTCTACAACAGAATCACGTTCCAGCTGTCAGAACCACAGGGTAATAAAATACAATGTATTTGTGAAATTAAACCTTTGAAGGACATTTGTTTCAGTTCATATATATGGGTTTGTATATATTAAAGCTTTTTACTGTAAACATAATGATTGACAGTACTCAATCAAGTCCTTACTTTACCTTGACAATGAGAGTGTGTGCATTTGTCACTTTGGTTTGTGGAGAAACGTGTTGTTTAACGGCTTGGCGAGACCCCCTCACTGTGAGCAGGATTAAGGTGTAGGAGAGGATGGTGATGGTACACGGGAGCACATAACAGAAGATGAAGAGACTGATGATGTAAGACATGGCAAGGACATCGTGGGATGGATAGTACCTTGACAGATAGAGAGGAAAAAAGAAGCAACATTATTAATTACAGAAACGGTTTTACATGTTGAATTGGCACCAGTTTTTTGTCACTAAAATTGTTGGGCTCATACCAGTTTATGCAGCAGGCGGTTCCGTATGGTTCTGGTCCAAAACTCCCCCACCGAGCAAGTGGTCCCACAGCAAACACGGACGCATAGCACCACACCCCTGCCACCATCACACAAGCGTGGTTGGATGAAAATTTGTTGCCTGGAGAGGAGGACGGGTGTGTGAATAAACATGTTTAAGTGGAAATAACATAACCTCTGCCTGTATGTGTTGTGACCAGACAGAATGAGTGTCACTGCTCTGGCTGTTTTTTATGATTCTCTTGACACAGAGGGGATTATTTTATTTGTGAAAGTAATGAGAAAGTTTGCTGTTTAATAATCAGGTAAACTCTGCAAGAAAGTTTTCAAAATGTCAACATGCTTATTATCTGCTCTTCCTTTCCTGTTTGTTTACTAGTTTATCATTTTTTCTGCTGTGTTGTGTCCTTATTAAGTCAAGTTGTTAATGGTCATTGCAAAGCTACAGTGAAATTATATGTTCGACATGATAAAAAGCATTTACAAATGCATATACAGAGGTATATTAATTAAAGGGGTCATATGACACAGCTAAAACGAATATAGTATCATTTGTTTTAGATGTAATGCAATGTGTATACACGATTTAAGGTTAAAAAACACTGTATGTTCCACATACCGTGCATGTTTGTATCTCCTCTTTGCCCCGCCTCTCTGAAACGCGCAGATTTTTTACAAAGCTCATCACTCTGAAAAGCGAGGTGTGCTATGATTGGCCAGTTAACCAGTGCGTAGTGATTGGTCGAATACTGCAAGCGTGTGATGGAAATGTAACGCCTCTTACCATATTTGGAACGTCAGGTTCCAAAGCAATTGTACTGACAGGTACACCCACCTTACTTGCGTATACATTTGGGCGGTTTTAGTCCAATCATACCACGAACTGACGTAGATTTGTGGGGGTGTGGTTACACGAGGCGTTTTAGGCAGGTCTGGGTGAGCATTCGCTTTTAGATAGAATGCATCTTTTGTTCCGACACTTTCATTTTTGCAATATTACGTGTCTAATACATGCATGGGCAACTTATAACACACCAAAGACACAGAAAAACACGTATTTGTGCCATATGACCCCTTTAATATACAAGGTAGTGCAAAATATTACAATAAATAGACAGTATAGTGCAAATTTATGTATAAAAAGCAAAATAAGAACATTCCTTACATATTACAAAGCTTTACATTCTGTGTTCTTTAAAATGTCCTATCTTTTTCATCTTTTCTTTTTGTTTCTGTGCCTCTTTCCTCCTGTGTGACTCCTTCTTTCCTTGTATTTCATGCTCTTTTACATTTACAGAGCCCATATGGTTCCATGGTGAACTGAATGTGTCAGATTTCAGAATTTTAAGACAGAACATGGACACTAACAGCACCAAAGTCTGAACTGGTTCAGCTGCAAGAAAATTGATTTGATTTCTGAGAGTTTATAAACCTACTAAAAGATTGCTTGAGAAAACAACAGCACTTTATAATGGTGTATGTGCAAAATAGTCTGTAATTTAAAGTGCAATGCAAAACAGCTTGAAATTAAAAAAAGGCCCATCAGTGTGTATACAAATAAAAAGTGTGTAGAAAACAGCAGTATACCGTAATTTGGGAAGCACACTTTGAGGCAGCATACTGACGACAAAGCAGTCAGGTTTGTCAGGCTACACAAGCCAAATAAAACCCCACACATAGCATAGCACAGGCAAACTACCTCGCCAAATAACCACCTACAGAGGGAAGAGAGAGAGTTCATTTTTTATATTCTTTATTTACCGTCATTGAGATTTAGTTTAAACAGGTATTTACAAACACTATCCAAACACTTAATACTTAAACAATAACGGCTATAGAGTACCGCAGAGATAATAAGTTGCTAAATGCGACTACATCCTTTGGCATATAAATCTCACAAATAATGCAACATGGGCACAAATCTCTAAGAACGAGGATGGGGATTCATTCACAAAGTAATCACTTACCAGGAACACGTTTTAAATAAAGTTTTAAAAAATTGTCAGAGGCTTGGTGGTGGTGACGTTGATATCGACCGGCCGTAGTTTTTTTTTAGAGGAGCCTACCTGTGTGCAAGAGCAGATGGGATAGCCAATGGAAACAGAGACAGAGTCATCCCCAGATCGCTCACAGACAGATTCACAACGAAGAACTCTGCCGGCTTTAAACTTGACCTCTTACGGTACGCTACAAACAAAAGCATCCCGTTTCCCAAAAGTGACAGTACACCTGTGGGAAAAAGAGAGATCTATACATCCACTCACTTCCAATTCACCACTTAAACTGTAAAGATATTTTCAGAATGTGTTTCTTGTGACATATTTTACCCCACTGCTGATAAACCTGTCAGGATACGCAAAGCATTTGAATCCTTTTTTCAAACTAACTATACCAAGAGCCATCCTATGTAAACTGACCATATAAAACATATTTAATTATTGTCTGGATGATTTGACCAATGTGGACACAGGATAAAAGGAAAAGGTTAATTGCTGTTGAACCATTTCACCTCTGAATTATTCATAATAACAGAAGTACACAAGTCATGTGGGACGTTATGTGTTTCGCTGCATTGATTGAATAATACATTAATGCACAACTATGGATAACAGAGGATACCAGAGAACTTCAGCGGTTGAATACTTACAGAAGACAGAATAAAGTGACCCCATAAAGACATCATGCTGTCTAGAGATAGTGGACACAAACAGGGCTGTTTTTGACACATTGCCCATCTGCAGGAAAGAGAGAGTATCAGATGCAGTTGAAAAAAACAATTTTAAATTCTCATAGGTTCTGACTCGCCATTGTGTGGTCAATACACACTTGATATTAACCACTGTATACGTTTTAATATAAATGTTTTCTGTGCATGCAACTGTTTAGTCAAACTTTATCGAGGGAAAAATCACATCAAATGCTCTTAACACATGCATCCTGATTTAGAAGTGTGACTCGGGTCTGACTGAGCAACAGTTTGAGTAAAATAATTGCTAAACCTTTAGATTAAATTACACGGTGAAATGGATGTTATATTCAAAACAACTTATTTGAAGTTAAAGACACAGAGAATGATCTGTATGATAACAGAGTGATATTGATTCAATTTTGTGTTGATTTTTATTCATGTTAAGCTTTAGCGGCCGAGTCTAGAGACTGAATTAGTGCATCTTTTTTGGATGCTGGACCAAAACATCACTTCTAATGAGATGGTTTCTATTCATATTTATTATCCATTTCTCATCCTCTTCATCTCTCTCTCTCCTTTATGAATCCTTCTTAGCTGATGTGTCTTTGTCTGTCAGAGATTTGAGCGTTTAACTTTTCATATCATGTCATTCAGATCACATTTGGCTGAATGTAGAGTTTTCATTGTACCAGGCAACATTAATGGGTGTGTAGAGTTCTGTCAGTGGTTCTGGTTAAGCTGTTGGACAGGTCAGCTGTGTTTTCAGTAAAACTCATCAGGTGTTGTTGATCTGACATCCATAGGCGAAAATCCAGCAGTGGCAAATGTTTCAAATGTGCCTCACTGTGTTGTCAGGCATTTTTCTCATTATCTGTGCATAATCTCTGATCATGAACTGGTTTCATTTGAATTTTGAAAGAATCTAGAATAAAGGCAGAGCTGGCTTTTGCGTTCAAGTTATTTTTTGCTGCTGATTTTCACCGTGTTCATTTTCTTTCTCTGTGAGAGGATCCTTGGTACATCAAAGCTGACACCTTTTAGATTCCTTACTGTAAAAATTCACTATATTCGGTTACCATATTTTTTATTAAATCAAGACTGCTAAAATTGCCATCCCTTGCCTCCTCTGTTCCTCCCCTCTCCCGTCTCTCCTCTGCTCATTTTGATTGTTATTATTCCTCTCCTGCTGCATTGTTTGGATGCTGGCCCACAGCTTGAGCTGGTGTCTTTAGGCTTTTTAAAAAAATCGACCAATGGCATGAGCTTTAAATTGATGCTCCACTCAAAAATGAAAATTCTGTCATCAGTTACTTACCCTCAAGTTGTTCCAAACCGACACATTTCTTTGTTCCGCTGAACACAAAGAAAGATATTTGGAAAAATGTTAGCAACTGACATTCCTGGGACATCATTGACTACCATAGTAGGAAAATTATTGTATAAGTTTTATTTGTTCTATTGAACACAAATGAGATATTTTGAGGAATTTAGGAAAGCAAACAGTTCTAGGGCACCTTTGACTATACCATTTAAATTTGTCCCACTATGGTGGTGGTCAATGATGTCCCATAAATGTCCCAGTTGCTAATATTTTTCCAAATATCTTTCTTTGTGTTCAGCAGAACAAAGAAATTTAGGTTTAGAACAACTTGAGGGGGGGAGTATCACAGAATTTTCATTTTTAGGTGCAGTTATTTTAACAGGTACTTACCATAATTGCACGCATCCGGCTTACACCGTGTCTACACCGGACACGACCATCCGATGTGGACAAAATTTTGAATTATAATGGGTTCTAATGCGTTTCTGATGTCTTCGTGTCGCGTCGCACCGGTAGCGTCCAGTGTAGACACGGTGTAAGTTAGCTATCTCGGTCAGCAAGTATTATCAGAAAGATGATGTATGTTTTGGTGGTGAATAGCATGCTGGTCAAAAATCTAAAAAAATCTAACTATCATTAACTATTAAAAAAGCCCAACATGCAAATGAATAATAGTCTACGCTAGCTTTTCGCAAAGTCTCCTGTGTCCAGGCCTCTCGTTCAATTTACTTTCCCTAATAACATTTTCTCTTATCCTCTCACTTTCAAAGCTTGTTTGCAACAGTGACCAACTGCCTCTCTGCCACAAGCACCACATTAAACAACACAAAATGCCTTTGATGAGCTCCTCTCCACAAAGCAGACGAACCACAGTGAAGTAGAGCACACGCCAATACAAGCTTTCTCTCTGCGCTGATGAAAAACATCAAGATCGCCTCTCTTAAATGATCTGCCTCTGGATTCTGAGAAAGTTTTGGTCTGCAGGTTAGTCCACATTTACATTTCATTCACACATTTAGCAGATGCTTTTATTGCAAATGAGAAGAAAAAAATATTAATCATAAAGGAACTGACAAAATGAACAGTGTCACAATTGAAACAGAAGACCGGGAACAAAGTGCATAAAAGATAAGGGACAGAAGAGTACATTTTTATTATGGTTTAATGTGTTTTTTGTTTGATATAGAAAGTGCCTTTATATATTTAGAGAGGTTGTTCTGCTGTGACTGCTGGAGTCTTAAGAGGCTTAGTTTTTTATAAAGATTTTTTTTATTGAATATGAGAAATTTGATGTGTTCTTGATGATACAGTATTCTGCTAAAATGCAGTGTATCCTCTTAGTATATAAAACTAACGAATCTAATACATAATACAATTTAGTAATGTGACAAAAATGGAATGCCAAGCATCACTGTGCGGTAAAGTTGTAGATTCAAACATTCGTGAGTCTTCATTGTACACTTGAGCAAGACTCTTACCCCTCTAGTGTTCGTCTAGTAGTGGGAATGTAAAGTGTTTTTGTAACCACTCTGAATTAATTGAATTTAGAATAAGTGTATTCTCATTTATTTTGGATCTGGACAAGAATATTGTCACTGAATTACACAAATAGTTTTCATATAATGTTGACTAATGCTGCATGCATTGTCATGGGGAAATTTTCAACACATCCTGTTCTACATTTACTGTATGCTTGTGATTGTGATTTTTTTATACAGTAAATCACAATGCTAAAGCAGTAACCAACCCTAGTTGCATGTTGTTTCAGAAAATACAGAAATTACAGTTTGTGGTCTTTTACAGCTTCTTTAATGATCCATATACAGTAGATGTTGTTAAATGGCGGTAGTAGTCGGCTAATATGAGTTTTGTGTGTGACGTGTGCGTTGTGATGTAATCTGCCATCAAATCTACACTGTCAGAACTTAAGCATTAACAGACTACATCCCAGTTCCCCATATTATGTTCATATACAGTACACAGTAACTTATATTGAGCCATTTTGAAGAAATTAATGAAGAATTTGATGGAAAAACTTAATGAACAGCCCATAATATTAAGGTCACATTTTCTATTTGGATGATAGGACCAAACAAACTTAAGCAACATTAACCAGCAAGTCAAATAAATACTGTATATTCACACTTATTTATCAAAAAACAATTTCCATTAAGAACATTAAAAAGTTCACAAAGAATGTTCCAGAATAGCATCATAACATCAGCCCTTGAGACTAGTCACAAAGTAACAAGTTCAGCAATGTCTAGCTTGGTTGGTCTTATACCATGCCATCCTCCTTAATATACCCTCATAACACCCCAGATATGACTTACCTTCCAGGGGAGAGTGTGTCCTCTGCTACCCTCATGAAGACCCAGTTTAATCCAAAGTCCACCAACACACACACTATGAGAAGGAAGACAATCACAGAGAAGAGATTGAAAGACATAAAAGAGGTGTGTCCTCAAATTGAAAGAGCGTGAGCTTGAAAATCTGCAGGCGTTTGTCCTCACCGCTGCTCGCACCCAAATCAATATACAGAGATGAGTGGCTGTCAGTCCACTTGAAGAGTAAAATGCTCTGAGAATGAGTTAGCACACACAGCATCAGAATTGATCCTATATGTGAAGAAGCGACATAATCCAGGCAGAGCTGAGTCAGAAGACAGTCTCAGTCAGATTCTCTCTCTCTCTCGCTCGCTCTTCCTCTTCTTTATTATCCCAGTCCCCCTTATTTTTGCACCCCCTCCTCTCCATCCCCCAGACACTTTCTCTCTTTCTGTCTCTGTCTTTCTTTTTTTTGTGTTGTTAAAACAAACAAATTTTCTTGAGTTTTGTGTCTGAGGTGGTTTTCGAAACAGTTCAGTTTTAGCGGTTCTGTAGGCTACTGTAAAAAGCAACATGTATAATGTAAATTTGTGCATGTGTCCTAAAGAAACAGATCAACTAAAAATTGTAATTTGTGTGAAACTTGTGTTCTAAACTTATTTTAGTATTTAAAGTGATAGTTCACCCAAAAATGAAAATTCTGTCATCATTTACTCTTGCCATTTCAAACCTGTATGACTTTCTTTCTTCTGCAGAACACAAAAGAAGATATTTTGAAGAATGACAAGAGTGTGTAAATGATGACAGAATTTTCATTTTAGGTGAACTATCACTTATAGGGCCGGTTTCCCGGACGGGGTTTTAGCCTAATCCCGAAAACAACTTGCACTTGCATATCTTAAAATATATCAGTGCGATTGTTTTGTGTCAGGATGCACACTGTAATGTTTGTTTGTAAAGCATGTTTTTAAAAATGCCTTAAATATCCTAATTTAACTAAGGCCTAGTCCTGGTTTAGGCTAATCCCTGTCCGGGAAACCGCCCCTAAATTGACTAACATAAAAACAATTTGAAGTACATTTTCTAGCGCACCTATAGCTTTACTGTATAATAATGCTGTAGCAATGTGACTCGAAACAAAAAAGCAAACAAACTGTAACACTTTTACAGTGATTTGAATCCTGTTATTTGAATGGAATAAAACCTGCTGAGTGAACCATTCCACCTGCTTTGAATTTTGATTTGAATATTGTATTTAAGCCACCTGACAGAGGTATTTCCCGCTGCTTGCAAAATCTTTAGTGATGTGATTAGCTTCCTGGAAAAGCAATGTTCATCAATCCGAGAAGCATTCTGGAATTCTTTTGAACTGACATCCAAGACACGCTTCAAAGCAATCCTTCTCCATGTATCGCATGCATTTTTAATAGAACGTTAAAATGAAGAGGATTACAGCAAGAACCAGTCACCTACGATAAGATGCTTTATGAGGAGATTGTGTAGAGGGAAATGCAAAGTGTATATTAATTCATAACTTCATATTTTTTACAAACGTGCATACGGATTGAAAAAACATTTGGGATTAGCCTTATAAATTAACAAAGATTATCTAACGGAACAATCACTTGGAGTGAGCTGTGGAGTATGGAAACAAACAGGCTAAGTTTTATCATATGATGTGCTGCCCTCACCAACAAATCTGCATGTTTGGTGTGGACAGGATCCAGCCTGCCACCTATGTGCAGCTCCAGCAAACCTTAAACATATTCTTGTGGGTTGTAAGAAGAGCTTGACAAAGGGGAGATACACATGGCGCCACAATCAAGTACTAAAGTGCTTGGCTGCAGTAGTAGAGACCAAGAGAGTGGCAGCAAATGCCATTCCCCAAAACGCCAAGGCTAACTCGCTAAAAAGGCATCCCTTTATTCGGGAGGGGCAGAAACCGCGGGCCAAACCCTTAACCCCAGATTCAGGTCTGCTGAGTATAGCCACGGATTGGGAAATGCGAGTTCATTTAAACCACAGACTTACTTTCCCCTTGGAAATCGCAGCAACCAACCTGCGGCTGGACATGGTCCTATGGAGCAGCTCCAGTAGGACAGTCCTCATAGTTGAGTTGACTGTACCTTGGGAAGAGGCCATTAATGAAGCATTTGAAAGAAAGAATCTCCGGTATGCCAATTTGGCAGCGCAGGCTGAAGTTCGGGGATGGACAGCGAAAGTGTTCCCGGTGGAAGTGGGCTGCAGGGGCTTTGTTTCCAATTCCACTATGAGGCTGCTTAAGAAAGTGGGGATCAGAGGACAGGCCCAACGGATGGTAGTCAAAGAACTTGCCACTGTTGCTGAGAGAAGCAGCCACTGGCTGTGGTTGAAATGGAAGGACGCAATATGGGCTCCCAAGTGACCACGTAATAAAAGGGTGTTGTGTTGTTTTGTTATGCCATACGGGACCGGGGGCACTGAGCATGCATTAATGGAGCCAGTGGGGCTAGAACAGCCTTAGCCAATGGGGTGGCATGTATGGTTGTGATGAGGTTATGGTAATGTGTTGTAATGTTATGCCATACAGGACCGGGGGCGCTGAGCTTGCATTAACGGAGCCAGTGGGGCTATAACAGCCTTAGCCAACGGGTTGGCGCGTATGGTTGCATTGATTTTGGTAATGTGTTGTAATGGCATGCCATACGGGACCGGGGGCACTGAGCACGCATTAACACGTGGGTAGCTGTGGCCTAATGGTTAGAGAGTCGGACTCGTGACCAGCAGGTTGCCGGTTCGATTCTCAGGGCTGGCGGGTAATGACTGAGGTGCCTTTGAGCTGTAGTGATAGCTGCCCACTGCTTCTGGTGTATATGTGTTGCAGTGCGTGTGTTCAATACTCACTGGACGGGTTAAATACAGAGGTCACCATAGCTGACAAATAGGTCACTCTCAGAGGACAGGTCCAGTGGAGGATTATCAAGAACTGGCCAGTGGTGCAGAAAGAAGAAGCCAATGGCTGTGGTTTAGGCGGATGGACACAGCATGGGCTGCCAGATGACCTTGTAACAATGCGACACACACCCAGGTCTGATCAACCTGCGGTGGGCCTCCCTTGGCTGAGGGTGTTTTGTGATAAAGGGCCGAAACACCCAATGAGGCTGAGGTGCACAACTGACGATGTGTCGCATTGATGGGAAGCATACAAAGTGCATCATCAGCAGCACCTCACCAAAAGGCATCTTTCACACAGGATAATGGATGTGATGAAAGTGGGACACACAGCTCATGAGATGCCTCTCTGATAATGGCAAGGAAAGGTGCAATGTATTTCTATAATCATTTAACACAGAGGATGCCTACCCGACAAACCCAGTGAAACCTCAGACCTCCTTTCCTCTATTCATATTCTTGACTGCTCCCCCTCTCATGCATAAGGTGTGGGAAATGTCCTATTGGGCAATTCAACTGCTGAAATAGTGGGATTATAACACCTAGTCCTATTAAGCGAATCTCTATTGATTTTAGACTGAAATCAAAATTCCAAAGCCAGTTTTAGAGATTGTTTTACTATTCATCTCATTAAAAGATTAAAACCTATTTTATCAAAGATCTGACTACACAGTAAAAAAGTCTCATTGTGAATATAGAGATTCAAATGTCCTTTAAATATTCAACTGGAACCTTGTATATCTATTTTATTTAGGGCCAGTATATGAACATTACCTAAGAGTCCATAATTATTTGGTCTTCTAATATTTATTGGCCTTAGAACGTTCAGAAAAGATCTGACATGTAAATTAACCTCAACTTGTCAAAAAGTCATAAAATTATATTTTTGGTCAGTTTTGAGTTGGTGTACTTTTTTTACCAAGTTCATACATTTCAATCTCTCTGTGAATGTTTGAGAGACTGTGGCATGCCAAACAAAATATACACGTTTATTGTTAGACATTAGAATTATACCCAACATTCCCAAGCTCAGCAGGGTTAGCACTGAAAGTGTGTGAACAGAAATGTGCCCAGGGCTTCAGTATGTGTGTGACTCCAATGGTTGCCTGCTTGTGCACAGTACAATTTCAATTCAGTTGGTGAAAATAATGCAGCCTACTGTAACTATATAGCTGAACTGACTGCATGAAGTATTTTAGAAAACAAATGGAGAAAATAAAGAAAACGCAAAGAACATCCATTAGGATGAAAAGGCTGGAGGATGAGATGATTTGGAAGGAATTGTGTGCTTCATGGCATAAAGTAGAGCTTGTGCACCTGGAGCAGCACACAGTAATGATGCACACATGATTCTATACACATACACAAACAATCCACTCACAAACACACTCATATTTATGTACAAAATTCTCTAATAAGAACCTACTGTAAAGGATGCAGTATTTAAATCTAAGTCATAGTTCAGATTTTTTATTTAGATGATAAAGAACCTGTTATGTTTATAAATGTTATTTCTTGAGGTCAGAACTGGTTCTAGCCCTTTGGCTAACACAGCGATTTCCTTCTGTTTTATCAACCAAATCCACCTATTTTGTTTACTTGACCCGACAGAAGGGTCTTATTTTGCGATAACAGCAGGCTGCTTGTACATTATCCTGCTTATTACATGGCTACTTGCCATATGAGAAAAAAAATAGACATAAAATGTGAATTTGAAATATGCTTATTTTAACCGAGTGCAGACCTTCCGCGAGGAAAAGCTGTTTACTTTCGGTTTTAAGGTAAGAAACGACCTTCAAATGTCACAAACAGGCAATTTGGTTTAATCATTTGTAAATATAATGTCATATGTTATTATTAAAAGACATATTTAAAAAAACTCAAAATGATTTGGGTTACCGTGTGTTATTAGTTTTGAGAGGTTGTTATCTGGGAATAACGTACCTGCAAATGTCGCGACTGGCCAATCAGAATCAAGCATTCCAACGAGCCGTGTAATAATGGTGAGGCAAAACATTTATGAATTCACTGTGACTGTATTTTACTGCTGTCTCAGTTTAATAAAGCCTCAGCAGTGCAATAATTCAGTGTAATGTGTGCTTCATTTCATTTTTCTTTGAATTCATTGTTACTTGCTGCATATTGTTTGATGTAAATATTATTTAGTAAATAAAAACGTAAATATTTATAGACATTTATGATCCTAAATATGGAATGTAAAAATATGAGATCTTTTAATGCTACATTTGAGGATTTGAATATGGAAACATTATTCCATAATAATTATTTGCCTATATTCTCCATATCCCGAATTCCAGCATGTCATTTTTAACATGATGTGAATGTACTTTAAATGATAACTAAGGAGTATTGAACATCTGCTCTTTTGAAGTTGATGATCACCGGCCTTCCCAGCAAAGGTGTTTTGGGCAATATATAGATTAGGAGGGTTCCACCAGAATACTTTTTTACCAGAAAAGTCCTTTTTCTGTGTAAACAACATCCATCTCTGTCCATCCATATGGTGGTGTAATACCTGAGGCTGTGCCGGCCAGCCGGTCTAACCATTTGCCAAAAAAACACACTTTTATTTCATGTAAGCTTTTTGTTTCATTTTGTTTCAGTTGATTGGAGGAAATTGCTGCTTGTTTCTCCATAAGGTACCAGACGTGCAAGCCTTTATGAGTTTTCTCCGAGCAATCCTCAAAAAGCTGCAGAGAGGGCAAATGAAACACACACACAAACATGTCTTATAACGATGATTTATCTCCCACTGCATGTAACATAAGTGAAAATATTGCCTGTCAAATTGTTAACTGCAACATAAGGTTGTCGATAATTGGTGAAAAATCATGCTGTTTCATTTCTGCAAGAAACAAAAAGCCGTCCTCTCACAATGCCACCCCAGTGACATCACAATGCAAGTAAAATACTAATAAAATACCAGGTCATAGAAGACAGATGATATAACATATTTTCTTACTTTAAAATGTACAGTGTATCAATTTTTTATATTCCCATGTTTTGTTTTAGTTTTTAAATAAGCATATGTTTATTGTTCTTAGTCATAGCAACAGTTCAGAAATGTTTACAATGTTTTCAGAGCAAAAATATTTTAATAATCCTTAGACCAAATTTTCGGACTATTTTCATTTGATGTTTTAACTGATTTTATTTTATGTCTCTGACCTGGTACCCCTGTGTAATTTGTTCTCTGTAAAGTTGCTGCTGTTTTCACCAACGCTGTCCCGAAAGAACAAACCGAGAGAAGTTGTACGTGGTTTGGACTGATGGGTTTTGACTGATGACGCTTTTGTTAATGCTTAGTTTTAAAGAACATGAAGATGAAGTTTATGTTTGAAAAGCTTTTATAACTGCAACATACATTTAGTTAATATTAATATGACCATACTAATATTAATAACTATAATTCCAGCAGAATGAACAAGAACACATACATAAGATGCAATCTTCTCAAATACAGCTGCAGAAAGAATTAAAAACCAATTCAAATTTTAATGTAATCAGTATTGATGTATTGTGTCCAGCCAAGTCATCCAACAGCAATGTGAAAGACTGACAGCATGTCAAGACACATGAAAACTGTGATAAAAATCCAGGTTATTACATTTTTTAAAACTTCCTAAATACATGTACTGTACAAATATTACTGTTGTATTGCTTAAAAGTGAATATGAACTTGTTTGCTGTATTTGAGGTCTGATAAAACACAGAGCATATTTTCTGTTCTTTTGACCTGTTTCTCCAGCTTTCATTTTCTGTAAATAAATACAATAAATAAAAACAATATTTCTATTAGGGATAAATATTGTTGATCATGACCATTTAACCTAAACACATATACCTACATTTACGCATTTGGGAGACGCTTTTATCCAAAGCGACTTACATTGCATTGTATTATACATGTGCAATCCCCAAGCCCATGACCTTGGCATGGGTAATACCATAGTCAAGCAGTCCTCTTTCTGAAGGCTGGACTGCTTCATGACTGCTTCACTCATAATAAACAATTCAGAACTGTCCTGTCAAATGGACAGATTTATTTATGGAGGAATTTATTAAACAACACTCAATGCTCAAAGAGAGAGCTTGTCCTTTGTAGATCAGAAAGCATTTCACTTAACTAAACAGGTTAACAGTTTGGTTTTGTCATGCACTTAAGTTCATCAAAGATTTTAAGTCAGTCCATGATCATTTAAGGTTACAGAGATTCTGTGGAATAACTTCACACACAAGCTACAAAACAGGTGAAAATGATTTGGCATCTATTCTGTACAGAGAACAGACGAGTCATCATGATCTGGATCTAAAAGTTGTCTCATGTAAATGATGATGAATATGTTGGAAAAAATACTGCTAATGAACCAGTCTCCAATGAGTCTTTTGGGGTGTTTCCAAAGCCTTATTGATAATACAGTAAATAAATAGGTACTTGGTAATCCTCCTTAAATTGCTTTCATCAAAGCAATTTCCGTTCATTCATTTTTTTCTATTTGTATTCTATTTTTCTGTTGTCCATTTCTTTTTCTCGCCCCTCTTTTATCTCCCATCCCTCTCTTCTTTTTTATCTCTTTGTTTCAGTATATCTCTGGGTCTTTCTGTCTCACCATCTCTGTAATTGATGCACATGAACAGTGACTGTGAGAACATCTGGCTGCAGACTGGAGGCTTTAATTGGAATTGTCTGGTCTTGTTTAGTCTAGTGTCATCAAAAAGAAACCAAGAGTATCTCTCTTCACACAAACTCAGGGCTGTGGCTATAGGTGTGGGAACATGTCTAAGAGTTTGTGCTGTAAGAGATGTGGAGCAAAACAACAAAAATGTCACTTTTTTCTTGCAATCTGGCAGCAGAGTGTCAGACAGACTGGGAGGTATGCTTTTATGTGCATTTTAGAAATATTGTTTTAATCTCAGTCTTTTCATCCAGCATTTTTGTGTGATTCAATTTGCGGATTCAGTTGCGAAAGACAAAGCCATTAAAGGCATTAGTGATTGTTGTGTAAAATGTAACAGAAATGGTTCATGTGGGAGGAAGAAGCAAAGAGCAAATGACTGGCAGCAAGAGTGATAACAAGAGGAGAATGGATGAGTAATGTGATGAACGTGGAATGAAAATGAAAATATTTAGTGGGATGCAGGATGACAAAGTGAGAGAACTGAAGCAGACAAATGGATAGTGTATGTTTTTGTATATACGAGTATGTACAAGTCTATATTCAGACAACAATTTGCAGTGTCATTGATCTATACTGCCCTCTAACCATTCTCTGTTGTCTCGTTCTCTCACACATTGAAATGGACCACACCCAACACCCTGCAGCTCTCAAATGGATTTAGGCTGAAACTAAGCAGGTTTGAGCCCGGTCACTAACTGGGTGGGAGATGTCCTGCAGAAAATGAGGAAGCTGCTGGAGGAGGTTTTGGTGAGGCCAGCAGGGAGTGCTCTTCATGTGGTTTGTGTGTGCCCTCAGGCATGTGGTTTAAATCGAAGTATACAGAAAAGTAAAAAACATTTGATTATAACAAGTCTTGTTAACGTCACTGCACTGGTCTTGTTTGGGTAAAATTGCATAAAGGGTCATAAGAGGGAGAGCTATAAAAAATTAAAGTGCACTGCAAAGTTTGTTTTCCTGAAAGTGTAATATATTACATTTGCGGAAAGACATTGCTTTGTATTCAGTGTGCATGTGCTAGCAGGGTGGATGAATGCATACACCATTTTAATAAAAAAACTTTTCATTTTCAGAGGTGCTAGCTATTTCCATTTGTGGGTAGGATTTGTGTTGCGCAAAAGTGCCAAAGTGGGCGCGAATGTTTTTTCCTTGATTGACTAAACATAGTTGGCTCTGTTTGCCGATAAGGACACAGCATGTTAGCATCCCAGGCAGTAGGTTACACAAAACTCCAGATGTACAGAAACAGATGAAACAGCAAACGAGGTCCTTTCATACATGGTGTTTTGCAAAACTGGCTGTCTTCTCTGGATGACTAAGTAACCTTCTGATATAATCCCCTGTGAAACTTAAAGGAAGAATAGATGATTTGGAAAGAAGCTAACTTTAATATGCGTTCTTCAACGGTCTTGTGTCCTCGTGTTCTCGCTCTACGTCATCAAAAACCATTAAAGTCCGGTTCCAATACTCAAGAACACAAGAACAAAGAATGCATGAAAGTACCTGGATGTGTTCTCGATATCAAGGATGCATTGTATGCAGCCTTGCGCGCCTACGGAATCCACTTGAAGTCCCAGAAGTCACTGCGGCACGGCCATCCAAGTTCGTTCTTCCGAGGCTGCCTCGCAAGACCGGTCTCCACAAGAACACAAGTCCGTTCTTTGCGTTCTTGGAATTGAGAAACGGCCATGATCCCTCTCCATGCGAATTGCCGTCCAAAGCCACGCCTCCTCCAAAACACATCATGAACGCGCACAAACCAGAAGCTCTTGGATCAAGTCCAATTAAATCATGTCTCATTCACCAGTGAGAACATGTTACAGTACAAAATAAATAACGTTACTACAATAGTGAAAACCGGTAACCTAAACAACAGCTTTAAAACGGGATTAGATGCAGCATAGTTCCCGTTAGGGTAACGATGTAATACATAAAGATCCACAAACTACATAAGCAACATAATCAAAACCCATCAAAATCGAATCATAACATGTACCTACCTGTCGAGAAGTTACCATGGCATCATCTTTGAAACCCTTGACTCCCGTAGTTGTTACCAGCGTGGAAAAGCACCACCGCTTATAATCATACCCGTCAACACTCCCGTTTTGGCCAGGATTTTCCCATTTTTCACACCCATCTATTGAAACCTCAATTCAAAAAACGTGACACAAATTGTAAACTGTTAACATTTATACACCACATATTTGATTGAATGTGCAGTTGTTGCCATTTATTCAAATAACAGACGTTGGGCGACGCAAAGAATTGTGGGTTATCTCTAGCAACGAAGGATACACTTCATGTGTCCTCCGAATTCTCGTGAAAGTAGGTCGCATTAGAAGGGTGCATACAGGGTGTCCTACCTGCTTTTATGAAACGAGACAGCCTCGATGACGTAGCAGGCTTCAAATGAGACCTCCGGAGGATGCAGCCTTCCGAAACGAGACACAGCTAATAGGCTCTGTGCATAAGCGTAGTGGCGAACTTTCGATGTTGTCAGAGGTCTGGATTTCAGTTTCCGGTTTAATTTTAAAACGACTAAACATAGGCTACCTAAACAAAGACAGCTAGTATTTATTACAAGTCAAATTTGACAGATATGTGGCTTTCCCCAGTTGTTGTTTAGGTATGTTAAGTTGTTTTAGAAATTAAACCGGAAACTGATCCTGACCTTTGACAACACCGGAAGTTCGTCACTACGCTTGTGCACAGAGGCCATTGGGACACAGCTATAGAAAGACTTATTCCTCGTCTTGAGTTTAACTGGCGGTTATAGGCTTATATGTGCATTACCGCCACCTTCTGAACTGGAGTGTGGACCCAAAATTATATATTTAAAAAAAGGGGGGAGAGATATTATTTACACTCTTTCCATCAATCCTGTTTCTCCTAAGAATTTAATTAATTGCTCATTTACTTCCTTTAACTCCCCACTTACAATATTTTTTAATATAAATTGTAATTCCAATTGTACAACTGCTTCTTTTAATTCCCTCCTTTCTTTTACATATCCTTTACGTAAGGTATAATGTACAGGCAGCCGGATGTTATCGCAGAAATAAGCTCCAAACGCGTGATGCAGGTACTGTGATCTTGTATCACACTGAAGGGGCTTATTTCGGGATAACAGCCGTCTGCTTGTACATTATCCCTCTTATTACTGGCTACTTGCCACAAGAGAAAAAAACTGGACATGAAATGTGAATCTTAATTATTTTATTAGCTCATTTTTACTGAATGCCGACCTTCTGCTAGGAAAAGCCGTTACCGTTTTTAAGGTAAGAAACGACATTCAAACGTCACAAACAGGCAATTTGGTTTAATCGTTTGTAAATATTATGTCACATATGTTGTTAAAAGACATATTTATATTTAAATTGTCAAAAAAAAAACTGTCAAAATGATTTGCTGCATCCAGGTAACCGTGTGTTATTAGTTTTGAGCGTTGTTATCTAGGAATAACGAACCTGCAAATGTCGCGACTGGCCAATCACAATTAAGCATTCCAACGAGCCGTGTAATAAATTCTATTAACACATTTTCTACAGATTCTTGTTGACTACACTTTTGACATAGTCCATTTGGGTGTTTATTTTTAAAATAAAGTGTCTTATTGAGTCCTGTGTGTCCTATTCTCAGACGCGAGAGAACTACTCACTCCCTTCGATTTTTCCCCATATAATTTTCAATTCCTATAGGCCTATCTCTTAATATTATACAAATGTCTTCCTGTACTATTTGTATCCCAATATTTCTGCCATATCTTTTGAGAATAGTCGTTTATAATTGTTTTTGCCTCACCTTTACTTAGAAAGACTTGAAAAATGTGTCATGATCTTTAATCTAAAAATTTTCTGCCATCTATTGGATCTGATTGCACAACAGCGCCGTTGTCTACCGCGGACTGCGTTTCCCATCAGGCCTAGCGCTGCGCTGCCGTAAATGACACGCCCAGTCGCAGCGCTGGACGGTGACGTTTGCAAATCTGATGATTGTGCTTTGTTGCTATTAGGTGGGAGCGTCACACTCTTAAACAGCAAAATATTACGTCAATTTAGATGAATTGTCGATGTTGGGATGTTAAAAGGAGAAGCAGGGAGTTGTGTTTCGGATTTACGCGTACTGGCTTTAAACATGCTTTCTGAAGGCCTGTTTTGAGAAGAAATCCCCGGACTGAACTGCGACTCCAGGCCAGTGTGAGAGGACATGCCACGGGAGAGAAAGCTGCTTACACTTCTGTTTTCTTCGCCTGTTTTACCTGTACGTCAAACGGCAAGTGCCTGAAATAAACCCAAAGACTTTTATAAAGTATGGGACTGTCAAGCTAACATGGAAAATGTGTTTATAAAGACCGAGCGGGTGAGGTTTGTGGAGTATTAGCAGGCGGTAGTTGCTGCTGATAAGCAGGCTGTGGAATAGTTCAGGTGACCCTGAAAGTTATTATTTATTTCTTAGATGCTAGGAAACACAACAACTTGCCCGTACTAATGTCTTGTCAGTAACATCAGAAAGACAGCGACGTATTAAACGCAAAACGACAAGTTATCTAAAGCAACAGTATTTAAAGTTATTACATACTCATTACAGTATTGAGTATGTAAGACCTAATTGAATGTGTATTGTGTTTGATAAATCTTAGGCAGTTTACTATACAAAAGTATTACTTGGAGCTTCAAGTCTAGTTACATCCTCAAAAGTGTTGAAATCACCTGTAAGGTTGTGCAACTCGGTCTCTATAATCTTGAACAGAGATACCACACTGTTTTGCTGAATTGGCTCATCATGTCATAGAGACTATTGAACAGCTCATTCAACTGTTGCTTATTGATGTCTGGGTTTGACCTCACCGTTGTGTCCCAGCGGCCCTGACACCGATTTCTAAGGCTTGCCACTACCAGAGCATTTACAACTGAGGAGTACCCAAATCCATCACAATGAACCGATACCTGCCCGTGGCACGGCAGCACTTTCTGAGAGCTCTGGCCAGCACCAGCGTGGTGGTGAAGTCCATCTGTGCCACAGTGATTCTGCTGTACCTGCTCTCCTGGGCTGTTAACACCTCGTACCTGCTCGGTGTCACACCTGGCTACCTTTTCCCACCAAATTTCTGGATTTGGACACTGCTGACCTATGCAGTGGTGGAGCAGAACATTCTTGGCATGGCGGTGAACGTTGCTACCGTGATGGTTGCCGGGCGTCTGTTGGAGCCGCTGTGGGGAGCCCTGGAGCTGCTTATCTTCTTCGCCGTGGTAAACGTAGCAGCCGGTCTCCTTTCCGGACTCTCTTACCTTCTCACCTATGCTGCAACCTTTGACCTGGACTACCTGTTTGCTGTGCGGGTCTATGGTGCACCTTCTTTTCTCGGAGGTGTTCTCGTAGCGCTGAAGCAGACTACAGGTGATACAACAGTGCTCAGAGTTCCACAGGTACGCTTAAAAGCTGCACCAGCGCTAGCTCTGCTGGCAATAGCCGTCCTGAGACTAGCGGGACTGCTGGACACTTCAGCACCTCTTGCGGCGTGCGGGTACGGCGCTCTGTCTGGGTGGGTTTACCTGCGCTTCTACCAGAGGCATCCAAGGGGGCGTGGAGACATGTCAGATCACTTCGCCTTCGCCTCTTTCTTCCCTGAAGCCCTGCAACCAGCCGTAGGGTTTGTAGCTGGGCTCGTGCATGCTATTTTGGTGAAGATGAAAGTTTGCCGTAAGATGGTGAAGCGTTATGATGTTGGGGCTCCATCCTCCATTACCATTAGCCTGCCAGGCACAGACCCACAAGACGCAGAGAGGAGAAGGTATAAAATAAAAATGATACTTAACAGAGCTATTTAATTTAAATGTCTTGTTCTTTGTTTTGATGTGTTCTTGTTTATCCACACTTTGAATGGCACACAGCAGCATCAACACATTGACTTTTATTTGCCCACAGGCAGTTGGCATTGAAAGCGCTCAATGAGCGTCTGAAGCGTGTGGAAGACCAGTCGGCTTGGCCAAGCATGGAGGACGAAGAGGACGATGAAGATGATGAGGTGCGGACAGACACTCCGCTCCTTTCAACCCGCGACACTTCACCACCAGCACCCAGCAACGCTCAAAATACCACGGGACAACAGGAGTCCAGCATTATAAGTTTTGAAGATGCCCCGACTCGTTCATAACAAATACACATGCAATTCACCTTTTGTCCAACAGAGTAAAGTTTACTTTTACAATCACAAATGCTACTGGAGACACACTTCCTGGTAATGTTTTACATACACAAACATAAGTAGCCACTAAGAGAACACAGTAAAAAGAACTTCAGCCCAAAAATGCAAACTAAACATTTTACAAAGACATCCACAGCTGTACAAAAACCTCGGACTAGCCTGATAATACCTGCAGGATACTTTTGCTTTGTAAACAAAATCTTTCCCCATGGCCTCTTGTGTAAAGGTTCTGGGATATGTGTTTTCTGAATAAATGATTGATGAGATTAAAAACTGTTTATACATTTATGTAAGACTCAACTAAATGTTTTTGGGTAACTGTTGCCTGCTTTTTTTTATTTCTTGGTTTGGTATTTTTTTGCCTTTCATCAGGAGGAAAGCAAAAGTCTTGATGTTCGAAGATGGGATTAACAAAATCAAAAGGTGAAGAATGTTTATGCAAATTTGGGGACCTTTCAAAGAAAACTTGATCAAAGGTTGTGCTCTGATCAGAATATGGCACAGCGATTCCTCTTTTCAAGAAAGATACATTTGTGTGTGGATGAATAGAGAGGAGAGTTTAACAGTCCTTTCAAAGATATTTTTATTCAGAATAGTTTGAAATGATAATAGCAATACAGAATCTAATTCTGTCCCCTATTGTACTCGTTCTTTCCTCATCTGTACTTAAATAACTTGTCTGTAAAAGTGTTGGCTTTAATAAGAGTAATTCACTCTAATTTATGAGCTTGCATAATGGACCTGTTTTTATAAAACGCGTATTGTCTATACAGTGGGGCTTTAGTTGCATTGAATGCAGGTTCTGATATAATGCCAGCCTTTTCTTCTGGACAAACTAGATTTGTTTTTGTGTAGGGTTGGTGAATTTTCACTATTGTTTTACTGTTAATTTGTGTTTTTAGCAAGTGTTAATCTATTTCCTATGGTTCGTACTGTAGGTGTCAGCTTTGATGTTTTTCTCTCCTTTTCTGTTTCCGGTTTCAGCCTAATTTTATGATCTCTTTTCATATGTAATAAAAACCGAATGAAGAGAACACCTGTCACAGAGGACCTTATTGATTCTAATCAAATGTTTTGTCTATGTTTTATTCATGTTAATGTAATTAATTTGAATTATTAATAGTGGTCATTTAAAAAAAAGCACATGCATTACCAGTGGAGGATATATTTGTACAGCCTTAAGTGAATTAAGCAGTAACATTAATGCAGATCTGGGCCAGGTACTCGTTTTCTTATGCAACATAGATAATATGCAAGATTATTGATATGGCATAAGTAAAAGTGAAATCTTGTTAAAGTAATATTTAAAAGTATATGTTTTTGTTATTGCATGTTATAATATGTACCTCCTAAATGCAATGTAAGGCCTGCTTAAACACGTTGCATCAACTGGAAGTGGAGCAAACCACCATATAATCCTAATATTCGGCTTCCTGACTACATTTAAAACAACCTTAAAAGTAAAGAACTAGTGTGTCCGTATATAATGGGAGTCGAAATGTGGAATTATCTAAATAATGTTTCAGTGGACCTCGTTTAATTAACAGGTGGATTTCTTGGCAAGAGTAATGCAAGTGTAATGTGACTTTGTCGCCAATAGATGGCGCAACAAACACGCAACGCGGTCGTGGTCCACTCAAACTGGCTCAAGTTTGATTCCTAAAACAATACTTATTGTACGTTTAGTGCTGATTATCTTTTATAAAATGTTTTTGATTGTTTAGAGTTTCTTTGTCCAAAAAATTTTACCCATTTATAGGATTTTTTTGTGATTCCAGCTGTATTTTTAGGCTAAAAAGTTAACTTTTCCTCAAATAATCAGGGTACTTTTGCTTCATTACTGGCGCCATATATACAGTGCTCGAATTGAATCAAGGTTTGTGGGGGGGTCCCCACCATAACACTTTTTTTGGTGGGGATGGGGGTTAGTCTTACAATATACAATTTATACAAAATACACAATATATTTGATCATAATATGCATAACTATATTATAACTATTTATTAAAAACAAGCTTACATAAAAGAACAGGCTTCTTTTACTGTATTTTGGATCAAATCAATGCAGGCTTGGTGAACAGAAAGGACTTTTGAACAGTAGTGTACGTCCAACAGAATAATTCTAGCATTATTTACCAATGTAGTATTTACTATTTTCCCTAAAAACAACTTGATGATTGACACTTTATGATAATAATGTTTGTTCCAAAAGACTTGTTTAAATGCAAGAAACTAGTTTATTAGATATTCAAAATATAAATTGTGACAAGACCGGCTGTCAGTCTGTGTGTTGGTGTTGTACGGATTTTTCAACGATTTCAGTGCAGTTTACATAGTTACGTCCAGTAGGTGGCGGCAAGGGACCGTTATGAGTGAGTCTGTCAGTCAGCAGACTATTCAACCATTTCAGTCCAAAAGTCTGCTATATTCAGGAACTAACTATGGCTATCAATATGTCAATCATAACTATTTCAAGAGTGAATCCAGCATTTATATGCCGATGTAATTCCCGAAACTTTGCAGCGTGTATGTAGCCGTTGGACATGAAAAACAAGGTTATACAATTTCATTCACTTTAAAATCATGGGAAAAATCAAAACAATTCGTCTTTACTATATGACTATATACTGCTATTTCATACTTACAATGCACGGCTGTGTTATTTGTTTTACTATATCACATCATGTTTTACTGCTGTAACGGGTTTACCGGATAAATAAAAGAACATCTTTTATCTTTTATTGTCTAAAACTACTACAGAAAAAGCCATTTCCACAGTGAAAAACATTCGTTTTTATATAACACGTAAATTAAACTATTAAATTAAACTTTTGTTTGATGATTCAAATAAATCTCAGAAACAATCTCTAGGTTGCATGTCTGTTTTATTCTCGACTACTGCAACGTGTTTATTTATTCTGTTGCTTGTCTTGTCTACAACATATCACTGAACAGGGTGCCAATCTAGTGGATTCTCACGAATAACAGACACAAATAATGGATTTCACATTTCCTTATGACAACCATTAATTTTAAAGTAGCTATAATCGAGACACGAAGCAACTAGAGACTTGGTAAAGTTGTACTCTATACGTATATCGTAAACCATTGAAACATGTTAAGAAATTTAAACGTGATTGTGCTTTTAATGCCGAAAAAGCGCAGCTCTCCCATTGGGTTCAGTGGGCTTTTAGTGCACTGTTGCCCTCACCAATATAGCGGCGCCATTGACGTATCGCAACAGCGGAGCAAAGCCGCCAATGCAGCGTCTAGTTATAGTTACATCATGTCTATGATGTCAACGATGTCCTGCGCTCAGCGGTGTTTAGACGTGGGGCGGGGCGTTTAAAATTTAAAGAGACATGACAACTAGCTCATAAACAAACTTAATATCAATTATTGTAAATAATTAATTCACGAAATTTACCATATCCATTGCATGAATTTAATCACATTTGTCATTATCATTTTTACTCAAATAAAAGTATCTGAGGGACCCCCCTAAGTCTATTTTTTACTTCTTATTGGGGTCCCTAATGCGTTATGGGGGTCCCGGATGCCCCCAGCCCCCCTTCAATTCGAGCACTGCATATATATCTGTATATGTTTAACTTCATGACACAAACTGCCTTGTTAGAGCGGTCATTCATCCACCGCCAAATAAACTCTTTAACGTGATCGCGCAGGCGTGGCTCAAGCTCGTTCCCGCCATCCCTTCCCCCTACTGAATGCCCGCGCACCGCGCGCCGCGCGCACTCGGCAACGGTTTATTCTTTAGGACAGAAGAGGCGACGGAGCTCCACCGTTGGAATACAAAAAACAACGGTTAGCCACTTAAACAACAAGTAAGACTACTTTATCTTTACATATATTCGCGTGTTGATGCTTTACAAACGTTGTGTTCTGATTTTACAGCGAAGGTGTTGTTTTTAAACTACTTTTTGTCACGGTGGTGTAGTGAGCAGCTCACCGAATGACCGTTCGCCGCTTCCGCAAGATCCCTCCAGATTATTTAACCCGTTAAAACATTTTCCCAGACCTTCAGAGTTGGGGAAATGCACTAAAATCTGTGTAGAAAGCAGGAAACTTTACGAGAAAGTGTTTAGGCGTGACTTCCATCAGTAGTCGTATATGTGACAGAAGCGATTTGTCTTTGTGTTGATTTATCAGAGAGCTAACGTTAAAACTCGACCCAGACACGCGCATAATTTCTCAGATTTAGACATAACTGTGAGATTAGACATGTATTTAACGCTATCTGTCATATAATTCTTGTGTGTCTTTAATTTTTCTTTAGTGTAACATAATTAATAGATTTAAAAATACAAAAGTATGTAAGATGTGTGGGCTGATTTCAATGGGACACATAATGTGAATTGTGCATGTTTTATTAATCCTGTCATTGTCATTAACGACAATTTATATTTAAATTGATGGTTTTACGTTTGAGCATTTCTAGTGTTGGTTATTATTGGCTGTTTTATTTTATAGTACTTTGTCTTTATTCAGATTGCTTCACATGAAGTGCATTAGTTTAGTTTGCTGTGTTAAAGCGATATTATTATTACATAATTTAAATAAGACATTTAAATTACCTCTATAGACATTTTAATCAGGATACAATGGTACAGGCTGGTCAGGCACAATAACAGTGAGATTTTAATAGATGAATGTTCATATGAATCTCAATGGCCATTAGTTTCTATTAAATACAGGCCTATAATCTCATATAATGTTGTAAAACTGTCATTAAAACAACAGGTGTCAGGATTATCTGTCATTTTGAATATATAATTTTAAAGGGGTAGATCACTTTATTTTTCCACCTTCATGTTGTTTAAAACCCATATGACACTTTCTTCTGTGGTACATGAAAGAAGATATTTTGAGAAAATACAATGGATGGAAGTCAATGGGGTCCAATGTTGTTTGGCTAACATTCTTCATAATATCTTCTTTTGTATTCTGCAGAAAAAAGAAAATCACAGGTTTTACTTTTAATTTTGAAAAGAAATTGGGCAAGTAGACGAGGACAGAATTGCCTTTGTGGTTGAGCTATCCCTTTAAGTTCTGCTCAGGACAGTGTTTTTGCAATCCTACATATTACTCAGAAATGTCATGTGGCCCCAGATGACCCCGTAGTACTGAAATCCGTTGGAGCTTACGTAAGTAAAGGCTGATGTGTAGGAACATCACCTTATGGAGGTTCTTTGATCCAGGCCCTCATTCAAAGATCAACACAGCATCTCATTAGCCGACCATGTCTTTTAATATAGTTATGTGTTGAAGTTATGATAGGAATCTCACACATTTGGATCAATAGCTGATCTTTTTACGGTGAGGCATTGCTTCTTTTTTTGGACTTTGATTTTCAGATTTGCTTCTATGTGTGTGAGTGTCAGTGTTTAATCTACTGTCCATCTGAACGGCTCTCATCGCCGCGGGCCTGTTCATCAATAATGTGCAGTCTGTTCTGTAGCTGCCAGCTTTATCTTACCTCTGGGGTGCAGCTTCCACTTCAAAAGACATCTGGCCCAGCTAACAGACACTTCTAGATCAGCCTCTATTTAAACGGCTCTTCTGGATTGGAAAATATAGTGTCGTATTATGTTTTTGTTATTGGACGGGATGGTTCATTTACGGCCATATTGAACCCACTATGGTAAAGGTTTCGGATGTCTCTGTTGGCTTTGATGAGTCAACTAAAGAATCTGAAGTCTCTAAACCAGTGGAATTTTGCTTCGTGGGCCTGAAAGGTGTTGTTTAGAGGATGTTGTAATGGTGGAGGACTGTCATACAGGGGCCTGATGCCTGAAATGTGGTTGTAGAACATAGGCACTGACTGTTCATTAGGGCTGTCACGATTATGAAATTTGATTGACGATTAATTGTCTAATAAATCATTGCGATTATGGCGATTAATTGTCTGTTTTAGGGCTTTGGCGATTATGGCGATTAATTGTCTGTTTTTGAGCTTTGACATTTAATTCTCATTCATTTTTGATTCTGCGATTGAAACGACCATATTGTTCTGAATACAAGACTATGTTTTTTTCTTGGAAATACATCGGAAAAAATTGGGTCATCATATATTTAAGGTTTAGGCTTTTATCTGTCAATAATACAACCACCAAATACTTGTAAATGAAGTAAATTGATCAGGTGTGAATTGAAGCCACCATTAAATACTATCAGTCCTAGAAAAGCTTCTAGTCTGTTTTTTTCTCACTTGCAAGACTACAGTAAAATTTTACTTGTGTGTTAATGAAATTTTGGTAGACTGGTTTTCACACTGAGATTTGCTTAAATAATATTAAATTGTACTGCAGGTAATTTGTATATGTTTTAGTTTTTTTTTAAGTGATTGTGTTGTGGTGGTACATTTTACAAGTATTACCATGCTTTAGTAACAATATATACACTAAAATATGCAGATGCACTACAGCTCCCCCTAGTGTCTTCTATAGAGATGTGCGATAATTGCGATGATCCGAAATCATCGCGATGAGGTCAAACAATCGTTATGAGACGATTATTTAATAATCGTGACAGCCCTACTGTTCATATTAAACATTGTACCTTGCAGAAAATGACATTGACAAATGGAATATGTTCCATCACAGTGTGTTGTAACCATAGCGACTAACCCAGTTGCCGATGGTTAGATGAGTGGGAGTGTAACGCCGAAAAGTGTTTAACTACACGTGTTTGTTACTTTCTAGGCATGGCAGCAATTCGCAAGAAGCTGGTGATTGTAGGAGATGGAGCATGCGGTAAAACCTGTTTGCTTATCGTGTTCAGTAAAGACCAGTTCCCAGAAGTCTACGTTCCTACTGTGTTTGAGAACTATGTTGCAGACATTGAGGTTGACAGCAAACAGGTAATCAAACCACAAGTGCTCCAACACAGTTGGCTATTAAACAATACGTGGGGCAAACAAATATCATTGTTTCTTCTTTCAGCATGAAATTTTTTCTCGTTATTTCTCTTGCATTCACATCATTACCAAGTTGATTTTAGATTGATTTAAAAAAAGGAAAAGAGAAACGATGTGAGTGTTTGGGTCATTTAAGGTTGGCGTATTAGCAGAAGCACTGTATGCATATATGAACCACAAAACCCAATTCGATTGGGTTTCAATTAATCATGTTTTTGCATGTCGAGAGGTCTTTGATATGTTGTTAATATGAGTATATTGACTTGATTTACTTACTTTTAGCTTTACCGTCCTCATGGCGTCTTGTCTGTCCTTAATCTTCCTTTAAACCATGTCACATTTAATGCAAGGCCATTTTAATGGAGGGGTCTTGAATTGTGTTTGGTTTTTGGGTCATTGTGAGCTCACTGTGTGTGTTTATGTGAAAGGTGGAACTTGCTCTGTGGGATACTGCTGGACAGGAGGACTATGATAGGCTCCGGCCTCTATCGTACCCAGATACTGACGTAATCCTTATGTGCTTCTCTATTGACAGTCCCGACAGTTTAGGTAAGAATGTTTTTTTTGTTACATTTTCAAGTAGGCTTATAATTGCTTGGTTAAATTTAGCCTGAAATTGATATTAAGTCAATGTTTATGACTGATAAAACTTTCGGACCTGTAATCCCTTTATAGAGAATATTCCAGAGAAGTGGACACCTGAGGTGAAACACTTTTGTCCCAATGTTCCCATCATCCTTGTGGGCAACAAGAAGGACCTGCGGAACGATGATCACACACGCAGGGAGCTGACCAAAATGAAGCAGGTAGAGTTGTGGAGAAAACTATTCTTGTTAACATAGATTCACACCCATTTATTAAACGTAATAAGGTAACGGATGTTTACAATTTTCTTTTTGTTTAAACAAATAATAAGAGCTACAATATTTTGTCACTGATTTACTGTTAACAAACAGAATCATAGTATGAATATATTTGGTGTTTTATTTTGACCGCATGCTTGCATTTATACCCAATGAAGATTTTCATCCATTTTGTTAATCACACCCTGCACTTTGTGACCCAACATACTGACAGAGATGAACACTAGATTGTCTAGTATACTCAACTTTTTTTTACCTTTTTGATTGTCCAATAGGAGCCTGTTAAAGCAGAGGAAGGGAGAGACATGGCCAATCGGATCGGAGCATTCGGCTATATGGAGTGCTCAGCCAAAACAAAAGATGGAGTTCGGGAAGTATTCGAAATGGCCACTAGAGCGGCCCTACAGGCACGCAGGGGAAAGAAGAACAACAAATGCCTTCTGCTCTGAATGCTTTGAAATAGACTTGATTCCTGTACTGGGGCTCCAAAAGAGTGTGTGAGGGGCACACCTCTGTTTACTCAGTCATACATCCCCCTCACATTCGCCAAAAGCTTTGGGAAAGAGATCCCAGCGACAAAAAAGCTTTGTTTTTGTCTTTTTCCTTTTGTTCATATATTTTTAGTCATGGAGATGTTTATCAGTATTTAAAAGAACTTGGGACTTTTTTGATGCTTTACCTGAAATTGTGGTATCCTTCAAGCTTGCCCACCTGCCAAATGCTGTCACTCTACCCAGTGGGCTGATTGGAAAGGTGCGATCCTGTAAACTACCAATCAATATCTCAGCCCATCCCGCATATGCTGGGATTTTTCTGCATCTTGAAACAGGGCTGACTTGTTGTTTCTGTATGTAAATCATTTTAAGGTTTTCTTTAGATTGGGAAAAGATTGGGATTTCAGAGCAAAAGTACAAAATGGCTGTTTTAGTGCTAAAAGGGCATGGGGTGGGGGGTAATATGTATACATACCTGTACATATGAACGTGTGTATTGCTACACACAATCAGGACTGGAAAATGTATTTGTAAACTAGACTTGGTAAACTTGTGTAATAAAATATGTTCTATACAGAGCAGTTCTTTGTGTTTGTGTGTGTGGTCATCTAATGCAGAGAATGACCGGATCATACAGCTCATATCAAGATCTTTGGAAAACAGCAGAATGTTATTGATGCTAAAGAAAAAAAACACGATTAATCTTAAATGAACAGTTCTGTCATCATTTATTCACCCTGTTCCAAATCTGTATAAATTTCTTTGTTGAGAGAATGATATGTGGAATAACGCTTGTAACCAAACAGTTCTTGGCCATCACTGACTACCATAGGAGGAAAAATAACAATGTTAGTAAAAAGTGCCCCAGAACTGTTTGCTTTCCTACATTTTTCAAAATATCTTCTTTTGTGTTCAACAGAACAAAGATTTATAAAGCATTTTTCCTACTATGGTAGTCAATGGTGGCCAAGAACTGTTTGGTTACAAGCATTTTTCCAAATATCTTTCTGTTCATCAGAAATGTAAACGGATCTACAACAACTTGGGTGAACTGTTACTTTAAGCCCATTTCTGTTAACATTGAAGGCTTTGACCATAACTGCATACTACAGTATGAATATGTAGTCGAAAGTGGGTGTACGTGGAACACACCTACGAAGTTCTACAATTGCAAAAAAATAGCAGAACGATATGCAGTAAACAATATGCTAGCATTTCATTCTAAAGAACTTGTATAGAAACCCAGGATTTATTTCTGCTACTTTCAAAAAAAACCATTGATTTTAAAATGAAGTCTGTTTCTGGTGTGGGCGTTGCACCATTTTCACATTTGCAGCTAACTTTTACATAAAATTAACTGGTAGCATAAAATCCCATGTCATGTACCTGGAAATGAGCCTTAGAAAAAAGACACTGGAGGACTGAAGAACTTATGAAGTGATGGGACAATTGCTACTACGCAGTAATGGAATAGACAAAACTGGAAATGTGTAATAGGGCTGGAAAGCTTGAGCAGGTCTATCTAGTTAGTGAACAGTATGTGCTGTTTTTAGACCACTTCTCCACTCTTACAGAACAATGACTAAGACACCGCGTAAAAAACTAAAGTTGTGCTTATTCATGATCATTTTTGAACTGCCTGTGGGTACTGGGATTCAAAACTGGATTTATGATTAATTTCCTCAACCGTCTTCACCAAACGGCTAATGACACTACAGCGCATAATTCTCGGATATTATGCAATGCACCCATTCTGGGTGAAACACAGCCTACTTTTATTTGACTGATGAAAAAACATGACTTGCTGAGGAAGGAAGGAAATGGTCATGCAGCCACCACCCCCGGCGGGCTACACCCAAACCCGGGCTGGCTGAAAAGCTCAACGCCATGCCATTTTTCTGTCTTTCTTGTGAAAGACTGCGCCGTGACGCGGGACCGAGAGAAATCGGCCGCCGCCCTTTCTTTCTTCTCCCTTCTCGGTCTATTGCGCTCTCAGGGAACGATCCCCGCTACTACTGCGTCGAGTGCGTCGACTCTCGGTGAAGCGCCGAGGTTTATATATACGCCTATTTTTAGCCCCAGCGCGTGAAGCTATTTTTAACCAATATGAGCTCATCGCTTCCCCGCTCGCCCAATCAGAACGTAGTGATGCACGTGTGTGGGCGGGAAGCACAGAGAGAGAGAGAGAGAGAGAGAGAGAGAGAGAGAGAGAGAGAGATAGAGAGAGAGAGAGATGAATAAACGGACAGCTGATGGAAACCGGGCAGGCGGTGCGGGAGCGCGGAATGCTCAAAACCTTTTCAGTGTCGTGGGTTTTCCGTGCTATAAAAGTAATTTAAAGTAATGAGCCTCAGGAAGGTAAGACACTTGAGGACTAAAACTATAAAATACATAAACAAAATAGAGAAAACAAAATCTACTATAACCCAACATCAAATGGGAAATAGACTCTGGTGAGCGTTTTAAACAAGTTTCAGTCAGTTTATAAAATACACAGGGGATAGGGTCAACATCACAACCAGTAACGGTTATTGTTTTTCCGTTTTCTTAGGAGAAATGCAACTTCTGATCTGTCATTTTATATATAGAGCGGTAAGGCATGTTTTGGGATTCCTTGACTTTACTACTTTACATATATGAGAAGCGGAACAATTATTCATCACGTGAGAAGCAAAATTTTCCTAGTGTTCAACAAAATATCACCTTAAAGGTTTAGTGTTCAGTTTTTAGCCCGCGATGCCTCTCTATTTTTGAAACGGTAGTATCGTAGTTAATGTTGCATATGCACATTAATATTTATTTGAACACTTACATCTGCCTTTTTGCGGTGTTTATCTCCAAAATGAATGTGTGTTTTGAATGTCTCGGACAAGTTAAAGATTCAAATTGGCGATTTGAACGAGTTGGTTAAATGATTCACTAACTCAGTGGAAAATTGACGCCACCTACTGGCCGTTTTAGTTCTGCATTAAAGTAAGCCTAATATTTCCCTTTATAAAGACTGCTGTATCAATTCAATTTGTACAACATTTGAAGTAGTTCCTACGTGAAAAATGATTTAGTGTACTTTAGTATTTACTACAGTAAACTACTACAACGCATAGATACTAGTGTTTTTGAGTCTTATCATAGTAAATATTTCAGTATACTACAGTATTTATTTATAGTATTCACAAATGACTAAATGTAAATGTATTTGCTACAATTTATCCAATTACTACAGTTAATACAACAACATATTCTAGTCTATAGTACAGTTTACTATAGTAAATACAAAATGTTACATCTAAATCTGTGTTTTTTGTATAGTTTTGAATTATATGGCACAGCATTGTGATACTACTTGGTATCGAGATACTTCAGCTGGTTTAGTATCGTAAGACATGTTTATGGTACCGTGACAACCCTACCCCAAAGTGCCATGCTTATCTTACAGTTCCATACAGTCCGTACCATGGTATCACCATAGTGCTTTTAATATATCCCACATGTCACCCACTGTTTCATCTGTGTTTCACTTTGGTAAATATACTTTATACTAAATAAGAAATGTTTTTCATAATTTCTGCAAAATTTTGGTTTTCAAATCGGTAATCTATTGTAAGGTAAGTTTGTAAGTAACAGAAAACTTAACTGTCTAGTTTTACTGTACAGTAAACAGCTTTTACACTTTATAATATAAACTGGAGAATGGTTGATTGGAGCATTATCTTCATTCAGTCACTAGAGGGCGCAACATTCATATTGTTCCCTTTTATCTCGGATGCTCTCGGTTTTATTTCGGAGAAACGGTGTAAAAACTATAGTCCTTTAGAGCTGTGTTTGTATGCGCTTGCAGGCTGCTTTGGAGCTTTGGGGAGGAGAAATTATTTTCGCATTCTTTTGATGTTTCTTTAAATATTTTGGTGACCTAATTCAGTTACCATTCATTCTGATGTTGTGTGATTTAATTAGGTTAGTGCGTTTGTGTGTGTGTGCGTGTGTGTGTGTGTGTGTGTGTGTGTGTGTGTGCGTGCGTGTGTGTGTGCGTGCGTGTGTGTGTGTGTGTGTGTGTGTGTGTGTGTGCGTGTGCGTGTGCGTGCAATGCGTGGGAAGGGTAAACCCTACGGTATGGGGACAAAATGTCCCCACAAAGATGGCAATATCCAAAATCCTTGTCCGTGTGGGGACATTTTGTGGTCCCCATGAGGAAACAAGCTTATAAATCATACAGAATTAACTTTTTTGAAAATCTAAAAGAGCAGACAGTTGTGTGTGATTGTTAGGTTTAGGGGTAGGGAATATGATATACAGTTTGTACAGTATAAAAACCATTGTCCCCATAAAACATGGAAACCCAACATGTGTGTGTGTGGGGGGACTAAACAAGTTGGTAGGAGATGAAAAAGCAGAAAGACAACCTGAAATTTATACAGTCATTAAGCAAATGAATGGAAAGAGACAGAATACATTCAGCAGCTGTTTTATAAACAGATATAGACACGGGGACTGAGACAGAAAAGAGACATAAGACAGCGAGAGAGAGAGAGTCCGCACAAATGGGGCAGATCCCTCCTTCTCAGCAGGCGAGTGTTTGAAAGAAAAGAGTGAATGACAGAAGACTTAAGGAGAGAAAGGAGGGAGAGAGAGAGACATCATAACGTAGAGAGTAAAAAGATGAGAGGCAGAGAGATGCAGAACGCAAAACAATAAAAGTGAGGAACGTACACAGAAGAGACTCAGAGAGAGAGAGAGAGATTCAGACGGCAATACTGTATACAAGGAGGAGTAGAGCAGCAGATGAAGAGTGGATTTCACTGCAATACTGACCTGAGCTGGATTATATTACACTGCGCTTTGTCGACAGCGCAAACACTTATACATACACTTAAGCAGAGGTGTGTTTGATGCTAAGATGAGGTAGACACTCTTTGTGTGTTTTATTGTTGAGCAGAAGATACAAAGAAAGCGTGTGTGTAATATACTCCGTGGCAAGCTTTGTGTGCCAAGTTGTGCAGTGTTTGTAAATACCTGAGAAGGATGTTGTCTCTATTCTGCTTGGTTTCACTGGTGGCACTTCTAACGGAAGCTTGGAGACCATCACAACCACGACTGCAGTTCCAACACTCAGGTAAGATGACTGCCCACCTCATCCAGAAAACATACACATGCTGTGCGACTTTCATAATAAATAAATGAGATTTTTCTAAATTCATAGCTCACAGAAATCGTTTGGGTCCATACAATTTCATTTTTTATTAAGACATCATTGGAATGGTATTTGTTAATGTAAAGACATTTATAGACAACTTGTGGTTTTCTTGTGGAGACTGCAAGCTTGGTCCATTAGTTTGTGGGTAAATTTAGTCCTGACACACAACTCTCTAACTCTTTCTTTAACCCAATTATCTGAATGTCATCTGTAATAAGCTGCAGTTTGACAGGAGTATATTATGTGTAACTGCAGCAGACTGCAGCTTGACGTGTTTCTCCATGACCTAGAAAAACCGTCAGAGATACAGCATCTGTACATCCGTCACACCATTCGGCATATCAGGCACAGTCAATTATCAGCAAGAGAGAGAGAGCTGTAAGAGCAATACGTGTGTGTGTGTGTTAGATATCAAGTGTTTGTGAACGATTTATGAGTAAATTGTGTCTTAATGACTGCAAAATCTATTTAAGATTTCATCTAATAATCCACTATTGTATAACGTGTGCAAGCGTGTGTGTATGTTGTGTTTACTTGGGTTTCTTAATTACCCAATTACACTTTCATTCACTTAAACTCCCATAGGATCTGAACATATGTATTTGTGTGTGTGTGGGGGGGGGTGGGCTTGTGGTTGCTGAAGCTTGATGATTATTATCCAGCTCATTTTCCTTTATTTCCCAAATGGAATGATAGATGACAGACATAGATGATTTATAAGCTTGTTTCCTCATGGGGACCAAAAAATGTCCCCTCAAGGACAAGGATTTTGGATATTGTGGGGACATTTTGTCCCCATACCGTAGGGTTTACCCTACCCACACATACACACACACACACGCACACACACACACACTCACGCACACAACACTCACAGTACAAGTAAAGTCATTTATCCTTCATGAAGAATACACTTCGGATAAATAGATCTGGTCTGTTTTGATTGGTCGCTTAGCAGTTTATCAATTATTTACATTTACATTTAGTCATTTAGCAGACGCTTTTATCCAAAGCGACTTACAGATGAGGGAAACAATGGAAGCAATTGGAACAATGCTTTGGAACACCTTTGGCAGGTGTGACAACAATTGTGTGTGACATAAGCATCAATCAGTTACACACTCTAGGCTCTGTCAGGAAGTGTGTGTGTACAACTGAGTGCTATAATTATGATGTATACTCATAAACAGCTCAGGGTCAGGGGTCATGGTGAAAAGGTCTGTCTTACAGAGAGCTGAGAAATTCCAGAACCGTCACTGTGTGTTCACTCAGTTTATTTTAGATGTCTGTGTGTTTATGTATGAGCTCTGGGCCTTGTGTCCACGTGCTGAATCACACCTGTTAACATTTCCACCACATGCGGTTTATGAACATGTCAAATGGTAAATTAAGCAGCATAATGCTGATCACTCAATTTCCACAGGAAATGTTTATATTCATCAGTCACAGACATAGTGACACAAGTGCTTGTCAATCAAATTGAAATTAGTGTTGAATAATTGCAAGTTGAGTGATTAGTATTATAAAGATTAGGGTTGAAATCAGCTTTGTTGTTTATTAGTTTTCTAAGTGAACAGAATCATAATTTTTGCCCGGCAGTTGATTAAACAGACTCACATTGAAAGAGAGATTCAAGTATATCATATACTGTTTTGACCCAGGCCAGTAAGCGACCACATGAAAAACCTCAACAACCAACTAGCCTGTGTGTGTGTGTGGCTAAATATAAACTCTCAGCTGGTCTTAGAACGACAGACACATGGGTGAGCCCAACGAACAGCAAAAAGAATGTTTGCAACCTAGTCTTTGTGCTTATGCGTGTGTGTGGAGAAACTATAAAAATGTCAAAAATGTCCCAGACATAAATTAAAATTTGTAGAGGAAAATATGAATTTGATACGATTCATTGTTTTATGTAGAATTTTGAGTTCAGTGCCTCTCCTGACACTGTAGTGACCTAGATCTGCCATATAGCTGTGATTACTTTATCTATGAATGAGTAGCTAATAAAACGGGTAAAAAGCTTAAATCTCTGGATACACTGAATGTGGAGTTAAAAAAATTAAAATGGTGATTAAACAAAAGTCTATTGTGATGGACAGGTATGTTGGAAGTAAACACTGTGATCAGTCAGTTATTTAAAAGGAATCTAGCAGATGTATTGTGTTATGAAATTGTTTGCTTTATTTACAGCTAGCTATGCATTTGATTTGATCCATAACTGAACCGTAATTGCTCAGATTATCTGACATAAAATTGTGCTGGTATGGTTTTACGGTTAGGAAATATTTCCTCTCAAAGTTGAAAAATGTCTCCAAAACTCTATTCCCGATTCTAGAAAATGTAGTCATGAATACCCTCTTCTTCACGAGAGAGGTGGTATACCAGCCTCAATTCATATGTGTGTGTGTGCATGTGTTTGCGTAAGTGGTGCTCATACACACCCTTGCTGCTATAGCAACTGCCCCTAAAAGAAGGGGCAATAAGCTAGTGCCACAGAAAGAGCCATAAATGTGTGTGCGCGCGCGTGTGTGTGTGTGTGTGCAGCATTGTGTGCTTTATGTCCCTCATAACAGCTGAGATTTTTTTAGTGTGTGTGGGTGAAAGATTATTTATAAGGAGAAACATTCATCACAAGCAAATCAAATAACCAACATTACCAAGATCTAGTGTCTACTGTCTTAAACTGATTTTTCACAATTTCCCATAATTCTCATGACATGTTTTCTATCTCGTCTTCCATTCACTCCCCTTTTTTGTCTGTTCTATCCATCTCACAATGTCTGTGTTTATCTGTCTGTCATCATCTGTTCAGACATTTTCTGAACAGGTTATTCTGCCCAAAGGTGAGTATGTCTGGTCCAAATAACCTCAAATTCTCCTCTGTCTGAGTCACCTGAGTTCAGGGCTCATACAGCTCAACACATCTGTCCCCCAGTCATAATCAACCCTCAATAAATAATGTTTAGTTTCACAAGAGTCAGTTTGTTTTAAAGTTATACAGATCGTGTTAGTTTCTGTGTTTTAACGTGTGTGGTGCCAACCAATGATTACATTTTTTGTCTGCTTGTTTTCTTCATAGCGAAGTGCTGATGCTTACAGTTTTAACAGGAATTCACCCTGTCCAAAACCCTGTTCACGACAATACTTAGGAATTTTTTAACATCCCGGAATACAATTTAAGTATAATGGTATATGAATATGATAACTAGACCAAAGTGTCCCATAGTGTTTCCACCTGATACATCAGTTTGCCATCGTACAACCACCCTTTCTCTCTTTCCATGTTTTCTCCTTTGCTGAAAAATGGAATAAACCAATACAGCTAAATTGAGTTTTTCTTATTGGTCTGACAGCCCTTGAGGGTTTGAAAGCAGAAGCTCAATAAAAGAAGTTGAACTGACAAAGCTTCCTGCAGATTTATCACTTATCATAACCTCAGTCTGTATGTCTCAGAGCTGTTGCGGAGCGGTCGGCTCATGTCTCTCTCTGTGCCTGCCGGAGATCTGAACTCTCTGCTGCCAGATGAAGACAGTCGTCGTCTTTACATTGGTATGAAGGACCATCTGCTGTCCACCAGCCTGGATGACATTACCCAACCGCCCCGCAAAGTATGTGCACACCCACGCACCCATACCCACACAAAAATAAAATAATCTGACACTTTAGAGGAATGTTCAGTTTAATCCAAATACAGTATTGTATAGTGTAATTGAATTAGGCTTTTAGACATTTACTCACAGATGTGTTTGTGCCCATCCCTGCACGTAGCTAAGTGTGTATTCAAAATGATTTCATCTAAGCAATGCCAGAGAGGCATCCAACTGCAATTCCTCACATAGTACACAAGCAAATCAGTTTATACATCCACATTTAATAAGACTAAGAGGGACTTTAATGCACGCTTGTGTGCGCCAGATTAGATTAACATCTAAGTGTGTGTGTGGTGTATTTCAGATATACTGGCCAGCAAATCCAGATCGAATCCAGGACTGTTTAATGGCTGGAAAGGACCTACAGGTGATACAAAAATGCATATACATACAGGTCTTCTGACGTTAAATACTGCACATTTTTTAAAAAGTGCTTCTTAATGTGTCACCATTCAGACACTGCTAAATAAAATAATAAACTATTTTAATCCTTTCTGTCTGAATGGTTTTATTCTTATCTAAAGGCCAGAACGACCTTTATTGTGTTGTTTTTGGGGAGTGCTCATTTCCTGTTTGTCACAGATGGACTGTGCTAACTTCCTGCGTGTGCTGGAGCCGTATAACCAAACACATCTTTATGCCTGTGGGACTGGAGCGTTCAACCCCCGCTGTGCCTTCATCCCCACCAGCCTCTTCCTCAGGGTAATGCCTACATTTCCCACAATGCACCTCTCTCATGAACTCGTCCAGGTTAGGGATAACGAGAAAGCATGTACTCATCAGGTAGTGTGGCTGTGTATTTATCCTGTCGTGTGTGTGTAAAACTGAGGTGACTGTGTTAGACATATTAGATTATTATCAATATAATAGTGTGGCATACCAATCCACAAAACAGCCATACCCGGAAAAGGTGTAAGCAAAAGGAAATCATATTTTTGGGATATTGCAGGCTGAGGAGCAAACCCTTCGGTATGAAGACACTGAATCTGGAAAGGGAAAATGTCCCTACGACCCTCACCGGAGAGCAGCTACTGCCATCATAGGTAAAACAGTGGTGTTATAGTGTTTATACTTTGTGTATTTGTTTGATTGAGTTTTCCCTAAATCTAACACTTTATTCGTGTGTGTTTGTTTAGACGGTGAGCTCTATGCTGGGATCTCTTCCGACTTCCTAAGTCATGATACGGCTTTTTTGCGCAGTCTGGGAGAGCGACATGTGATTCGCACAGAACAATACGACTCTACCTGGCTACAAGGTTATACATGCATGCAACTGTACATCACTTGTTTTACTTTGTGTTTACCTGTACAGAAAAGCCATCTTAAACTGAAAATTAAAATCAGATGTTCTATTCCTTTTTTTCTCCCTCACTCTCCCATTCTCTCTCTCCAAGGGGCTGAATTTGTACATGTTGCAGCGATGTCCGAGAGTGATAATGGAGAGGATGATAAGGTGTATGTGTTTTTTACTGAGCGAGCTCAGGAGGTTGAAGGGGCCGCTGGGAAGGTTCTCTATTCTAGAGTCGCCCGCGTCTGTAAGGTATCTAGTATGTTACTATACGTGCATACCTGCACTTGTGTGGCCCCTGTACTTGCATGCCCACCTTCATGATTCTGATGTTTTGGTGGTTTTCTTTCTGTGGTAATACTGCAAAATGAATATAGGGAAACTGCATTCTGTGGTACACGGTACTATAATGGTATCAGGTGTATCGTGTTACTATCACGATCGTATGCATTTTCATATACAGTACCATGGTAAATAAGGATTTTCTATGGTACTACAGCAAGGTAGTTTGAATTAAATATTTTGTGAATACATGTGTTTATCTCTTTCTCTCTGTCTCTCTATTTATCTGTTATTTATAGAATGATATAGGTGGTCAGCGTAGTTTGGTTCACAAATGGAGCACCTTTCAGAAAGCGCGTATTGTTTGCTCTGTACCAGGACCCGACGGTATACCGACACACTTTGACAAACTGCGTGAGTAATTTACCTTCAAATACACGGCACCCAAAAACATTACACACCCTGAGATTACACAACCAAAGTAAATCTTTACCAATAAAGGGCAAATAGTAAATTACTTGATTAATAAATAACTTCACATATTTGCACCTATAGGCTCTAGTTTAAAATATGCTATGTTGACTTTGTGTGTGTGTCAAATAACTTCCCTGATTTATGTAACAGAGTTTATCAAAAACTCAAGCACACACACAGACACACACTCACAGACAGAACCTGTTGCTTATCAATCAGTCTGTGTAAGCAAAGTTCCTGCATAGAATAAACAATTTTTGAGTCTTCAATCTGACCCCAAAAAGTCATACCGTTGTCTAGTTTTCATACACATCCACTGCGTCATGAATGTACTGTCACCTAAATATATTCTATCTTAAAGATACAAAACATGCATTTAAAAAACACATGCATTCAAAAATTCCTCTCAGTTATCAGACTACAGTCAAGATATGAGTTCTCACAGACTTTGCCACCCAAATACACGTTGCGAAACCACACACACACGCACCACACACCACACACCACAATAATCAGAAATCAAGAATGGCTTATCAGACTAAAACTTTATCAAATCTGAAGGTAGGTCTGAACAGACCTATTCTTCTTCTCCTAAACATACATTCATAAGCACCATGGTAATGCTTAAAGAGCTGAGTTTACCTTGCGTAACATACTGAACTCTATACAATGCCAATTATGTGTTGAATAGTGAGTTTATTTTCTGATCTAACAGAGTGCAGGCAATGTGCAAACAGCTTTACTGGACAGCCTAATGCATTCATGATTACTGTGACTTCATTATGTGTTGGTTATTATAATGATTGTATAATGTATAATAGTTTTTCATTTGGTTGTTATATTAGTATCCACCTCTTAGCTTGTTACCCCATGGTGGTATATGAATTGTACCCGATATAGATTGTGCTCCACAGCCTGGAAACAACAGCATCTTCCATAATCTCCTCTTGCATCAGGGGCCCTCATGTTGCCATGGTTATGATGGGTCAGACCCTATTACAGTCATCTACAGCTACACTCAAAAAAAAAGGAGCTATATAGCACTAAAAGTGGTTCTTTGCTCATAATCATAGGGAACCACTTTTAGTGCTATAGCACCGTATCTTGGGGCTTCAGTGGTTCTTCAGAGGTTCTTTGGGGTGACTGAGGTGCTATATAGCACCATTTCTGTATAAAGAACCTGTTAACCCCCTGTATGGTTCTTCAGCGGTTCTATATAGCACCTCAGTCATCCCAAAGAACCGCTGAAGAACCTCTGAAGCACCAAAATATGGTTCTGCGCTAAAAGTGGTTCCCCTATGATTACGAGCCAAGAACCATGCACTTTTAGTGCTATATAGCACAATTTTTTAGTGTATGAGTTGATAGGTTAAAGATTGAAAAACGCGAATAAACTGCAATCAAATTAAAGTTAAGCACTTCGAAACAGTCAATGTTTATTTGAATTAATTCTTTTTAAAATGAATAAATTATGGATAATAATACATTTAAAATAATTTTTGCTTAAAACAAGAGAAAGTTACAAAAAAAGCAAAAATATATAAAATATTTTAAAAATTGTTTTAAAATGATAAAATGTATAATAAAATGTAAATTAAATGTAATATTTTTCTCTTGTTTTAGCATAAAACTAGTGAGGATTCTGCTATACATATACAATGTAATAGAATAAACATAATTCTTGATATTTTCTCTGAAAACAAGCCTTATCTATACAATTGTGTCTTGTTGTGAGGATATTTCTACTGGGAACAGAAAATACTGATTAAAGATTTTTGTTTTGCAGTGAGAGGTGTGTTTGGATATGTGTTTGAGAAAATGTATAAACATTTTATGTTCTGGTAAAATAAGGAACAACTAACTTTTGGTTAGATCTTAAGATTACAGGAACCGGTCTGGTGTGTGTTTCGGTATGTGAGGTCTGAATGCGTCATGGTCTGGTGTGAAGAAGTTTAGATATTGGACATGTTTATGTGGGCAAGGCTCCCAGTTTATGTGACTCCTGATTTGAAGCTGGAATTCTTGGAGCAGATTTTTGTAGTACATTTTAATTACTGTTTAGTATTCACAAAAATATTTACTAAATTTTATTTCCTGGAATTTGTTCTGATCTCTTTGATCTGTTTTGAAATTGTTATCACTATGACCGTACAGTATGCAGTCAGGTAAAATGGGTCAATTTTTATAAAAAGTTGTGTTTCGCTTAAATTTTGACTGTTTCTTTATGAAGTTTAACATGCTTAACATTTTTTTTGCCATCGACGGTACTCACAAAAAATATTTTCACACATTTATACATTTCGGTATTATTAGTATGCAGAAATGACATGGTACTGGCATAACACTGAGCTTAACACAACAGTTTCTAAAAAGGAGTCGTCCAAAACTTCAGAAGTGTATCGTTTTTGTCTTTTATAACTAATACTGTTATCCACTGGCTACCGGTTGAAGCCCGTATCAGATTCAAGTCACTAATGCTTGCCTCCAGGACTATCACGGGATCTGCACCCGGCATACTTTCACACCCTCCTACACTCCTACACCCCATCAAGATCCCTGTGTTCAGCATTCTCATTCACAACTCTTTCCTGGTGGAACATTCTTCCTAACTCGGTCCGGTCAACCACATCTCTCACAACATTCAAAAAACTACTTAAAACCCATCTCTTCTGTGAATACTTGACAGACAAATTAAAAAAAACTAAAACTCTCTCTTCCTCTCAACAGGTAACGGTCTAGCTTTTGTTGAAACCAGTAACTTTGTATTGGCACCTGTATTGTATTATTGTACTGTATTATTGCTCCTGTAACATATCGCTTATTGCTCCCTAAACTCTTTGTAAGTCGCTTTGGATAAAAGCGTCTGCTAAATGACTAAATGTAAATGTACTGTCCTCACAAACCAAGTTCCAGACGTAGTCACCCATCATCGCTTCATCCCACCTTCCCTGTGCTACAAAAATTTCTACGATTTTCTGACAGTGACAATTGGATAATAAGAGTGCTTTTCCACCATCGCACCGAACCGTTCTGCACGGTCTGGAACGGTTACAGTAATATTTCCACATGAGCCTGGCACGGTTGTTTTACCGTGCTGAATCATGCAGAGACATTATAGCTCAGTCTCTTGTGTTAGATTTACATTTACATTTGTGCATTTGGCAGACGCTTTTATCCAAACTGACTTACATTGCATTATCCTATACATTTGTTTCTAAGTATGTGCAATCCTCTGGGATCAAACCTATGACCTTGACGTTGTTAGCGCCATGCTCTTACCACTGAGCTACAGAAAAGCTTTTACTAGTTACCAAGGCAGCGCATGACGCTGATTTCCGTTATCAGCCCTGTGGTGCTTTTTGGCCCGGATTGGCACGGAGTTGTACGATTAAGCAACGAGAACGATTTTGCGCGATGGTGGATTTTTTTTTAAATATGTGAAAATTTGTACAGCTTTTGTTCATTTGCATTACACCCTAATTAATGATATAAGCTAAAAATGTACTTGAGCTAAATATACACTGAAACATTGATGCTACATGAAAATAAATATTACCACAATAATTAGCACCACAGAATTGTACAAGAACTATAAAAAGGTCGGGCGAAACAAAAATTTGTTACACGGTGTTGTCAAAGTGTCCTTTAGTTTTTAATAACCAATTACTGTTAATAAATGTAAACTTTTAACAACTTTCCCAGACATCTGAAAAATTATTTGTTTGGTCTCAGTTCGCAAAAGGTCTCGGAAAAATGTAAGAATTTCTTAACCTCAAACACATTGTATTTTTGGAGCCACCTGATGAATGTATCCGTATGTAATTGAGCTGGTGCACGTGTGTAGGTGGTCTGTCACATGTTTTGAGGGCCGCCATTATCTGTGTGTTTGTTTTCACATCTGCGGTGGAGCCCTCATCCTGTTACCATATAATCTAGCTGCTAACCCAGGAGGACAGCAGAAAAACTCCAGAGATGGAGGTTAGGGTGCATAAGGAGAGATAGGGGCGGGATGGAGAAGTGTCAACAACTGCAGGACAGACAAAACTATCTCTCCTCAAGGAGAACAAAAGCTTTTGTTAGGAGAAATTGTCAACTAATAGCATCCCACAAACGTGAGAGGCAGAAAGACACGGTGGGGAGAAATGAATAGATGGTGAAGGACTGAAAAGAAAGGAGAAAGAAAGAGATGAGGGGTGAGAGAAAAATGATGGTGATGGTGAAGAAATGGAGAACGAAAGAGGGAGTGAGAAAGGGAAAGAAAAATGATTAAATAATGAATCTTGTTTTGGTGTGTGTGTGTGTGTACAGGTTTGACTATACTATATTGCCCATATGGAAAGATGTCCTTACTAGTGATATAGTATAACTTTCTTTTAGCTACAGAACACAAAAGAAGATAGTTTGAAAAGAGTTTTTAGCTGACCCCCTTTCACTTGCATTGGTTTTGTGTCCATACAGTAGAAGTGAATGGGGTCCAGTGCTGTTCAGTTACCAACTTTCTTCAAAACATCTTCTGTGTTCTGAATTTAGTCTTAGAATAGTTACGCTTTTTATATTATATATGATAAGCTTTTTATTATTATTATTATATAAAAATATATTTAAAGAAAATTAATTTGACTAAAAAAGTTATTTTATTTATAAATGTTTAGGCAAGTCATTATAGTTTGTATAAAAGCAATATTTGTGGCTTTATTAAAAAATATTTTTATTTTATTTTATAAATGTTTAGGTTGTCATTATAGTTTGTTTAAAAAACAGTATCTGTGGTTTAAGTTTATGGCATGTCCCTGTTTATCTATGTAAATGTGTGTGCATGTAAGTTTGATTTGATAAGATGTTTGATCGACTGGAATGTAAGAATGCAGAAATGAACCAATGCACCAAATGTTCATTGTGAAGGCGTGTGTGTGTGTGTTTGAAACACAAGTGAAACCACAAATATGCCACTCTAAATATGTTTATATGTATAAGAAAGAGAGTGTGACCAGGTAAATATGTCTTAAGTGAATACAACCTAAAACCTGGAAAAAAAAAAACAAGAGAGCACACACACACACACACGCACATCGCACGCACACACACACGCACACACACACGCACACACACACACACACACACACACACGCACGCACGCACGCACGCACGCACGCACACACACACACACACACACACACACACACACACACACTGTCTGGTTTACTATCCCGTGGGGACAGTCCATAGGCGTAATGTTTTTATACTGTACAAACTGTATATTTTATCCCCTACCCTACCCTAAACCTAAAGATCATAGAAAACTTTTTGCATTTTTAGATTTAAAAAAATATGTTCTGTACAATTTATAGCTTTTTTGCCCATGGGGACCTCAATTTTGGTCCCCACGTGACACGAGTCCCCATGTGTTGGTGTGCATTCAGGTTAGGTCCCCACCGGGATATAAAAACATGAACACACACACACACACACACACACTGAACTTATGACATTATTAACACAATGTCCCTTATTTAAATGTTTAATATTCTAACCTGGATTTATCTATCTTCTTTACATAGAGGATATTTTCATTCAGCATGGAAAGACAAAAGAATCCCCTTATCTTATGATCTCTTACCACTAACAGTGAGTCTCACGACTGGAATCAGATTTCTAACATTACTGTTATGAATCACGTTCATAGACGAAAGCGGTCATTGACTTTTTCTGCCTGTGTATGAAATATCAAACTAAAGGATAGTTCAACAAAAAATAAAATTCTGTCATATATTACTACAACTCTTGTCATTTCAAACCGTTATGACCTTCTTTTTCTGCAGAACGAAAAAAGAATATTTGAAGAATGTTGGTAACCAAACAACCGTGAGCCCATTGACTTCATTGGAGTTGATGTGCCGTATCATAATAGATGATGGCACCCGCCACGCTTGGTCCTAAATCTATTTAACATATGATGCTTCTTGTCTGTTACTTTACTATCCCTTTAAAGCGTGTAGTTGCATCGGTTTAAGAATAACTGTCATAGACTTGGTGTTAGTGTTTGTGTGTGTTGTGTGTTGTGTGTGTTGCGGCTGCAAAGTAGTCGTGCGTGTGTTAGTCTTTGGTGTGCTGTTGTGTGCCGGTGTCGTTGTTGGTGTGTGTGTGGTTAAGGGTGTGGATAAAGTATTACTAAGTCATACTTTCCAGCTGGTCTATGATGTCTAAAACACAGTAGAAGTTTAACATCATCCGTCTTAAATAGCATGTGTTTTCGTTTTTATGTGTGCAAATGTATTTGTGACTGCCAATGGTTTTGGATAGATGGACATAGGGTGGAGTGTTCTGTAAAATACGGATGCAGAAAAAGCCATATGGAAAGAGTGACTTTATTGCTCCCTGCTGAAAAATTCTATGTGTAAAGTCTCTCAGAGGCTTGTAAAGCTTTCATAGTGGGCCAAATTCACTTCAGATCTAACCAACAATCTTGCTTCTTGGGTTCAAATCTTCAAGTTGCTATTTGATGTTTACCACTTAAAACTAATCTATATACTACTAGATCAATGAATATACTTTGTGTCTATTTTTCCTGTTTCTTTTCTCTCCCTGTAGTAATATCTTGAATGGATCCGCTGTGTGCGTGTACCGTATGCAGGACATTATTCGAGCTTTCAAAGGAAACTTCCTTCACAGGGAAGGGCAACAGTACAAGTGGATGGAGTATACAGGCAAAGTGCCCTATCCCAGGCCTGGCACAGTGCGTGCGCCCACCCATGACAAACATGCTAAATAACCATGTCCTTCGATAACTTCTTCAGTAAAACTTGTTAAATAGATCTTTTAGATTCAAGAATACGAAAAAGGGCTCTTATTGTAAATACTATTATTGAACACTTAACCAAGAGTCTTTCTTGTCGCTCTTCAGTGTCCCAGCAGCACTTACGGAGGATTTCAATCAACAAGAGAATATCCTGATGATGTCATCTTCTTTAGTCGCACACACCCTTTAATGAAAGAGGTGGTACATCCTCTTGGTGGGCATCCGTTGCTGATCAGAGTGGGCGTGCCTTATAAGATGACCCGCCTCCTTGTGGACAGAGTGGAGGCAGATAGACAACATGATGTGTTGTTTATGGGCACAGGTGTGTGTGTGCGCGTGTAGTGAACAGCAGATGGACTTGTTTGATGTCTTTCTCAAATTTTTCTTCATGTAAACATTTCAGTGTAATTTAGTTTGTGAATGTTTATATTGTATATCTGTTTATTATCAAGACTCTGGTCTGGTGCTGAAGGCAGTTCACCTCCCTAAAGCCAAAGGACAGACTCAGGAGATCACGCTTGAGCAGCTGCAGGTTTTCAAGGTGAAATTTCCACATATTTTAAGATCCACTGAAATGACTTGATGAGCAAAGTTTTCTTTTCTTTCCCACAATTCCTATTGTTGCATATAGGGTGAGGTACAATTTTATTCTAATATTTAAAGTCTTTAACATTAACATGCTTTTTTAACATTGCAAACTTATTTGGATGATCTCTTGATCATACTGAAATGTTTTAAATATTGACGCTGTTTTGTTGTCACCCAACAGCACAAGTCACTAATAACTACAATGACACTGTCCAAGAAAAAGGTACAGTTTTAAAAATCATAAGCACACCCACATGTACAAACGTACACAAACATACATGCTCACTTTTCTCACACCGTCACCATGGCAACATCTGAGAGATGCCTAAAATGAAAATGTGAATTTTCACACATTTTTTTCATGAAGCACACTCACTGAAACATGTGAATCTTTGTTAGAAAACGAGCAGTGTATACTGTATATGAATGTCTGTTTATATAATGGGCCCCACTGTCCAGTTTTCCTGCTCACTAAAACATTCTGCATGAATTTAAAGCAGTAAACGGGATAATAGTCTGGTTCATATCAGAATGTATGTGTTTTGTGTCCAGGAGTGGCTGTTTGCAGGATCTGCAGAGGGTGTGGTCCAGTTGCGTCTGTTTCAGTGTGATTTGTATGGCCAGGCCTGCGCTGAATGCTGTCTCGCAAGAGACCCATACTGCACCTGGGACGGGCACTCCTGCAGTCCGTACATGCCAACTGCACGCAGGTGACACACGCACGTTTGTTTTTATACATTGTGGGGACTTTGCATAGACATAATGGCTACAAATTGTATATTGTATCCCTTAAACCTCACCCTACCCCCAAGTCCAAACCTCACAAAAAAAACCTTTCTGCATTATTACATTTTGTTTGTGTATATGTAATATTTTGCATAGTGAAAAAAAGAGAAAAACATTTAGCCAGCAGTGATAATAGACCTATCAGATAATAGACTGTTTTTCATATATCGGAAAGCATGTTGGTGTTTGGGATATCTTAAAAAAATCTGATCTGAAATATTTCCCCCATCTGCAGGCGAAACATTTGTCAGGTTAATGATGACAATCCTCTAAACCAGTGTGTCAGTCAGGGAGGTGAGCGACACCAGACACACAACCACTGAATATGATAAAAAGTGAAAAAAGAGCACATACAGTATATGACAGATGAGCCGTCTGTGTTTAATAAAAAAAATGTTTTTATTGTTTTATTAAATTTATGTTTTTATTGCAGCTGGTCTTCAGGTGGAGGCAGAAGAGAAGACTCTAGTTGTTGCCGTGGGTAACAGCACTTACCTGGAGTGTTTACCAAAATCTCACCATGCCACCGTCACCTGGTATAAAGACATAGGAGAGAACAGCTTGGAACAACAAAAGGTACACTCACACACACACACACACACACACACACACACACACACACACACACACACACACACACACACAATATATATGCATTTTTGTTGTATCTAAAGGTTTCCCTACATTTCAGGTTGAATCTGGAGATCATCTCATTGTAATAGACAGAGGCATCCTCATTCCCCAGGCAGAGCTCCATCATGGAGGCGTTTATCACTGTCAGCTAGAGGAGCACGGGTTCCGCTGGACGGCAGTTACTATTCGCTTAATTGTGTGGAGCCCAGCCCTGCACCCCACCCTTGGCTCTGCCCAACCGTGGTACCAGGATGTGATGGCTTTGATTAACCACAGCAAACTGGAGCGACACTGCAAGGAACTCAGTCACAAGCATAAACAAGAGAAAAAGAGAGCAGAGCGTCACAGACACAGAGGAAGAGGAGGAGAAAGAGAGACGGAGAAGGAGAAAGGAAGGGGGAGGAAGAACCGGAGCAGAATGCATAATTCAGCACAGAGGCTCCCGAGAAGTGCATAAAGGTGCAGAGACACAATCACGGGTGTTCACGATGGTGCTTGATACACTCCATCAACCTCACGCACAAACACAATACACACATATACATTAAATCCTATTAGAAGATAATGGGTGTGTCTTATTCCACTACCTAGTTCCCTATGTCTAATACAATGAATTACACAGCGTACGCTGGTACTCTGATAACACAATTACCTTTAATTATGAAGACATTTCTGATATTTGTCAACAACATCACATTAACATGACATGCAGTGGATAAAACGTCCGGTGTCATTATAAAATGTGCTCCTTTTATTAAGCTAAACAGATCATATCGAAACATAGTGCCATTCAGACATTAAACAAAGCAAAATTACAAATAAAAATAAAAAAGCAGAACATGCATTAAAATAATATTAAAATGTATTATTACGGTAGTCTACTAACTTTTGAGCTATAGGAAACCCAATGAAACACACATGATCTAAATCATATGAAGGATGGAATGTTGTGTTTATTTGAATGATTCGTTCAAATTTTTCATTAAATCAATTTCATTATTTCAGAACTGTGTTTTGAAGCGAGTGTCTTGCATTAAAAAAAACAATCTTCCAAAGTTAGGGAGTGTCGTAAAAAGTTCTTTGTTTTAAAAAGACTGCAGCATTGATAGCACTTACTGTTTTGTGCATCCTCTGTATTGAAATGCATTACCTTAAACTATTGTTTTTTTATTTATCTTTCGCTGTATTTATTTTCTTTGTGTCTTGCTTTTTATATGTGTAAAAAAAGACAAGCTATTTTGTCATTGTCAAATTCTTTGCCATCATTCATAAAACCTGTGCTCCTGTGCAGTCTTAAAGTGGGTTTCAGATGTCTCAGAATGAAACAAAACCTTTCTTGATCCTGTCGGATTTCAAACGAATGTGTGTTTTATATGGAAGGATGGAGACATAAAGGGTATGTTAAATATTACTGAATCTGCTAGACAGTGCCAGCTACTTTCTCCTGCATATTGACACACGCTTGCCATGACGTTTGGCATGGTCTCCATTCAGAAGGATGGAAAATTGCCTCCATTCAGAAGGATGAAAAATAATGAGAACAGATTTATGATATTTAAAGTGCAGTACAGATAGAGAGAGCCAAATTAAAATGCGACTCAGATTTGTTCTGCATGAGAGAGATACAACTCATGATCTGTGTGTGAATTAACCATCTCAACTCAACATGCTGTTTGGAAATGAAACTCAAATGTTGTTACAGAAAAGACACATGAATTTCACATGTTTTTACATGTTTTTCGCATGTGATCACATGTATACAACATGTGTTTAACATGTGCAAAAAACATGTGTGATCACATGTGAAATGTGAGTTTTTGGAAAATTTTGGTGTGAATTCCATGTGAATTCCCACGTGAAACCCATGGGATAACATGTAAAAACCCATGGGATGACATGTGCAACATGTGGTGACGTGAAGAACATGTGATCACATGTGGAGACATGTCGCATATGTTATCCCATGGGTTTTTACATGTTATCCCATGGGTTTCACGTGGGAATTCACACCAAAATGTTCCAAAAACACACATTTCACATGTGATCACGTGTTTTTTGCACATGTGAATTTCGTGTGTCTTTTCTGTAAGTTAGTGTTTAACATGTGAATCATGTAAGTTATCATTTGTGTTTTGCGTCTTTGTTCTGCCTTGAACTGTAAATCTGGATTTTCATTTATGGACTTGAACCTTGAATAAAGTGGTTTGGGAGTTAGAATGAGCACAATATGTTTTCATATGTTTGAGAATAATATGTTTGACTTGATATGCAAAATACTAGTGCATTAACATTACACAACATGTCTGAATATAATTACAAACAGTGTTTTATTTAAAGGTTGAGCATTTGTATTTTTCTCTGGCCGCTGATTCCTGTGTGACAAGCATATGAATTCCATGCACAGATTTACTCTATATTGCATCCTCATTACAAGTGACAGGACACTGGGAAATTAACTAGGCGGGTTGCCTTGGATACGACTGGCCCTTAAAACATAACCGAATACCAATCTGAATACTGACTCTCCAAAGACATGAAAAGCTTATTTGTGAGTAAATGAGTGCACAGAGGCAAATAAAGGAGTGAGGGGGTTAGACTGAAAGAGAAACAGAAGGAGACTAAAAAATTATTTATTTCTATTAAGAAACGTACTCCCTTGAGTGGAACCGCCAGCATGAAATAATTCACTTTAGTTTATTTACTGTTGTATGTTGTGCACAATATGTCAGCATATGTCATTTCATAAAATGTGTCACAATCTTTTAATAAAATGGTCAGATTTTAAATAGATTTAGGGCTGATGTCACCTAGGGCCTATCTGCATGAGAGAGAAAGAGAGAGAGAGATTAAGTAAAGGTCGCATCACTCTCATTTTACCTCAGAGCGCTTTATTACAGGGAAAGGTTTTCATGGATAATAACAAGGTCCTTCATAATACAGATTTCAATCTCTGGGTTTGGGGCACGTTCAAAGCTGACCTGAGGTTTACTGATGTGGGTGACATTTTCTTTAATTTAAAGCTGTAAAAGGCCAGCAGGACGCAGGGTAAAAATACACACAAGCCGATTTGATTCATGCTATGACTAGGGCTGGGAATCGATTCCGAAAAGAATCGACTCCCCTTTAAAGGGGTCATATGGCGCGAATGTGTGTTTTTCTGTGTCTTTGGTGTGTTATAAGTTGCCCATGCATGTATTAGACACGTAAAATTGCAAATATTAAAGTTTCTGAACAAAAGATGCATTCTATCTAAAAGCGAATGCTCATCCAGACCTGCCTGAAACCCCTCGTGTAACCACACCCCCACAAATCTACGTCAGTTCGTGGTATTATTTGACTAAGACTGCAAGTAAGGTGGGCCTACCTGTCAGTACAATTGCTTAGGAACCTGATGTTCCAAATATGGTAAGAGGCATTACATTTCTGTCACACACTTGCAGTATTCGACCAATCACTGCGTTTCAGAAAGGCGGGGCAAAGAGGAGATACAAACATGCATGGTATGTGGAAAATGCAGCGTTTTTTAACCTAAAATCGTGTATAAACATTGCATTCCATCTAAAACAAACGAAAATATTACAACTAAAACAAACGTTTTTGCCTTGTCATATGACCCCTTTAAGAACCTTCATAAGCACAAGTCCCGCCCATTAGCTGGTTTCATTTGTCAACTCAGTAGTCTCGTGAACTTATCGGTAGGGCTGGGAATCGATTCCAAAAAGAATTCCAAAGCTTTTGCTTTTGCGGATGCAGATTATTTTATGTCATTCCACAGCTCTAGATTTCATCCATCAGTTTTTTCTTAAGTCTGCACTGTTTAGATGAGTAACTAGTGTGATTTACTTGACCAATGACATCGACTAAGGGGCGGGGCTTGTGTTTATGAAGGCTCTTAAAGAGGAGTCGATTCCTTTAATGGAATCGATTCCCAGCCCTATGGGAAATGTCCCCACTGTAACAGACAGGTGAACATTCACGAACGTGTCAAAAGTTTACAGCAACAAAATAATTATAAGTTTATGCCGTGAACCTCGCATACTTTTAAGAATTAAGCGTTTAGTCGATCGTGATGAATTCTTATAGCAACCGTTGTAAACACGACAGCGCGCATCAGACTTGACAAAAAACTGATATTGTAACTGAAATATTCCGCATTGATGGTTAAAAGCAAATGGTTTGTTTGCCATACTATGCAGATATAATAGATAAATCCACACATACAACAAATCATATAAATATCATATAAATATTTTTGTTCAGACGGACTGTAAAACAGACCTTCCTCTCTTACTCTCTACAGATGAGATCAATGTGCGCGTGCAGAAAGGTGCATGTATAAAGCACAGTCTTGTAATATTTCTAAACTTGGACGTCTTAAAGCTGTTAAAGATAGACAGGAGTCGTTCAACACCTGTCGGCACTATAGCATACTTGCATTTTACATTAAATGGGAAGACGAAAAAAAGTAGCAACAATAAAACATGTATATTAGATATTAGAAAGTAAAGAAAAAAGATTTAGCTCACTAGGGATTTGTCTGTCATTAACACTTACAACATACTCACAGTATTCTTTATAAATACTTAGATATTTGTATTGCATGAAACGTTTCTTGAATCGAACAGGCCTAGTTACGACTGCTGCATTCGTGCGGCGGTGTCTAGCACCTCTTGTGGTGAAATTTGTATACTGCACGTCTTTGTCTGAGTGTGGCCATCGAATATACCCCGTGTTTGTATTTTTTTTATTTTTAGACGATTTTGCGAATTTATATTTAAATTTAGCGCATAAATCTAACACAATAATTCATTATATATATATTTTTCGAATCTGTTCAATGAGATTTATTGTTGTCTGTTTTGCGGAACTATAACGTCAACGTTGTGGTTCCGTACGGAAAATATTTAGTGCGGACACAGTTTCCTGGCAACCTTCATCCTGGAAGAAGAGCTGCAGGTAAATATTTAACTTCTTAAACGCTCATGCTCATCGTAAGTCACTGGCAGGTCACAAATCGTCCAAAACTATTCGGTAACGGTCGTAAACCGGCTTGTTTTGGCAGATATATTGTCAAAAAACTGCGGATCCAGAGGCCTGTTACACCAAAGCTAAATCTTATCGCAAAGCTAACGTCAATTGACACATTTCGCTTCCCTGAACCTGTTTTTTTTCTTTAATGCTATTAGCTGGCTTATATGCTCGTGAAATGATGTAGAGAATGTGGCAGATTTGGGATTTTATGTCATTATTCACACAGGCTGTAGCTCAGCTGTCTGATGATTTCAGCGTCATATGATTTTAATTCCTCTTTTGTGAAAGACCCATAAATCAACACCCTGATGATGTCATCACATTAAATGTCTTACTGGTGACCGTACAATTAAACTGTTATAATTTCATAACATGATCAGTCAGTACATACATGTTGATTCTTTGTTTACATGTGCGACAGTCGATCATGACAAGTGTGTTTTGTGTTGAGGATCCGCAACAGTGTACTAAATAAACCAATCTTGCAGATATTACGTAAATACTTTATAGGCTATTTAATATGGAAATAATTTGTCAATAGTACATTTTCATGTTGCCTTGTTGCAGCTAAATCACAGCTTTTTAGGTTTTTTTTGTACTGACTTACTTCTATATGGATAATAATTATGAATTTCTCTTTAATAGCGGGTGGAGGGATGAGCCACTCTCCTGTGATCGGTCAAGATGTGCAGGCAGCAAGCAACGGAGTGGACACCTCTGAACCTTCGAAGGGCCCTGATTGGTCAGGACCTCATGGCTTCACTCACCAGGGGTTAAAGTTCAGTGATGAGGCTGATTTTATAGGGCATGATACTCACAAGGGGACACTCGTATTGTCAGAGACTCTCAAACAAATACCTTGCCACATGGACTCGGTATGCAAAGAAACGCACACAGTTCACTCAGAGACGGCACCCATAGATGAGTCTCCAAACATGACATGCACACAATCCTCTGAGACAGAGCTAACGCAAGCCCGCTCTAAAAGAGAACTGGAAGAATGGAGAGGAGGGGAGGAGGAGACAAAAAATGGTAATGGAGAGGTTAACATCAACAAGAGAGAGATAAAGCAAAGGAAAGAGACTTGTATCTCTGTGCAGGTAAATGTCACAATAAATGCATGCCTTACTGTGTTTCTATGCCTTGAGTTGAAGTGCTTGACTTGTGTGCTTGTATTATATTTTTGATAAATTTTTTGTATTATTTTTTTACTATTTAAGCAGGTTGAAGCACTCTCAACAGAACACCCTTCTACTTGTTCTGAAACCAATGAACGGTCAAATCCTGATTCATCCTCTTTCCAGGATAAAGTCCAACCAACTACTTCTGTTTCCCCTGATGAGGCCCCTCCCCTTGTTCCAGCCCCTCCCCCTGATCAGACCACACACCCTCTATTACAAAACATTGATGATTCACCGTGCCCAGCTCATGTAATGGCAGAAGTGCGTGTGCGGTCTGTGCCAGAGCGGGATCGTGTTGTGCGTGGCATGCAGGACAGTAAGAGCCTGGATGAGATCAGTGGGGCTTGTGGAGGTGGGGCAAGAGGAGGCGGGACTAGAGGTGGTCAGGCGGAGGGACGCAGAGCAACCATATCTAGTGCCCTGGAACTGGAAGGAACTGTCAGTCATGATGGAGATCTTACACACTTCATTGCCACAAACCTTGAACAGAAGATTAAAATGAGTTCGCGTCTGAGTCTGGACACGGATTGTGAGTATATGACATGTTTGATGGGGATAAAGGAGTTTATTGGTAAAAGATTTTAATAGTGAATTGCTTGATCACAAAATCTTGTGGCCTTAGCGTGTGTCTTGGATCTGTTAAACTTTTTTGTATTTGCAATATTTGTTCTGTGTGTATGTGACTCCTGTAGCGGACTGTTCGGGGCCGATTGTACGTGGACGTGGCTCTTCGCGTCGGCCGGCTGATATTCCGCCCATTGACCCGTCAGTACTAGTGGACCTGCATAATCATACACAAGATGTGGCCCAGAGTGTAGAACTGATGCTGCGAAGCCTCAACGGAACCATACAGAATGTAAGAAATACTTAGTGTACTCAAGACACACATATGCTGGCACCAAAATGTTTTTGGAAACCTAAACATTTCTTTATCTTCACGATACAATTATCATCATACATTTAGTAAAAAAAAGTGTCCTACATTAAGAGACTGTATAGTATATCATTAAAAAGTATAGGGTCACTATTCTAAAATGTTTCTCTTGACCTTACAAATCTTTTGATTTTAAAGGCATGTGCCTAAATGTCTGAAATTTTGTGAAATAATAATTGTTCAAACAAAGAAACTATATAAAATATTGTTGAAATGAACAACTTTTACTGAATAATGACGAAAAGCAGTTAATTAGAGTTTAAAATGTCTTAAATATTGTTTAAAAAGCATCTCAAGGTAAGACCTGAAGAAGTTGGCCGATAAACTGCCAGGAGAATATTTCTACAAATTTTAATCAAAAGGTAGATTAAAGGAAGATAGAATATAACAAGTCTTGTACTTTTTTATCATAACCTAATTCCTATGGTTGCATTTGTGTTTTTATAGTTTTGGTGAGTTCCTAATATTTGGTAAAAATATTATTAAGTGACCCTAAACTTTGACCCATATATCACCCATCACTGCTACATGTATTTGCACATATTGGTAAAAATACAAGTAAAGTCTCTGTCTCACCAGATGACTGCACTAAGTGTGGGTTATATCCAGACGTATAGAGACTCAGTGGACAGTTTGGGAGAGTCTGTGGACATGAGTATAAAGGTGAGAGTTGGCCTTTCAGAAATGTTTTTTTGTTTGTTTAACAAATGTATTTAATCTGTGTTTGTATGTGGTTGCAGGGAATGTACACACTCATGGCTCGGTGTGAGGAGCTGGATCGCTCCATGCAACCTATTCATACTCTAGCTGCTCAGATCAGGGACATCAAACGAACCCTCGATGCCCTTGAAACCATCTGCAAGTAACTTGCTGCAGACCGCACCCATAGCCAAGAGAAAACTCCACCCCTTTGGAGAGAAGCTGTGGCTCCGCCCTCCGCAGTCATTCTGCTAAATAACGTGCAATGGAATGATTTTGCTAATTCTAATGTGTCCTAGCAATGCTCTGCAAGTGATCGTCTCCTTTGAGACAGACAGCTTTCTTCTTCACCCTTTTCATTGGAGATCACATCTGTAAGCACCTCCTTCTGTTGTGGCTCCTCCCCTCTAGAGCCTTTGCCTGGGAAAACAGCGTTAAGTCCTTCCTGTTACTTACACCGTCCAACACCCTCCGTGTCACCACAGAACAGACTGTCATTGGGCAGCAATAATCAGATTGGTGTTATTATTGCCCTGTTTGTGGAGTGCGTGTGTCTAGCTGGGTGTTTTGACAGATTGTGTCAGTTTCCCCTGTAAAGACCTCAAAAATAACACAGAGTAGAAGTGTGTGTAAGACCAGTTTTTGCCAGGATGAAAACGGGAAGCCATGCTCTGTGGACACCTGTTCCTCATGGATGTCTGTGTTTCTGCAGGACGGATGCCATGCATCCCAGATTTCATAGCGACCATTATTAAGTTCCAACTTGTTGTATAGGCTCGCCTAGGAATTGTAGGCCCTTGACTGATGTGCGGAGAGTTTTGACAAATGTCATAAGATGCATTAAATGTTTTGTCATATGGAAGTGTTTGTCATAAAACATCTCTCAATTAATAGACGAAGGAGATGGGAGAATAAAAAACGGGATTTCTTTTCTGAATGGTGAAACTATTTGAACTTTACCTGCTTGAACTGTCCTGTCTTGCTAAAAACTAAAACTCTGATATGTCGAACAATCTGTGATTGATGTTTATTTTAAATTATATCAACTAAAATAAATTTGCTAGAATGATGTATGCGAATTTTTGTGATAGTTTGTGGTTCTGCTCAGTACATGTTTTTACAAAATCTTTTTTTGAGAAAGATATCCTGATAGGATTCAATTACACTGTTTTATTCCGTCACCCTTTCTAGTCATTGAAGAATATGAGCACACTTGAATATACATGTGAGGGCATAGTTTTTTTCCTGTGGGTGCTTGTATATGTTATGTAATTTACCTAAAGCCCACCAGTCATATCGCTAAATATTTGTAAAGGCTTTATATTTCCAATATGTTTTCATTATGGAAGTTGGCCCTGTTTGCACGAGCGCTTAACTCATCTGCATTCAGTTTCTGCTAGGATTAAGCGTAAACTTGCCTGGTTTCTGTCTTGTTAAAATGTAAGAGACAAAATGAAGACTAAACATTTGATAAGATTATATTTTAGGCAGGTGGAGGCGAGTTATTGCCCAGTCGGGCTGCAGTCAGGACATCATGTGGATGTGCTATCTCTGTTTCGGTCAAACACCTTATGCATGTTTGACATTGTAGCTCGTGCAGGTTTACGCGTGTGATGAGCATATATATACACATTGTTTGCTCATGTCTGGGTTTGCAATTTGTTTAAACCCTTTCATTCGAGCTACTTATATTGCAACATTCTTCAAGAATTCATCTTTAAGAGGATGTGATGGAATTGATCTTCACTGAATTCAAAATAAATCTGCTTGTGGGGCTTAAAGAGTTGAGGTACATTAAAGTTATAGTTTACCCAAAAATGGACTAACCCTTATTCCATTCAAACCGGTGTGACTTTCTTTTTTCTGCAGAGCACAAAAGAAGATATTAAGAATGTTGGTAACCAAACAACACTGACCTCAGACTTTTATTGCATAGACACAACGGGCATTTTCTCAAAACATCATTTGTGTTTCACAGGTTTTTAGATGAATCAGGGTGAAAAAATGATGACATATGGTTATAGCCTTCAAGTCAGTTGATGGTTAAAATGGTTTAAGTTTTTCACAGAAAAAAATCTTACACTAAATCTGTAAAATTATTTATTCGGTACGTAGCTAGTCTGTGTTTTGACAGAGCCTAGAATTTGTTTTATACAATAAGAAGGTAGTTCATTTAGCTATGAAATGCCAAACAACATATTGGTCACTTGAGAGTGTTTAAGTTTCATGTAAAGATTCTGATTCAGATCTGCTCATATGTTCAGACGTGACTCATTTAAATTATGTAAATTATGTATCTTTGAAATAAATCACTCTTCTTCCTTTGGGAATCTCTAACAAAAAGCTTTTTGCAATGAACAAGTCATCACCCAAAGTCAAGGCCAACAGGGGTTAACAAAACTCCCATCATCACACTCCGGTTCCAGACACATCTAACATAATGAAGTTGACGAGAATCACCGAGGAGAGAAGCACGACAGGTATATTGAGTGCACAGCTTCCACTGTCCATCATTAGTTTAGTAGGCACTACTGTAACTGAAGCTGTGGTGACCACCGTGCTTTCACTCTGGCTTATCCTACTAATGGTCTTTGCTGTAGGTAATGTTATTTTTCGTCCTTTTTCCACCACGCCATCTGACTCCTGATCTGCAGCGGCACCTTCCAACGCCTCGAACCACTGGCAGCGAAAGTCCTTCCTCCAAATGTTTATAAAAGCAGCAGGAAGTTCTCCAGTTGCTCGGACGCCTTCGGCCCCATTTGGCACAAGCAGGAAGTGGGGTGAAGGAAGATGAAGGTAGGTGCGTTCCTCTTTTTTCTTGCGCACACAGCGTCCGCGCCCCTGACACAGCGAGACTCCGCAGAGACGGGAGGCAGTGGTGACGTTGACAGCGTAAGGGCCGAGGATCTCACGAATGTATAGGCCAAACTCTGAGCAGGATTTCTGTTGAAGACACATAAATGAAATTCACAATAATCATAAGAACAATAGAAAGAACAGTCAAGAATGAAGTCAAGATACCTGTGTTTTAATTGCTAAGGCTCTTTCCCATATAATGACTCCAGATGCACCCATGGCAGCACTCTCTCCTATAGTATTCACTATGTCAATCTAATATACGTACAAACAAAAAATAATAATAATTTCAGGTTAAACTGAATAACAATGAGCTTTATTTAACTCACACTTGGCCTATGTTTGTTACCTCTGACAGAAAGTTGCTAGTGGAAATGTATGAAGTCTTGACCAATGGAAACACTGGAAGATCAAAAGTGGTCCCTGCGAGTGCCGCCACACGCAACGCTTCTCTTATCTGATTGGTTGCGTAAAGCCACGCCCCCTTGCTTCCCTCTGGCAGCTTCTCCAGTGAGAGGATTGGGTAAAGAGCACCACTTTGTTTCCAGAGCCACATCAGCTCATCATTAAGAGCCATTTCTGCCGCGGGACAGCGTCCTGTGTAATTGGCTAGCGCTATCTGGGCGGAGTCAAAGTTATAACAGTTGGGAAAAGGGGTCATGCCCCATAATCTCTATGGGCGCAGTCTCTTCACCTGTTGTAGCGTATCCATCAGTATGGACTGGGCTGCTGCTTCAAATTCAACCTGACAGGAAATGACATCATAATCCATAATATAATCAATGTAACAGACAGCATAAAAGATAACATTCTTGTACAGACTGGTCCAGAAACACTTCTGGTTTGTGATTGTCATTACCTGAGCCCACCTTTCCACCTCCTCTGCGCCCCAGTCTGGAAAAAATCCCCTGAGAAGTGCCCTTGACTCCACAAGGTACTTTGTTTTACTACCCCTATTCCTATTCCACTGTGGTGCCCACTCCTGCCAGCACAGCACCCCCAGACCAGGTGCTCCTGCCTGGGGTAGCGTGGCTGTCAGATCCCCCGCCACCCTCTGGAGGTGAAGGTCAAGGCTGGTGTGTTGCGGTAGGCCACCGTTAACAGAACGATCCTGTGCGGTGAAATACGGAAAAAGGCCCAGTGTGTCCTCGTAAAAAATCGCCACACGGCCTTCCCACTCCATCCCAAATCCTGCTGGGTCCGGTCGACCCAAACAGTCTTTATCCGGGACCCCCCACAGCACTAGGAAAGGCTGGCCAGCGAGAAAAGGGGCCCGGGCAGGACCGCAGACGCACGCTGGGGTGAGGAGATAGATACAGATGAGCAGAGGAGAACAGAAGAGGAAGAGTTTGGAAATGAACATGTATTTTCTACCAGCCATGGAGCTGAGATAAAGAGGCGTCAAGGTCCCTCATCCGTGAAATCACAGGAGAAACACCTTAGAGGGTAAGAATGACAGAGGAAAAGAAAAGAGAGAGAAACATAAAACAAACAAGATGCATGTTTTGACTGTAATTTCAATGATTTTTGTTTTATTAAATATTTGTGTCCTAATACATGCAATAGCCTACAAATTATAAAATAATCAAGACACATGAGAATTGTTATGACACAACAACCTTGCATAAATTAACCATGTTTTTGGTAGGTTGATTAATATTTGTATTACCATAGTTTGAATACAAATACAATGGTTATATGGTGGTTTGTAACTGTAGTAAATTTGGTTACTTTGGTTTAACTAAGCTTTCGAATCACTCTTGCTATTTATTTATATCATTCGCCATCGTGAAATCCAACACACCTAAAGAGAGACACTTTAGGATATTTCATCAGTAATGAGATTAATTAGTGCTGATCAAAATCAGCGGTAATTACAAACCTGCTGTTCATTGGCTTCGCCACAAGAGGGCGCCAGAGCGTCAAACAACCTGCACCCAAGAACACGGCACAATTTATGGATTTTACGACCGATTGCAATATAATATGGATTTCAAAGACCGAAATGTTAAAGTAAATCTTATTTTTACGTATTTCAATTAACTAATTACTATTTTTTTACCTGTAATTCAGTTTTAGGAAACTGTATATTTAATGTCGTTTCAGACACCTTCAAAATAGTATCATTATGTCGTATTAGCATAGCCTTATTATCGTGTTAGTTTATATTTTGGTTTCCCACCTACTAGTTTCTATTTATTTTCTCCGTAGACTGTAAAACACAACATCTAGTCCCGTTTAAATTAACTAATTTATAGCAGTCATACTAATTTAACATATCTCTATAGTAAAACTATAGTCAGCAGCACAAATTTAGCTACTATGTTCTCCTCACAGTACCGTTACGAAACAAAATATATGGTGAATATAATGGATAATCATAAAATAGTTCAAAACATTAAATATAATAAAATACATTTCCATATTGGAAAAAAGTTAGTATAGTTCTCAATATCTGAATGCATTGAATATACTTTTAAATATATACTAAATAATTTATTATCTTGACAGCATATATAAAGGAAAATATTTTCTTTGTGTATGAGTAACAATATTTTAACCATGGTTTTTGTTATACATATGGTAATTTATCTATCAAAAACACCATATACACCTGTACTATAATAAAACCATGGCTAATTTTCCCAAGGGAAGGACTTATGCTTAAGTTAAACAATACAATCTTTCTCAGAATAGGCTATCTTAACCTGAAAGAAAGCTAGTTTATCATTCTCATACACTGAAAAATATTTTTGTTTCTCATTCAGTTGTAAAGTTGGCAACGTCAAAGCAATCATTTGTTGTTGGTGTGATAGTTTTAGGGCACTTTCTGCTTTCAAAGAGGCAGTGAAAAAATGACATGGCTTTTCTAGTGCGACATCTCAGTTTTTCTAGTTGATAACCGATATTATTGGAAACAGACTAGTCCTTTTTAGTCTAGTTTCCCTGATTAGGTCAAGAGGTTTTCAGCTAGTGAGATATATACACTTTATGTACAGTTTATATACAGACAGTATAAGCTTTTTAGGGGATGGAAATGAAGCAGTGAGTTACTCACCTGTGCATTCGCAGATCAGGTGTGTGTACCTGGAACCCCAGGTCAAAGATTCCAGAGGGAAAGGTCAAGGTGAAGAGGGTAAGTAAGACAGCTTTTCTGGATGATAAAGAATAAGAAATTAGCTCATCTGTGTTGGTTTGAGCATTCAGGTGTCCTGGTTCTGTACAGGAAGCCACAAAATGAAGTGACCCAACCATGAGAGATGAGATGTCCTGAAAATAAGATGGATAAAGTGGCAGAAGGAGGAAAGACAGAAGAAACCAAACTACCTCACCTTCACCAGGGTAATCTTTTAGTAAGCAGGGTCACTACCGACCATGATAATCACATGATCAGACTGACCGTAATCTCTTAATCCTGTTCCAAACACACCTACACACTCACAAAAATATAACACCTTAACTGCACACACATATTCCTCTATATCCAGACATTTGTTGAAAATCACAAACATGCAAGTATAACAGTAACCTACATTTACTTTGAATCATTGTATTTACTTACATTGTTTGTGAGTTGTTTTTTGTTGCTGGTGTTTTCTTGAGCCATACAGTTCAACATCTGACAAACTCATAAATCTTAAAGTGCTGTCACACTGAACATTTTGTTGCTTGAATGACTCTTTCATGCATTCTGTATACATAACAATTCACACACTGTATCAAAATGTCCTTGTCTTTCTTATCTGTTGTTTATTCAGCCTTTATATATTTTCTGCCGTCCTTCATTTTTTCTCTCATCTCTGAAAATTGTCATCTGTCACTTTACTCAACTCAACTCAACTCAACTCAACTTTATTTATATAGCGCTTTTACAATTTTCATTGTTACAAAGCAGCTGTACATGAGACACATTGACTACAAGCAAAACAATCAAAGTTGTACCTGCAAAAACAAGAAAAGGTTGAAAACACAGAAGACAGACACACCCACATACAAAACACTCCACACACACAACACGCACCAACACACACAGACACAGAGACACACACACACACGGATGCGCACGCACACACACACACACACACACACACACACACACACACACACACACACACACACACACACGCACGCACGCACGCACGCACACACACACACACACACACACACACACACACACACACACACACACACAGTTCAGATATATACAGTTCAGTTCAGTCAATAAATAAATGTGTATATATATATATATATATATATATATGTATGTTTATTTTTGCATTTTACCATTATTACTGTAAAACAGTCATAAGTAATAGGTCTATTTGTATATTGTCATCAAGTAACCATGGTAATTTATATTATTTTAAGATAATTTTATTTTAAAAAGACAGGATGTTTCCAGAAAGGATGATTTTGTAAATGGATTTATAATATTTTATTCCTGTTATGTCCATAAGATGTTGGGTGGTAGATGTATGTGCTTTATGGTAAAAAAAACTGTTTGTCCCACTAAATGGTCCTAAAATAGGCTTTCTTTTTCTAATTGAAAGGAATTAGATCATGATGTATTTTGCATAATTTCATCTTTTTCAGGAATCTGACACTAAACCTAAAACATTTGTGATAAATGTGAGGTGAAGGCAGGATCGCAATCATTTTTTATTTTTGTTCTCTGCTGCTTAATCACCTGAAACTGACCACATATTACAGATTAGTGTGTGTTTGTTTGTTATATGGTGTGTGTGTGCCTTTGTGTATCCGGTGCATGTGTGGTTTTGTTACCTGTACAGAGTTTTGTGTGTTTGTGTGTACGTATGTTTAGTTGAGATTATCTGTGTGATCTGTGGTATCTAAGGTGATGCCTGCTCTCCAGGTCCTGTCACCATAGCAACGGCTCAGTCGAGTCCGGTCCAGAGAGTGGATAGGGGGTTAAGGATACCTGTGTAGTGTGTATGTGTGTGTATATGGGTGAGGGTTTTAGTATGGAAATTCAGTTTTATGGAAGCCGATGCATGTTTATTTCGCGGTGGTTGTTTGGTGAGATTGACTTTTGTATTATTATTGTTGCTGTATGTTTATATTGAACCCTGGAAATAAATGGAAGTAAAATGAATATCACAATGCAATGTAGACTCACCCCAGAATTTAAACACTGAATTTACACTTAAGATTTTATACTTCAGTGGAAGATATTTTGAAGGTTAATGTCGTTTAGAAAAGCAAGAAGCTTTAATACGTTACAAAATCCATTTGAAACATACTCTAGAGACATCTAAATGTCTTACTTATTTCACCTTTCAGCAGTTTGTATCCCTGTGTCCAACCTATAGTAAATGCAGATGGAAACAGGTGTGGAGGTTTGGATGTGACCCGGCTCACCCCGTTGAGCTATTGTAAACACCTCTAACTCCACTTTATTCTCTAAATCCTGTTTCTCTTAGTCACCGCTCATGTGTTTTTTATGTTGGGTGTTTTGATGTGCATTTGCAATTACACTTAAATTGGTTTGACGTGTTTTACGTATATTTTTTGACATCTATGACTCACAAAAAGATGGCTAATCTTGTATCAGTTCTCAAAGAAACCAAGCAGACAAACCAAACAACACATTTCTCGGTATTATGTTGGTGAGGTTGTTTTGCTTTCCGTGAAATGTTTTTCACATGGATATTTTTCCATGTTTTACTTTTTACTTCTAGTTTTACTAGGAAAAAGCAATCAGTCCCACTTTGTTTGCTAAAATGTGATTAGCAAGAAGTTGTTTGTCCCAACTGTGAGAAAAAGAGCTTGTGTGAATCATTTATGTGCATAAAATATCTAATATGTCTGTCAGGTGTTGGTGGAAGTTGAGAGTTTTGTAATGTTGCTAATGAAGTCACCACTCTCCTTCTTTTCTTAAAAGAACAGTTCACCCAAAAATTACAATTCTGTATGCATTTACTCACCCTCACCCTGGTGGCCAAGAACTGTTCGGTTACAAGCATTCTTCCAAATATCTTTCTCTGTGTTCATCAGAACAAAGACATTTATACAGATTTGGAACAACTCGAGGGTGAGAAAATGTCAGAATTTTCTATTTTTGGGTGAACTGTTCCTTTACCGGAAGGATTAATATTAATATGAAAAAATGTAAGCTCCATATGTCTCCTCTTAAATCTCCTTACTTCATAAAGTTATTTTACAAATAACTGAGGGATAGATCTAAAATATTTTGTTGTGTCATTCTCAGCTTAATTGTGTTCAGTGCAGCCAGACCTTCACATCGAAGATCATAGTAACAAGTCGGTAACAAAACTTTCACTGTCTTCCTACATGGCCACCGAATAATGACAAAAAGTTTTTTGTTTATGGTTTTGGTGAAATACTTTTAAAAAAGAGATTGAATCTCAAATGAAGATTTTTGTGATAAACTCTACATGTAAATTGTAGAGGTGCAGCACTGCCCTCTTGTGGTTCGAGTTGTAAGGAAGCAACTGGTCACTTGACATCATATCATTATAATAAATCACGTTGTGTAGATTGTTGCTTACACCTCTACTAAAGTAACTGAAAACTTCCAAAACTGTAGTTTTCCCCAAAACTATTAATTCACTTTTTAACCCCAGTGTAATGATGAAACTGTGTATGTGTTTGCATGAGTTAGTTCAGAGCATAAACAACTGCGCTAAACTGTAAATTTTCCTCAGGGTCCCTAAAGTCCAAAAATCCCTCTCACTCCTCAGGTGGTTTGTCCCTGTTGTGTGTGATCGAGTGTATGTGTGTGTAACGTGTTTTGGGACTAGACGACAAAAGGAGAGTTCGAACGTAGCATGAAACCGGAAAGAGGTCCACAAAGACAAGTGACTGAGAGACGGGGACAAAACCTCGAGGAGGAGAGGGGGTGAGCCTTTGACCTGTCTGTTTTCTGAAGGAGGAGGAACAGGATCACAGAGGCAGGATGAAATAAAAGAGAGAACGAGAGAAAGAAAGAGTGAGACAGTGAGGGAGATGGAGCGAAACAGGGAGAGAAACGGGCCGTGGGGAGCAGATTGTAATTCCTCCACGGGTGTTGCAGATGGGGGGGGTATATTCAGGAGCAACAGAAGTGCCTCTAAGTGCTTAGGGAGGAGGGGAAGGTTGGAAGGAGGGAGAACTGGGAAAATAGAGAGGGAGAAAGATGAGGGTGGGAGAGGAAGGGGTAATCTGAGGAATTTCCAAATGAAAGGAGAAGGTTTTTCTTTTAATGCGATTAAAGTTTTCCATCTCACTGCATCTCCTGCAGACAGTTTGACTGCGAAAGAACTCTGATTAAAAGAGTGGCATAAAGGTTCTGCTCTAGAGTCGAATATTTAAAAATGTTCACAAAATATGTAGAGAAACATGTCCACACTAACAAACCTGCATTTTTTGTTTGCTTGTTTGAGCAGTATGCGTCATCATTTATTCACCCTCATGCTTTTTTTTTGTGGAGCACAAAAAATATATTTTGAGAAATGTCTCTGTGGTTTTGTGTGCATACAATGGAAGTCAATGGGGCCCGATTTTGTTTGTTTACCAACATTTTTCAAAATATCTTCTTTTGTGTTCTTCAGAAGTAAGTCATACAGGTTTTAAATGATATGAGGGTGACTTAATGATGACAGAATTGTCATTTTTGGCTGAACTATCCTTTATTTCATTTAAGCAATACGTCAGCATCAGTTGCATGCTGTTCATTACAATGGACAATAATGCTAAAACTCATTCCATATGAGAAAATATGAAACAAACCAAACAATGCTATGACATACTTGCTTATGACGCACCCGTTTAAAGATGATACTGTCAGAAAAGAATTAGGCTACATATACATTTGGCAGACGCTTTGACATTGTTGGTGACACTGTATCGGCCGCTCTACAGAAACACCAAGAATATCACATTGTGTTCTGCTCTATTGAATTTTATTCCTGCAATATCCTCCAACCGTCACTAAAAACCGTAGTCCATGAATTCATCCATATGCTGCCTAGATGACATCCCTGTGACTCATGATCCACAGTTTGTGTTAGTGTGGGTAGACACTAGAGTGGTACAATGTAAAACATGATGAATATTCTATGCAAGAGTATGCTTTTTGTATGCAGAAAGGTTTTGGATTTAAACGAAACAGCATCTCAAAAGCATCTCGGTCACAACCGTACAACTGCCCTCCGTTTCTCCTGACAAATTATTTAATTTGCTTCCTCCAAAGTACTTCACAAAGTGCCTCAACAATTACCTCACAGCCCCAAACTAATTTCTCCTCTTTGTTATGGCAACATGGGGGTTTTTTTTGTTCTAAAGGGACCGCTAAGAACTCTCTTGCTCGCTCGCTCGCCTTCAAACTCACTCACTTAAACACACACCCAGCGGGATTCTCCTCCCAGCATGCACTTCTGTGTGCAAACACATTCCCTTAGCCGCTGACCCCGGCCCAGCTGTTGCCATAGCAACCAGAGCCCCTCACCATGACGACGGCTACCACCTTCCCATGGCTCAGCCCAGGCCAGGATCTCCAGGTGACCAGTCCTTCTTTCACATTTCTCTCTTTTAATTTCTTTTCACTTCTTTGAATTTGGTTCTGCTGTTGTTCTCTTTCTACTCCTGGTTCATCCTTTTGCTTCACTCTTTCTTGAGACTACATGTCTCTCTTTTGCTCTCACTGTCTTTCCTTGTCAGACTTTCAGTTCAAGTAACAAAGTAATTACTTATGCAGTTACTAATATCCGAAATAAAAATACTAAGTAACCATAAAACGAATGGCTGTATAAACCTTAACACTTGTAAATTTAAAGATGAGAAAATAATACAAAAACTATGAATGACTACAAACAGGCAATACGATTTCTGAAGTAATTGAGTATTTTTACTCTACATTTTTCAAGTATCTGTACTCCATTTGCGAAGTACATTTTTTTGTTTTTTTTACTTAACTACTCACGTACTTAAGTAAAATTAAGTAAAAATACTTGAATAAAAGTAAATTAAGTACTAGATTTTGTATAGGTAAAAAATCAACATGTATTTATCAAATGTAGTAAAGTAAAAAGTATGATATACTGTATGCTTATATGTAGTACAAGGAAAGGAATTAAAAGCACTCGAAAATGTACTGGAGAGTAAAAATTCTCAAATACTTTACACCTCTGCAATTTTGACAAAAGAAGTAGTTAATAGTTGTATCATGACAGAGAGATTTTGTGGAAGTATAGAGAAATTCAACCTGATCTTACGGAAATACGTAACTATGTTACAAGGTGGCTTATTCGTATGAATACGTACGTTTCGAATCGTACAAAAACATAGGATTACTAAAAAAAGCCCCAGCCCTAACCCTGCCCCTAACCCTTACGTCAATGGCGTGAAAGCAAATCGTACTAAAATGTACAAATGAGGTTGTACGAATTCATACGAATTAGCCACATTGTAAAATAGTTACGATTTTGCTGTGAGATTGTGTTGGGAAATTTGGATGCTTTACTGCCAGAATACCAGGTAAAAAAGTGGCTTGAACAAGCAACGTAGGAATGATCATCTATTCATTAAATTAAAATAGAGTTTGTGAAGTCCCTCAAAGTTTAAATTAATGTCTTTAACTGTGTTAGAAAATGTACCTCTACTGACAACAGTGGCAGATTTCAGCCCCCAGGCAGCCGTTACCAAATAATAACGTGCACACAAACCGACACACTTGCTTAATTATACACAATCTGCTAACATCATCATGGTTGGGTACTTAGCAGATACATTTCATCCAATCAGTAACTCTCTAGTGCCTGCTCCACCCTTAACTGGGGGTGAACTTGCAACCTCCGGTTGGGAAAGTGTACTCTGTAGAATACCTTGATCTCATAAGACATTGATTAGTGCTGGTTCAAACAAACCTAATTAGAGAAACCAGAAATGTAATATTGATCATGTTGAAGAGCCAGGCCTGCTTGTTGTTTCACAATCTCAGAGCAACTTTGATGTTTTTCGCTCAGGTTTATAATTTGATTGAGTTTTTGGTTAATTAGCACCATAGGCGATAACATCTTGTGCCAGGAGTGTGTTCAAATAACAGACCGATGTATCTGCAAGTTTAACATACACCACAGTGATCTCTCTCTCTTCCTGTCTTCTGGCATGTTCTGACCTTTCTCCCAAAAGACCAACTGTGTGTGTGAGCGTGTGCGTGTGTGTGTGTGTGTGTGTGTGTGTGTGTTTGATTGGGAAATTGAGATATTTACCGCATTCCATCTCCCTGCTGTAGCCATGACAACCACTCAGCGGGAAGAGCTGCCTGTCTCAAGCAAAAACACACTCACGCATCGACTTCGACACACACACACACACACACACACTCACGCACGCGCTCTCACGCACTCTCTCACTCACACACACACACACACACACACTATTACCTTATACCTGGAGTGTAAGAGGTGAAGGGAAACATGTCATAGAGTTTGACAGCAGGTAATAACCAATCGCAGCTCAAGGTCTCGAAAGGTATTGATTAGCCCTCACCGCTGGACTGTTATTTCACAACTGCATCATTAAATAACTACCACTGTGTCATCTCAACTATTGATGTATCTACGTCCCTGAAAAAATTCTCCCAATGAGTATTTACCTGTCATACAAACACAACTTTATTTCTTCTCTAGAAAACAAATGGGTTTTTGAAGAATATCCTGGCCACTCTATTTTGCATACTAAATGTGAGTAGGGGATGGAGTGCCATAAAAATATATTTTATGAAAACTTTGGAAGTTGACAACACCAGTCTTCATTTACTGACATTTATTTTATTTACTCTAGAAATTCTTCACAATTTAATTTGTGTTCCACTGTGGAAGAAGGTCACACGGGTTTGGAAGCACATAAGAGTAATTGGTCACACTTTAAAATAAGGTTGTATTTGTTAACAGTTAGTTTATGCATTAAAGGTTTAGAGAAATGTATGAAATTTAGTGGCATCTAGTGGTGAGATTACGAATTGCAACCAACGGCTCACTCCACCCCTCCCTTTTGAAGCACCACGATGAAACAGAACTAAGATGTCATCAAGTTTTCGCTTCTTTGCCGAAGGAGATAATGTATTTACGAAACACTCTCTGTAGACCAGTTTATCCGTTTAGGGTTACTGTAGAATTGTGTGAATTCCATGCAAGGGGACCCGAGGTGTATAGATAAATAGTTCATTCTAAGGTAATAAAAACATAACGCTTCATTATGTAAAGTCTTTATACACCTCTGAAGACATTGCCTTTCTGTCAATATCCTCCAAAAAATTACACACTGGACCTTTAACTAACATTAATAAACAATACTTCTACAGCATGTCTCAATTCATGTTAATTTTAGCATTTACTAATAGGTTTTGAAAACTGACCTGTTAACATTAGTAACATGAATAATTGTATTGGCATTAACTAACACCTTGTCTACACCAGACGCGACAGGCACGACGCGACATGACAACCTGCTTGTTCTTCAATTCAATTCAATTCAATTTTATTTATATAGCGCTTTTCACAATGTGCATTGTTCCAAAGCAGCTTTACAGGAGCAAATAAGAAAAACACAGAAAGGTAAAACACGGCAAAGTGCATGGTGTTTATAGACCAAGCAAGATCATTCTAATAAATAATATCTAATAAATAAATAAATGAATAAATAAATAAATGCAGTCTCCCGGTGAGCAAGCCAACACTGCACTGCTGTGGCGAGGAACCCAAACTCCAATGATGAATAAATGGAGAAAAAAAAACCTCGGGAGAAACCAGGCTCAGCCGGGAGGGCCAGATCTCCTCTGACGTGTCATAGCTGCACTCAGTGACCCCGACCAAAGCCACCGAGCCACTTCCACGAAGACCAGGGAGAGCCCACGAGCTGCGACCCAGGAAGCCCCACCCTCCGAAACCGTGCAGGTCCAACCCGGTCCCATTCCGCGATCAACAACAAACGACAGAGGAACAACCAGGGAAAAATAGTAATGGCATAATTAACTTTATTCCTCTGTTGTCCGACATCGACCACAAAACAAGACCAACCAGACCAGACCCACACAGTCCCAACAAATGAAACGCCCCGAACCACAACCAACAAGCCCCCCCACTCCCTACAAACACCCACCCAGCAACCTCCAATCAAGTCACTGAGTGCAGCTATAACTTCAAACTGCTGTCATGTGATGTAAGTTTAGCATTAAATACCAAGTATTGTAAATTTAGCATTAATGTGACAAGTAGTCCGTCTTTGCTCTCGGTTGGGGATGGAATTGTCTGAGCTGGGCCGGCCAGATGGTCACCTTTTTCTTGGGTGGTGATGGAATTGCCTTGGATGGAGCTGGGATGGTCAGTCAGTCCGCAGGTTCTCGCAGGAGGATGGCACGGGATTTTCCGATGTAGCTGGCGTAATCTCTAGTTGGGGATGGGCATATGACGTTCATCTGGGCCTGGCGGAATCTCTCCCTACCTCGGCATGGGCATCCCGAGGCGAGGGCAGAAAGAGAATAATTAGCGTAGCTGCTGTTCATTAGCTATGTATTAGTGAATGCTTGGCTGAAAAGTCTTTAATCAAGATTTAAATTGGGAGAGTGTGTCTGACCCTCGAATAGTATCGGGGAGGCTATTTCAGAGTTTAGGTGCTATGTATGAGAAAGCTTTACCCCCTTTGGTGGATTTAGTTATTCTAGGTGTTATCAAAAGTCTGGAGTTTTGAGATCTTAGAGAGCGTGATCTTAATTAAGATCTTAATTGTTCTTAATGGGTTTGTCACGCCGCATCCACTGTGGACAAAATTTGAGATTATAATGGGTTCTGTTGCGTCCGGTGTAGACACGGTGTAACAAATATTAAAAAATCTGACAAACGTTATTGCTCATTGTTAGTTAATGCACTTACTTATGTTAACAAATGCAACCTTACTGTGAAGTGTTACCCAGTTAATGAACTGGATTTTACCAGATATTTATTGATGGGTGAACTACATCTTTAATTGGTTATTTACTCTTTCTAGGTACACTAACAGATTGCTGCTGTTGTCCACACTTGATCCAATGGAATAATGCCAATCACACTACCTTTAATCAAAGAGTGAGACAGGGAGAGTGAGAGAAACTGTCTGAATGATATTAAACTGAAGGGGACTGTTAAGTAGCCTACTTCTAAAGTAAACCCAGAATGAAGAGTCTCAGATCTTGACCATGATCAGAGCTCAGAGACACACACATACACACTGAGCAACACTCCCAATACTACATTATCCACCACCTCTATACTGTTCTATTGGGGAGGAGGTAAAAAGTAGAGAGAAGACCGCTTTCACAAAGTTTCTGTATCTAAAGATAAACAGATTTCACCCTTGAGTGAATGAGAGGACAGGCTCAGGAACTCAACTGTGACAGTAACATGTGGCTGACTGGAGTTTTGACCTTGTGACTTGTGCGAGTGATCCAGCATACTGAGCTTTCATGCTCATGGGAGATCTGGGTTTGAGTACACCCTGGATAATGTTATCATTCTGGTATCTTTGCTTGTCTGTCTCTCTATAGCAGTAAAAACAATTTAAATCTGAAAAGAAATATGTCAAACACTGCCCACTGATTCATAGTGCAAATATTTTGTCATGTTTAAGTCAAAAATATCGTTTAATGTTATTTAAAGGTCCAGCGTGTCATTTTTTGGTGGATATATTGAAATATAAATCGTTGATCTGTTTTTCTGGGAACAGTGATTGCGATTTTTGGATGCTTTTATATTATAAATGCAAAATGTATCAATGTTTTGGCCCACACTTATTTATAGCTATCCTAGCCTTCCATCACAGAAAGCTAACATATACTACAATGCAAAAATTTGAATTCATGCGGACTGCAAAGGTTAGATCAAGTAGAAAAAAGACAGCTAAACTGAAGCCATAACCCTATCAGGAGTACTTATTTTCCGTTTCTTTACTTTTCCATTTCTTCTGTATTGTTGCCTCTGTGATGTTTCCCATCTGCTAAATTGATTGTAAATGCATTTATGTGCACACAGCGTAAAGAATTACAGATTTCAAATTGAAAGTAGTGAAAACGGTGTTTACTGTAAGTGTGCGCGTGAGCGTGCATGTATGTGCGTGTGCGCGGGGGGCAGTATTCTGTCAGAACTTCTCTTCGGCAGGCTGTAATGATCAAAGAGCTGTTAGACCCCCTGCTAGACCCGCACCTCATGCTCACATACACACGCAACTCACTCATTCATTCACATTACACGCACACAAACACACACAGAGATGCACAGCCAAATGCACACGGAAACAGGCATATGCTACCTTGCACGATTTACCCAGCCATCCACATCTGTACATACTGTGACACAAACATGTTCATTCACACAAACACACGGCTCTGCAAATCACATTTCAATAATTAAAGTGTGTTGTGTAGTGTATGTGTGTGTTGATGTGTGTGTGTGTTCTCATTTACTGACAATTCTGGCTGCTGATTCAGTGGATCTAAAACTGGTGGTAGGTGTGCTTTGGGGGCTCAATGGTGTGCTTATTTCAGCTTCTGTGAGTGTGTGCTTTTCTATGCCAGTGTTTGCCTGTTTGTATTTTAGCAAATGCGTTCAGGTGCCAGCGCGCGTGTATGTGCGACTCTGACCGAGTGTGTGTGTTGCCCATGTGTGGCAGGCTACTCTTTGTTAGATAAATCCCAGTTGATTATGCACTTCATTGTGTGGTTGTGCTGGTGCGGCGTCCAGAGAGCTGAGCGCGGAATTCTGACAGGGTGCCTCGCTGCAGACCAGATGACTCTCTGGTTTTCCTGTCTCTCTTTTTGTTCTGGTGGCCGACGTTACTGTTCACACAATCCCACCATCTAATCGCGCACGCAGGTGTGCCCAACTTTAGCTCTAAAAACAGACACGCATCTTTGGGGTGAACAGACTGTTCAAAAGTCAAGACTGAGGTCTCTAAATAGTTTTATGTATATTTTGCAGGTTAGTCTTAAAAAAAGTCTAAAAATTCTGTCATCATTTACGCACCCTCTTGTCACTCCAAACCTGTATGACTTTCTTTTTTCTGCAGAACACAAAAGAATATATTTTGAAGAATGTTGGTAACTGGCACCCATTCACTTGCATTGGTTTTGTGTCCATACAATAGAAGTGAATGGGTGCCGGCGCTGTTCGGTTACACAACTTTCTTCAAAATATCTTCATTAGTGTTCTGCAGAAGAAAGAAAGTCATACAGGTTTGGAATGACACAAGGGTGGGTAAATGATGACAGAATTTTCCTTTTTTCACTTTTATCCAAAGCAACTTACAGCACATCCAAAGCATTTTATCAGCTTTTGTGTTTCCTGGGATCAAACCCATGTGACCTATGTGCTGCAAAACACAATGGTCTATCAGTTGAGCTACATGAACACATTTCTGTTTCCATCTCTGTCTGAAAGCTTTCTTTTCTGTGTAAAAAAAACCAGGCTGTGTTTTTCACAAAATAAACCTGGATCCCTTGTACAAATGCTGAATTACTGATTGCCATTTTCCAAATTACCTGTTTCAGATGATAATTTTCTATATGCAATTGCTTTCACTTGCATTTTCTCATATGTATTGAAATTGTTTTATTTCTAACACGTGTATTGTGAGGATATTAAGAAAATGAATTAGAGCTCTTTCAACCATGAAACCACTTAAACCATTTTGTCTCATGGTTTCCCTCAAAGAGATTTAAGCTACACAATTGTATCTGGACTCTTTTATCCAGAAGTTATAGTGTTTCGATGTTGGATCAGTGTGTGAGGTATTCAGACATATCACAGAGACAGACTGTTATTTTAGTGATCCAAATGTTACTCCAAATACACAGAAATGATACAAACACAATGTCTAAAGGGTGCTGTTTTGGCTTTGTTCTTATAGAAAAACT